>NW_018743920.1:8507502-8927769 GCF_001683475.1 Chenopodium quinoa | reverse complement strand
CGAAGACCCGAAAACTACCCAACGGGTAATTTTTAAATTTTTCCCATTTTTGCGGGTCGGGTAATGGGCCGTACTTTGAGTACCCGGGTACTCGTTAAATACCCGTTTTTTTTTTTTTTTTTTTTTTTTTTGGTTTTTATTGAAAACATGTAAGGGTAGTGGGTTACTTTTTGCTTTGGCCGCTCTTTACTCTCTCTCTCTCTCTCTCTCTCTCTCCATTCCTTGAGCAGTTGAGAGAACTTGAACTCACAAATACTTGGATCTACGACCACATTACCACACCATTCCACCCGCAACCACGACCGCTCCACGTCTCCACCGCAAACCACCATTCCACCGCAGATCACACCGGGTGCTGCTGCTCCACGCGCACGACCACAAGCTCGATCTCGACCAGTCCGCCGCATATCTCACTGCCTGCCTCTATTTCACGGCCTACAAGCTCGATCTCCACTGTACACACTTCTCTCATACAAACATTATCACTTTGGTAAAGGTGAAAATGAGGCTTGCTTGGTTTTTTTTATAATTATTAATTAGTTTAGTACTGTAATTACTTACGTGTTTTTCATTCCACTCAAATTAGGTTTTGATATTAGTTTTTGAATTAGTTTGATAGGGTTAAGCATCGTAAGATAGAAGTGAGAAATTAGTTTTGTTGTGATTTTGTAAAGTAAAATTAATGGACAGATTTACTATTGTAATATTAAATTATGGAATTGTAGCTATATATGTTTTTGCTTTGTTTTTATACCACAATCTAATAATTTTAAAGCTTGAATAAAAAAAAAATGGGTGCCCGGTGACCCGACCTGGTAAAAACGGGTACCCAATAAGTAGGCTGGTTTTATCGGGTTGGGTAATGGGCCGCCTATTTCACTACCCGCATTTCCGGGTACCCGGTTATGAACACTCCTAATCAACAATCCCTACAACCTTGTGAGGGCAATTGCTTGGTTAATTAGTCCTTGCATCAATTTCAACTTCGAATATGGAAAACCTTCTATAGAAACATTATCCCAACTCAAAACACTAACATGATTTGCAAAGCTAGTCTTAAAGGAAAAAAAATGGTAAGAAGGACAGGGTAATTTGCAAAGCTATCATTGAATAGAGGCTTTGTATCAATGTATGGCTAAAACAAGATTTAATTAGACAAGCAAAAGCAAAAAGAAAAGCGAAAAAAAAGTGTCACAGCCTCACAGGAACAACTATACTAGTTGATTAAAAACTATCTTTCGCACACTAAAACAGGTTTAAGGAAAGAATGATGGTAACAAATATTACAAGCATCCATCACATTGTCATAACAATCAGATTCATCTGTTTTGCACACATAATTCCACTGAACATGTTGCCTTGTCCAATCAATTGCCGGAACCTTAAGAACCACAGCAGGCTGATTTAGCAGCTGCTTGGCTGCCTGATTGGTCGGCTGGTTTAATCGTAATTGACGGTTGAGCCTACAAATAACATTGCATACATACATAAAGCAACCAGCAACAAAACCTAAGAAAAATTAAAAAATTCTGTAAGATGCAGAATCCTACCTCTTGCCTTGTATCAGAATCTGCAAGCCTTTGCTTAATGTCTCTCGCTATGGAAAAGAAAACTTCCTCCACATTTAAATTCGTCTTTGCACTCTGCAAGGATTATAATACTCGTTTAAAAAACCAACTAATTATACCATACCAGGATACAACGCTAAGTAAAGCATATCCCAAGCCATTTACTCACAGTTTCGAAGAACTTAATCCCATACTCATCAGCTAAAGCCTGTCCCTTGGCTGTCGGCACAGCCTGAAGAAATGTTAAAGGAAATATGATTGACACAGAGAAACCTGGAAGGCTTGTTTTGTAGGCCAAGCAGTCATAACTAAAATGCAATTTTGCAAGTTGAACTCCAAAAGCCTAATAAATTCCTTACCCTTTTACTCTCATCCATATCAGCCTTATTTCCTACCAGAATCTTGTTCACGTTATCAGAAGCATGCTGCTCAATGTTACGTATCCAGTTTCTAATATCTGAAAAAAGAAGCAACAAGAAGCGGCTTAATTTCAAAGGGAAGAAGTTCATCTCTAGTCAAATGAATAAACATTGACTCATCCAATAATAGCAATAGCTAGTAACATGGACAGATTTCTCAAGCACAAATTATAAACAACATAAGAGAAGGCCTTCCAGAATGCAATGATCAAAGAGAACCAAGGTCTATTGCTTAAAAGAAAAAAAAAAAAAAAAAAAAAAGAAAAGAGAGAGAGAGAGAGAGAATATTACTGTTAAATGACGACTCGTCAGTTACATCATAAACCAGTAGAATACCCATGGCTCCACGATAATAAGCTGAAATTGGCAAACACAAAAGGTCAGATGTATATACTACTATTATCAGATGTATGCGCAGAAAATCAATATAATCCTAATAATTTCTATACAAACCTATAATTGTAATTGAAAAATATGCTAAAATAAAAGCACATTCTAGCAATTTTACTTAAATTGGCCAACACAATAGTGTCAAACTAATCACTTGCTATGCATACAAACATATATTTAACCACATATGCAAAATCTGAACAATTACCCGTTGTGATAGTCCTGAACCGCTCCTGACCAGCAGTATCCCATATCTGAAGTTTGATCCGCTTGCCATCAAGCTCTATGGTCCGAATCTTGAAATCAATACTGCACAAAGAAATGCATATTATAGCAAACAAAAGAGTCTGTACAAAATCTTATCTGTCAAATCAGCAATAATAAACCCCATGAACCTAAGTAATAAAATACCCAATGGTTGTGATAAAACTTGTTGTGAAGGAACCGTCAGAGAACCGCAGGAGGAGGCAACTCTTACCCACACCTGCATATGAAATTGGCATGGTGAAAACACATCCATGATACTAAAAAAAGTACTGCCTCCATTAATTATTATGTGCAACAAAGGAATATTTTATGTCTCGTAAATAATACCTCTTTGTTGCACAAAATAATTAACGGAGGTAGTATAAAATTTATAACATATTTGACAGCATTTTAACAGTTACAAAGCAGAATAACTAAGTAAGGAATATAACTTTTAAGCATTTCACTGCATATGATGTCGAGCAGAGAAAAAATAATGATTTCAAAGCCATGCCAATAAGACTATCATATGCTTCAGAACTCTTAATATAATTAATAAACACTAATATAGATATCTAATGCATATCGTCGCACAATAAAGGCTGCAGAGATCAAGGTATCATGTCTTTTTAACTAGTGTGTCAGAAATGTGAACCTTATAACTCAAGGTGCCAAGAACCCGGAGTTCTCACTTTAAACATTCTACACAGGGTTAATCATGCAGATATAACAAATCACAGCAGAGGTTTAAAATAGTTGCTAACAGCATGAAACCTACTTAGAAGACAGTCTATTTACTCTTTCTCTTCTATATCTCACAATCAAATGGAGCACCACAGGTATACAAATTGGTCATTGGAGGTTCCTTTCATACATGAAATGCAGAATCCAAAGACCAACTAGAGCAATGAGCAGAATTTTAAGAATTCACCGTAATTCTTTAAAACAACAATTTGCACATAGCAAATAATTATGGAAAAGTACTTCCATAACAAACAAAGCGTGTATCCTTTCCGAATTTATACAGTGAACGCGATAAACATATAGATGAGTTTCTCAAACAAAAAAGACGAAACAAATAATAAGTCATCTACAAATTGAACTAAGGTCATATGATTTTATCAATTTATTCATATTCAAATTGAAATTTCTCCTATTTCAACTACAGCTATTCATTCCACAATCATCAAAAATCATGCAAACATCTACTAGAATATAGCAACATAATTTGGCACTCAATTTCACACATTTTTTTTCACAATCACACACCAGATCCATCCAAACACACACAATGCCACAAATGTCACGAATCAATCAATTCGATTGCAAACTGAGAAACAGTCGAAGATCTAAAAAAAAAACACATTTTCAATCAAACAATAGATACATTACCACTGTCGCCGATTAAAAGGAGTTTGATGAGATAATCATAATCAGCGCGAGCTCTCGCAGGTGGAGCAGCCATTAATTAAACACCTCCAGAAACCCTAGAAAAACTTTCAATCAAATTTTCTCCTGCAATTGAAATCCAAAAATCAACAAAATCAAAATCAAAATCGAATCGAAAAAAATAAATTAAATCAACAAAAAAAAGAAAAAGTCGAAGAAATTTAACTAGATCAGAGAGAAAATGTGAGAGATAAATCATGGATCGCACATGAAAATGTAGTTAATTAAAGAGAGAAGTTATTTTAGAGAGAGAAAAAATTACCAAAAAAAAAAACTTGGATGAATTAACAGTTGAAAAAATGAGCTTAAAAATTTCTGAAGATGACCAAAACTTGGACGATCCTCTCTTTAATTCCTGGTTTTTCGAAATCGGCGATTTGGTTCAGAGAGAAAAGAGAGGAGAGAGAAAAGAAGGAAATTCAGATGAACCGGCCCTCTTTTATTATTAGGAAAGTTTATTTTTTGGTGCTCCTCAATTGAATCAATGAATGGAGCATTGCTTACCGATTAGGTGGCAATTTGGGTAATTGAGTTTTTTGTTTTTTTTTTTTTTTGGGGTTACTTCATACGAAGTATGACATTGTAAAGTAGACAAGTGGATAATATTGCGATTGAATGCTAAGCAAAGCTTGGTGGAGTTAGTAGGAAACTCACCTTATGATTTTGAGGTCATGAGTAGAGCTAGACATCGTGTCGTGTCGGGCCGCCGTGGGCCGTGTCTCGCCGTGCCAAGAGGAGGGTCGTGTCGTGCCGTGCCGGGCCACCAAATGGCACACCCCAGTTAACAACACGACACGGCCCACGTGTCTGGCAAGCCGGGTCGTGCCGGGCCGTGGGCCATCCCACTATTTTTATTATTAATTAAATAATTTTAATATTTTTATTTTTATTATTTATTATAGTTCATTAAATTATTATGGTTTCATTTTATTATTTTTATTTTTATAATATTTATTTTTATTGTTTTTATTTTTAATATTTACAGTTTTTTTAATTATTTTTATTATTATGGGTTTTGCTAGTGGGCCAAAATTTCGTGTCGGGTTCATGCAGAATTTTTATTTTTTTTGTTCACGGCACGGCCCACCCCTCGTTCATCGTGTCGTGCCGCTAGTGGGCTCGGCCGTGTCGGGCCGCTACCAGCCAGATTCCAACTCTAGTCATGAGTTCGAGCCCCACCAAGTACAAAATGCTTGGGAGTAGGAGATTCCCTTACCTCCCCCCTCTACTCTTAAGCGATGACTTGTGATTGAATTTGCTAGTTATAATATTTGTATCTCTACTTATATAATTTTATAAGTGTAACATGTATTTTGAGAACGAAATTAGATAAGGTAAATGAGTAAGTAAGTAAGTTAATTTGTATATTGACCTCTACTAATCATCTTAAAATTTATATATGTCGAAATATATGTTGTACATATATTATATCCGTTTATTATTATGTGCAAAAACAATTATTTTATGTATCACAAATTATACGTTTTGTTCCACATAATAAGAAACAGAGGTAGTATTAAAAATGAAAGAAGTATTTTTTTATTAAAAAAAAAATACTAAATGTCTTCATATGGATCGGAGTTATTTTCCTGGACAATTTGTTATTATGTTTCGACTAAGGAGAAAAATAAACTACTGTCGACATTTCATCATATGTGAATATTATTCACCGGTAAGTACAATTACAGGAATTTAGGACGAATAAAATGCTGTATTGTTTTGATTTTTTTCAACATCTATTATGGTTTGACTAGTATGATGTTTGGGGCCTTGGGGATAACTGGCATTTTCATAATAGTTAATGTGAAATCATGGAAATAAAGATGGAGAAGCATTTATAGAAACTTTTAACTCAAGTGGTTGGACCTTAGGGACCATATTAGGTTGGGGCCTGGGGGCATGCAAAGGAGACAACTCATATATATTGATATTATCGTTAAGGAGTATTGATATTAGAGTGAGGGCGTGTTTGGAAAAATGCAGCTGTAGAGGAGGATGTCAGATGTCGAGTAATTATAACTATTAACAAAATATTAGATATGAAGATAAATGGAATAATTAATCACGAGTGTTTAGTAAAATAGTGATTGACTAACGATTATTTTATTACCTTTAAAACTATTGGGGAAAAAAAAAAATCAACCGCCACCTCTAATTTTCAAAAACTTATAATTTTCGCTGTTATTTGGTTGAAACCAATAGCTACCTCTGTTAGTGTTTACAAATTAGGATGATTGAGCTGATATACACCAAAAAATTTAAAAATATATAGCCCAAACTCAAAACTCAATGCACTAAATTAAGTCATGATTCTAGCATCGAAATTCAAAACATGGTTTCCAAGATTAAGTGGTGGAAGCAATAATTACTAGAGGCGCAAAATTGGAGGCTTCCATGTGAGAGAATTATACAAGAGATATGCACATGTTCTTCCTGTTCAAGAGGAAACATGTCAAGAACAATTATTGCCTAAAACCCCCCATCAACCCTTACTTTGTCTGGTATTGGATTTGACCATTTGTGCTCATCTTCCTATCTATGTGATGTTGAAAAGGTTGTCCAGCTTGTGCAAATCATACAAGTAATTTTTAGTCGAAATATGATGGTCTTTTCTTGCTTTTTTTCATTTGTCATAGTGGAATAATGCCAGTGTTTTTGACACATATTAGTGCTCTTTTTCTAAAACATGATTGGTTGATTATAGGTTGGAAAGTAACAAATAATGTTTTTAATTGCATAGTTTGTTAAGGCAATAAACAAGTAAATTACAAAATTATTCTTAAACCTAAGAAGTCCTACTTCCCTCCTCACAACAACTCATAGTTTACACTCTTACAAGGGCTTCCCTTGATCCTTTTAAAGATGGCATTAGATTGGGCTGACCAGAACACGATATGTCCCATCACAAAAAGTGCAAGGCATGGCATAGTAGGTTATTATACATACTTGGACATGGGTCACCTTTATTCAAGAGAAGGACGACAAGGCACATCACAGATTAACATGGCACAATATAGCATGTTAAATTCTATAAAATTTAATTTAGACACACAAGCACAGCATGACCCGACATGGTGGCACACAGGCTTGGGCTGTACAAGAGCGACCTTTTGAAAATTTTGGCACTATACAAAGTACGTGGCTTGGGCCGTAGGGCAGGCCTAATTAACCTCAAAGCACATTGGCTCGGCATAAGGCACAACTCACCATTTTTGGATCCTCCTCATCATTCAAATTCAAGATTTTATGACGTATTCTATATTTGTACACTCCTCTTTTTCCCAAATAGGATATGCAAAGAGATTTGATCGGCGAGCATTGGACTTACAAAGTGCTTTATAATCAAGAAAGAAAAGGGTGAGAATGCAACTCATACAGTACAAACTCTTAAAAGAAGTTGCTATAAATTCACTTCATGTAGCTACAATATACAGCTATTGGCATGGCCTCTAATGTTGACGTGTGCCGTATTTTAAAATACTCAAATTCATTCATTCTTCTATGCATTGTCGATTCGGTGGGTGTACATTAAAGTTGTAACATGGACAACATCAATGACAAAGCCTGAAAAGGTCAAAATAATGCAATTTTATCCTTTTTGATAACAATTGGTAATCTATAGTATGCATTAAACAAGGTGCAGTGTTATAAGTATGAATTAAGATATTCAACATCTATCGCTTTATCATATATTGTTTAGTTAATCAAGTTGTTTATCTTATTAAGATCAGTTAGTTAGTTGTCACAAAGCAAGCTACTTGAATTATTGTAATATGATTGTATGACTGCTCCAAAAAGAATAAAACATCTTACAAAAAATGTAATACCACTAGTTCTCAAGTAAAGATACAAGGGCAATAAATCACAAAAGTAGAGCTGAAATTTTTTTGACTCGAAATCACATTACACGAAAACGAATGTATGTCAAATTAAAGCAGCATTTAAAATTATTACAAATATCAATGGAATGGAATCTAGGATAGGTGTTTCAAATCGAGATTTTTACTGTTTTCACAAAGGAAATTACAAGTCTCCTTATATGCTTTCTTTTCTGATAATTTAATTTCATTTTATAATTTATGCCAAGTCAATAGTTTGATATTATGTGGAAATTGGAATCTACCTAAAGTATTTAAGGAGGGAGGGGGTAATGGTTGTATGGAGTGTACTATGCATGCATGTATAAAGTGTCTTTTTTCAACTTAGGGCTTGTTCAATAGGAATGTGCCTATCAATTGCCCTTGGCATGTGCATGAATGGTGCACATTGGGGACTTCTCTTGCCAATCAACGCGAGAAAATGGCACCAGGAGACAGGAGTCTAGCAAGTCCCACTGTCAAGTTCTTGCAAGAATGAGTATAGTCCATGTAAACAATTTTGTTTCCAGGATTAGGCGTTTATCTATAGTCTGACCCCTATACATGTAAATTCTTACGTGATGTGGAATAATTCTGAGGTGTTTATGAGGCGTAATTACAACGTGTTTATGGAGTGCTAAGAAACAGTATCACACAATTAAACCGCGTGAGTATCTGCACAACATATCCTGCTAGAAGTACTACATGATTAAACTTCCTTACTGTAATTTAAGAATAGGGTAAAACAAATAATGGGGGACAACGTTACATATAACCAGATTTGGGTCCAAACAGCTATCAGCAAACAACTGTTAATCAAGCCCTACAATCCAGATATGGTGATTGGTGAGGAGCTTTGGGTATAGCTCCTAGTATATTTCATCTAATTTCCTTTAATACCACATTCATCAGCCTTCATTTCTGCTAGATGTTGCAGATCATAAAATGTGCCACATTGAATGCCCCGCATACCACAAATGGGGGTATCATTTTAGCATCAAACCATTCAAATTCAAATCTAAACAGGAGGACAAGGAGGAGGGTAAGGCCATTTCTTTTTCTTAAAGCGTATACCAGCATACTACGGAAAGGCCAGTCCAAGTGCCGGTGAAAGCTGAGGGGTCATAACTCCAACACTCAGTCTCATTCTCAAGAATCTAAACCGGTGTGGACTAACCAACATCAAAACGAGGGCTGATAACACCACAGTTGTTTAATCTTCCATTCAGTTCAATCACTATCTTTCCGGATCTGCGGTCATCGACATACTCAAATTCTCCAATGTAACCTGTAGAAAGCAACACACAACAGCCAATTAATGATACATACAGCAAAAAAAAAAGTAAGGACTGACGACCTATTAAATATAATTCCCCCAAAGAGACCGAGCCAGTAATGACAAATTGACAGCTGTATGAAAAGATCATACCACGCCCATGTTTTTTTGCATGACAATGAAAAACTTGATAATCACTTTTGAGGAAGGCCTAATGAGCAACTGCCTTTTGCCTCTCTTCTCAGCACCTCCCAATCAATTGTAACGCTAATAGTGCGACTTGAAGTAGATATGTGACAACTATATCAGGACAAGAAAATAGTGTGAATCTTCATTTAATTGCAGAGGAATCTAAAGAAAAGAAGGAGGTGGTTGATCATTTTGACAATTACCCTAAATACAATATGTACAATCCTCTTCCCCACTTTCGTCGCTGAAATAGCTAGCTTTCTTCACCTTCTTCCCTTTCACCAATCTCTGTTGTTCTTCATGCCCCATTAACAACCTTTGATCAGCATCACTGTCAACCACAGAAGCCCAATTATCCTCCTCAAACGCAACCTCTTCCTCATCCCCTTCTCTCCCCTCCTCTTCATCATCCTCCTTCCTCCTCTGCTCTTTCTCTCTCCTCCCCTTCTTAGGAACAGGGCGCTCTCTGGGACCCAGCTGATTCTTGGGACACTCATAGCTCAGATGGCCTTCCTCCCCACACTCATAACATCTGGACTTGTCCTTATAAACACGACGGCGAATAAATTCAGCTGCACGTCCGTTGTCTGAGGCAATCGAAGCTCTTAGGGTTCGGCCGTTGAGGATTTTTTCATTCATCTGGCGGGCAGCGGAAACAGCGTCATCACGGGAGATGAAGAGGACAAAGGCGACGCCACGGCTACGGCGAGTGGCTTGGTCCTTAAGGATGGTGACACGAGCGACTTTTCCAAAGGTGGAGAAAATGGTGAAGAGGTCAGAGTTGGTGAGGTTGTAATCGATGTTGCTAACATAAACAGTTGACTTTGAGGGAGCCAAGCCACCGCTTCCACTGCTGTGCTTGGTGGTGGTCGAGGCGGCAGCAGTAGAGTGAGCAGCTGTGGGGGTGGAGTACCGGTAGTAGAACGTATCGTCTTCATCACTGTCACCCATTCTCTTTGTTCTTGGAAATTGCCGGTTCTTAACAAATTCAGCAAGTACCTACAAATTTTAATGAAATACTTTAGTTAAGCATACGGAGTAATTATTATCCTTTGGGAATCTCCAACCTCCATCCCCTACTCAGTTTCAACTATATTTATAATTATTTAGGCCATACTGTAAAAATTTCATAAGTTTATTGTGATATAACATATAAACATAGTCTAAGAATTCAAAGCTGTAAGATAAAAGACAATTCTAGCAATGGAAGCCAGAATTATGATTCACAAACCTTAACTGTCTACGTAGAACTCGTGTCCTAATGGCAAATAAGATTACACCAGCGCCAAATATACAGAGCATGACTTCACAACACACAGGACGACACATAAGTGAATCATGAATTAGTAGTAATAACAGCAACAAGTTAGTCTTTTCAGGCCAAAATATGAACCAGCCTGGAAAGAGACCATCACCAGTTGCTTAACCAGATGTTGTAGCATAGTATTTAAACTGCATATAAGACACTAACTAAAAAATGTCATCTATCGGCCATACCAATAAGACTATCATATACTTTGTAGCTCTTAAAAATGATTACTATCACCCACTAATAGATATTTAATGCATATCATGGCACAATAAAGGCTGCAGAGATAAGGGATGATGTCATTTTTACAAGTGTTGCTTTTAAAAAATGTGAACCTTATGGCTCAAGGTGCCAAGAACCCACTTTTAACATGCTACACAGAGTTAATCACAGATATAACAAATCACAGCAAAGGTTTAGAATAGCTGCTAACAGCATGAAACCTACTTGGAAGACAGTCAATTTTCTCTTTCTATTCTATATCTCCCAATCAAATGGAGCCAATGAAACAACATAGCACCACAAATATACATATTGGAGGTTGCTTTCATCAGTAAAATGCGGGATCCAAAGACCAACGGAAGCAGTGAGCAATGAGCAGAATTTTAAGAATTCGCCAAAATTTCTTAAAACAACAAATTGCAAATAGCAAACAATGATGGAAAGGTATTTCCATAGGAAACAAAACGCATTCCTTTCCAAACTGTACGGTGAACACGATAAACATATATACGTAGTAGATGACTATATGAGTTTCTCAAACAAAAAACACGAAACAGATAATAAGTCATCTTCAAATATAACTAAGACCATATAATTATATCAATTTATTCATCTTCTAAAATTTCTCCTATTTCAACTACAACTATCCTCAAATTATCATTCATTCCAGAATCATCAAAAATCATGCAAAAATTTACTAGAATATGGCAACATAATTTGGCAGTCTTTTTCACATATATTTTTCACACTCGCATACCAGATTCATCCAAAAACACACAGTGCCACAAATATTACGAATCAATCAATTCGATTACAAACTGAGAAACAGCCAAAAAAAAAAAAAAAAAAAAAAAAAAACATTTTCAATCACACAATATATACATTACCACTATCGCCGATTCAGAGGAGATTGATTAGATAATCATAAACAGCGCAACTCTCGCAGGTGGAGCAGCCATTAATTAAACACGTCCAGAAACCCTAGAAAAACTTTCAATCAAATATTCTCCTGCAGTTGAAATCCAAAAAACAACAAAATCAAAATCGAATCACAAAAAATTAGATTAAATTGACATAAACAATTAAAAGTCGAATTAACTAGACCAGAGAGAAAATGTGAGAGATAAAGCATGGATCGGCCATGAAATTGTGGTTACTTAAAAGAGAGAAGTTAGTTAGAGAGAGAAATTTACCGAAAAAAAAAAAACTTAGATGAATTAACAGTAGAAAAATGAGCTTCAAAATTTCTGAAGATGACCTTGGACGATCCTGAGTTTTCGAATCCCCGATTTAGTTCGGAGCGAGAAAAAGAGAGAGAGAAAAGAAGGGAGTTCCGGTGATTTGTTTTAAGGCGTGTTTAAAGTGTCTTCAATAACTTATTTAAGGTTCCGCTAAAAAAATAAAACATTAACTTATTTAAGATTTAATAAATTCAATACAGAAAAAAATAAGTTCTGACAAATGTTATTCCAATTCAAATTACAACTAAAATAAATTAGTTTTACGCAAAATTATCATAAAATACCTTATTAAAATCAATTTATAAATGAGTATCTTACTTTTTTTTTTTTTTTTTTTTTTGTTTGTGAACTAATAGTCTAATACCTTGAATTAAATTCTTTTTTAAAAAAAAATGATACCTTAATGATGGATTCCGGCCAAAAAGTTAAGTTTGCGGCGTTTGCCTTTCATTCTCCGCGAGTTCTCAAATAAAGACACAAGGGCAAGAAATTAGTACCTCTGTTACATATTAGTTGTAACTTTGGAATATTTTATGGCTCTCAAATAATACCCCATAGCAACTAATATATAACGGAGATAGTAAAAAAGTAGAGCAGAAATTTTTTTGAATAGAAATCGAATAACACGTCTAAAATGAACCTATTGGTTGGGTAGGTGTTAAAAACTCATTTGAAATATTTACAGGTTTCGTAAAGGAAATATAAGTCTCTTTATAGGTACTCCTAAGGGTGAAACTAATGCGGTTTAAAACCGAACCAAACCGCAAACCAAACCGAATTAGAAATATGGTGCGGTTTTTTTTTGTAATACGGTTCGTTGCGGTTTGAGGAATCCCAAAACCGAATTAATATGGTTTTAAGATTTGAAAAACCAAAAACCGAAATCCAAACCGAATTATGGCTCATGTCTAAATTATAGCCTAGCATATATATATAATTTCTACCCTACATATATAAAGCCAAAAAATAATAAAACTTGTGTTTTTTTATGTCTTAGAATGTCAATCAATATGGGCGATGTTGGAGTGAATGACCAGTTATATGAAGCAAAAAGGAAGAGGATGAAATTTTTTGGTGTGGTTCAGTTTTCTTTTGAGAAACCGAATTTAAAACGGTGTGGTTTGGTTCGGTTTTAATAGTAATATAGTGCGGTGTGGTTTGAAAATTCTCAAAACCGAATTAATGTGATTTGGTTTCGTTTGGCTATAAATCACACTGCAAACCGAACTTTCACCCCTAGGTACTCCATATCAATTCTCTTAGCATGCATTATTAATCAGGGTTACTTAAAACGATGACACTAATCAAATCATAAAATATGTCACTAGGATGCTAGACAAAGTAGTAAGGGCAATTGATAGGCCCAATCTTATTGAACATGCCCCAAGTTGCAGAAAGACACTTTATACATGCATGCATAGAGGATTTTTTACGAAAGTAAGCTTAATTGGCAAACAATTTACCAATCTAGACGCGTGGCCAAACTATTTACGAAACTGAGCTTCTGACATAAAACGCTGCCTCGGTCAGCGTTTTACCTTTGGTTATTATTTTTTTTTATAAAATTTCGTATTATGTGAAATACAAATTTAAAAAAAAAATTGGAAATACAGTAAAACGCTGACTCGGTCAGCGTTTTTCTTGTATCCATAACAGAAAAAAACGCTGACTAAGTCAGCGTTTTACACCTAAGCATAAAACGCTGCCTCAGTCAGCGTTTTATCTGCTGACTGAAGGCAGCAACAGCAGGCCCCCAACAGCAGCCAGTGCAGCCCCCTTCCACATCCACCACCCTCTCCACATCCACCAACACCATCACCCTCCTCCTCCACATCCTCCACCACCCTCCTCATCCACATCCACCACCACCATCACCCTCCTCTTCCACATCCACCACCACCACCACCACCCTCCTCCTCCACATCCACCACCTCCACATCCACAATTTATTTTGAACGAAATGAGTCAAACGTGGACAAATAAGGAATTTGAAATTCAAACAAGACATAAATTCATTCAAATAATTATTCAAATAATAATGTAATGTAAGTGTTATGTACAACAAACTAGAGAAGGTCATTACAGCAAATAAATCAGATAATTCTATCCTATTCTGACTCATCAATTTGGTGTAACGGCTCTCTATCCTGTATGTCCACTCTCGGCCTTTGACGACGGCTGTAGTGACGGACAGTGGTAAATGGGTTCGGGCGTACTGGCGGAGTCAGCTGGCTGGAAGATGGGTCATCAGGATGACGTAGGGGCGCGGAACTGCGAATTTCGTACTCCTCTGCGCCCGTGAATGACGAAGGATCACCCCCACAGCTACTCTGGCCAGCCTCGAACTGTGAGTGACTAGAGTGGCCGCCATGATCGTCCTCGTACCATGCTGTTGTCGGGAATGATTTTAGGCCCTCCATTCTCTCTCCATGTCGTCTCACAAGGGATAGGCCAGAATTGGGGAGCGTATGTGTTTGCGTAGGCCTCTGATTGCAGTACCCGGTCCACCCATGGCCGCTCTGATATCGAATACTTCACACAAACAGCTAGAACATGAGAACATGGGAGGTGGAAGATCCGTGGTTTATTGCATGTGCACATTCTTAACTGAAAGTTAACAGTATGTCTATGGCCTCCTTTTCTACCAATTCTATCTCCCCTCTTTGTTTCAACTTGATATATATGCAGTCGACGGTTATACGCTTCCACTTTGTGATATCTAGCCTTTGCAATGTTTTTCTCCATCATGGATGTGACTTTGGGGGAGTATGCAAGTCCCTGTTCAGATCTAGCCTGAGATAATTCCCTTGTATCAGTGAAATACTTATTGACTCTGTGGAATGTTAATTCAACAAGGGACATGATAGGTAGAAATCGAGCACCCTTCAACACATTGTTAAATGTTTCTGAGAAGTTCGTAGTACATATCCCATATCTGCGACCAGCATCGTGAAACAAAGACCACATAGGCAAGGGCACTTAGACAATATACTGTATGGCCTTGGTACACGCCTGACCGATCAAACTCATATCAGCTACCAGTTTTCTTTCCTGCCTTTGGTACGCAGCAGCCTTGAACATATCTCTCATGTCGTTTCTTCGCACGTGAGTCTTCAAGTTAGAAGCCAAGTGCCGAACACAAAACCTTTGATAGGCTCGCGGCTCGGTGAATCCAACGTTAGGGTCATTCATTGCTGCAATGATCCCAGCATGTCGATCAGATATAACACAGAGGCCATCCCGTTGAGTGACATGAACCCGAATGCAGCCCAGAAACCAAGACCAGCTGGAAATGTTTTCCCCTTCGACTAACGCAAATGCAAGCGGAAATACTTGGAAGTTTGCATCCACACTTGTAGCAACCAACAATGTTCCTTTAAATTTCCCGTACAAATGCGTCCCATCGATACAGATGACAGACATACAATGTTTAAAACCTTCAACACAAGGGCCGAAGGCCCAAAATACTCGTTCAAACACTTCCATGTTGCTGTAATAAACACCGTCTACCAGAGCTTTGTGTTTCCATACAACAACGGTTCCCGGGTTTGACTGTTTGAGTGCTTCCATGAAGTGCGGAAGTCGTCCATAAGAACTCTCCCAATCTCCAAATACTTCAGCTATGGCTTTCTCCCTAGCATACCATGCTCTTCGATAAGTAACGTCGAACTGAAAATGCTTGGATATGAGTTCCTGTATAAATTCAACTTTCAAGCATGGATCTTTCTGCACAAAAGACTTCACAAAATCGGAAATTATGGATGAATCCAAGTGTGCATGATCTGTAGATAATACTTCAGTGACACAGGTGTCCCGGTGCGGGCCTTTGTATGTGACTATGGTAAAGCCGTCTGAGTGCTCACTGTTTTTGGTGCCTCGTAGCGACTAACCACAATTCTTCTTGCACCGCAGATGAAGGACCTTCTCATTCGAGGTCACTATGGTGTAGAATTGGTTCCTTTGTATAGAATACTTCTTTACCATTTCCTGAAGCAGTTTCTTAGATTCAAAGAACATACCCTTCTCAAACTCCCCCCCGATCACAAATGTTGTATGACTACCTGATTCGGCCCAATATTGATCAACCTCATAATTCGCATTTACTTGACTTAACCAAGGAATAGGAGTTCTAACCATGGCCTCCCCACCTTCCATGTCTGTAGAATCAACATCCATGTTATCCAGAATTGGTTCCTCCTCTTCGCTCTCAGCCTCATCATTTGTTTCCCGGAGCGCATCATACAGAGACAATTCGTTATTCACCATATGTTGTAGATTTTCAAGATGATTCACCAATGGTTGAGACGGTGATGTATGATCATCATGCTGCGTAGGTGAATAACTTTGGAGTTGCATGGGAGAAGATATAACTGTGCTCGATGTCGAAGGCCCAGATTGACCAAACATTGTCGTAGATGTTCCACCATATACAGGTGAAGCTATATGTGAACTCAACGGCATCTGGAACCGATCGTCATGAAGCAGTCTGCTGAAAGACCCCATCCCATATTCAGTTGATGGAATGTCTTGTGAGGGCATTCGGAAGGACTCTGTGTAACCGGAAAAATAGGTAGCTTGTTGATCTGGTCGAGTACTTTGTTGCGTACACGTAGACACTATTTCTACATATATCTCATGTGGATAACCCCTCATTAAAACAGCGCTCCTCAAAGCTTTCAAATGTCTATCGTTAGAACAAGGTAACACTTGAACCGCATTATTAGTCTCAAACCTCATTTGAATGTTAAGTTGTACATTCATTGGGTTTAAGCCAATAATGCTATGAACCTCGTTCATCAGATCGTTGAAAGTCATGTCCGGTCCAAGTGGCAATGGTTCCATATTTCCACCACTATATTGGACATTCGGTCCATCAGACACAAATTCACCCCCCCCCCCCATCGGCATAACAAAGCTGCGTTTTGTGCAGCCATATTCTATACAACAACCAAAAACACATCTTAATTGCATGCAATCTCCACCAATTCGCACAAAAACAACCAAGATATTCACACTATAAACATAATTAACCAACATTGTTCCAATTCACATTACAACCACAACAAAGTACACAACGAACATATTCACACTATAACAACCAACATATTCTACATAACAAAATTTTCGTAATTAAACAACAATGTAGGCTACTTTATCAAACTAAAACAACAATTTCATCAACATTTTCAACAATTTTATCAAACATTTCCACAATTTCATCATAAACTTTCTTACTAAACTAACATCAATTTAGGGCTTTTATACTAGACAATTATCAAATTACAACAAACCAACTTAGAATTATCAACATAATTGTCAATTTACATCAAACTAACTTAGAATAAACAACAACATTATCAAATTAAAACAATGTAGTATATAATTATCAAACTAACCTAGGTTTTTAAATTTTAAAAACAAATAAGTGAGAAGTACTAACAATGTGATTATAAAGAAGAGGAGAGGCGCGGCGGCAGCAGGCAATAGGCGGCGGCGACGGCGGCAGGCAGCAGGCGGCGGCGGCGACGGCAGAGCTTTGAGGAAGATAGGCTATTGTGTGAGGAAGAGTGAGTTTGAGTTTTTAGTTTTGAGGAAGAGTGAGTGCGCGAAAAATATACCAGGAAAAACCGCTGACTCAATCAGCGTTTTAAGGGTTGTTACAGCCTGAGACAAAAACGCTGAATGAGGCAGCGTTTTTATGTATCTCCATATTTTTTTAAAAAAAAAATTGTATTTCACTAAATAAGAAATTTTAAAAAAATAATAACAGAGGTAAAACGCTGACCGAGGCAGCGTTTTACCTCAGAAGCTCAATTCCGTAAATAGTTTGACCACGCGTCTATATTCGTAAATAGTTTGCTAATAGGGTTCAGTTTCGTAAAAAATCCCATAGTTGTATACTCCATACTCCCATTACCCCCTCCTTCCTTTCCCCTCTTGAGTGGAGAAAACTTTTTGCAGATTCCAATTACCACATAATATCAAATAATTGACGTGGCATAAATTATGAAATGAAATTAAATCATCAAAAAAGAAAGCATAGTAACTTAAAGTTTGAAGAATATGCTTAAGTAGATACCTCTTGCTTTGATCCTTTCACCAAATTACAATCCTTTATTTCATTCATTCATCTCCTTTAAATTCAAGCATAGATGACCATTCTACACTTTCTTAACCCTCTTAAACCCATCCATTTTATCATTCTCATTATGTATCCCTCCAATCTCCAAAGCCATGAATATGATCGAATTCGATGGAAGTAGAAGGCCGGCGCAGGAGTTCGTTGGAGCAATGGTGAGGATGAATACCGAAAGATCGAAGATTTCGGTTGATGATCATCAAGATCATTGAAACTATGGTTGGGGTTATCAAAGATGGGGCAACTGTTTATCCTTTGGCAAAGTTCTGTAATTTTATTTTATTTTTTTTGGTTGAGTTTAGAAAGAGAGAGGTGGTTATGATATTAGGTAATACTCCTAATCATCCTGTGTTAAAGGAGTAATGAACAAGTTTAGATTCTTCTTCTTCTGATCTCCTTTTGTAACGAAAGAATAAAATTCATATTACTATGAGCTTATGTTTATATCTTTCTTTGCATTTGTTCATCAGGCCAACCAACTTTTCTGTGTTTCTTAAACGTATGTTACTTCGATCAAAAGCTAAATCAAAACCGACAGTTTGAATTTAAGTTTTTTTTAGTGTCCAACAAGCTTCAAAAGGCAACGATGTAAACAAACTTTGATTGTAAGACCTAATCGATATCAGCTAGTGAAACATTCTGTGTTTTATCAACAATTTTTCGACAGAAATATAAATTAATTTTAAACAATGCACACGAGCTCAAGCCATATAACAAGTTTATAACTGATTTAAATCACACTATGGCCGGAGTCAGGTGGTTGTGATGCGGCGTTCAGATTTGCAGGTGAAGAGAAAGTAAGTGCTCTTTACCCTTTACAGCTTGTACTACAGTACCAAAATTGCTTATGATGTACACATCATGTACTCGTGAACTCCTCTTCTTTACAGTAAAAGCCTTTTTTTTCATTATAAAGCATTTTAACCTTAACTTGACCACTAATGTTGTATGATGACACTAATTTTGCATGTTTTAATTGATGATTTTCTGGTGAAAGGTTGTTTTGGGCAGGTGAAAATGGTTGAAAAATAAGCCTGAATCTATAGCCATTTCTCGATGATGAATTAGCCCATAAGCAACTTGAAAAGATTTCCATTATTTTCCATCTATATCTTCTCCTATAACTTGTAAATGAGGCTCGTACTAACCAATCATCGATATAATGTGAGCAAAAATGAACAGAGGAGTCAAGTAGGCACATACAAGTCGTATAAAACTTTGGTTTACTCCTGTGAGTTTTCCCCACAAGCTAAACAATGAAGGCTAAATTTACATGAACAGCAGCATTTGCTATGACTAAACAATCTTGGCCACTGTCCACATGCCAATTGGGGACTTCTTTTGTCAGGCAATGTGATGTGAGAAAATGGCACCAGGAGACAGGAGTCTAGCAAGTCCCACTGTCAAGTTACTTAAGAGCACTATCAATGGTGAGCTAAAAATTTGCTCATGGGCATTTTGGGTGGGCATAAAATTTGCTCATGCATTACAATGGTGAGCAAATGAGAAAAAGCCAAAAAATGCTCATGAGCATTTCTGAAAATGCCCAAGACTTGAGCATTTTTGAACATGAATAGTGCTCTGGTAGGCCCCACAATTTGCAATGGTTATATTTTTTGTAATGCAAATTCTGAAATAAATATTTATTAAAAAAAAAATTAAAATTACCAACGGTTATAAAATTTAATTCTCTATAAATAGACATGCATTTTGATATATTTTGGTATAATTTCAAAAATACCATAAATCCTCCATATTCTTTATTTTAACGATAAAAACGACACAAATAAAAAAATAAAAAAAAAAATAAGTTACACAAATTTAGACTAGTTTTTATTTATTTGGAGTAATATTGTTAAAATATAAATGAAATTAATAAATAAAGAAGTGTTGTGTAGGATAGAGAAAGTAATAGTGGGGTATTGAAAAAGTAAGAGAGAGAGAGTAGTGGGCAAGCATTTGTTTTTGCTCACCATTGGGAGAGAAATTGTGAAAAAAAATTACCCATGAGCAAAACAGATTTGTTGAGAGAGAAAGTGGGTAGAGAGATAGTGGGTGGGCATTTTTTTGCTCACCATTGAGAGTGGTCTTACAATAATAACTATAGTCCATGTAATGAATTTTGTTTCCAAGATAAGGCCGCGTTTATTAGTAGTCCAACACCTAAATATGTAAATTCATTCCAAAGTGTTTATGAATGAGTCCTAAGAAACGGTCACACACAAATAAACTGTCTTGACTCTTGAGTATCTGCACACGATATCCTTACTGTAATTTTCTGAATAGGGTAAAACACATAATAGAGGTACAATGTTACATAACCCTATTCAGTATTCAACTGGGTAACTAAACTATTTCCTCCAAACAGCTGCCAGACGACTGTTAAGCAAGTCCTGCAATCCATCTTCTAGCCTCTTAGTAGTATTTTTCATCTAATTCCCATTAATCCCACAATTCCATTTCTGCTGCTACATGTCTAAATCTTCAACATTTCACAGGTCAATACTTCAGAGCAATTTTTTTCAGCAATGACTGGTTTCAACTTTCAAGCCTAGCACATGTCACATAGTAATCTACCTTAACTCATTTTTGTACTTGAAAGAAGACTGACACTAACAAATCTAGTTAAACCAATCCACACTCTACTGCCTAAAATGGGCAATAACAAAAATAGAAAGACTGACAAAGGGTATAACTGCCTAGAACCACAAAATCATATCATAAACAATTCAGTAACATCACACACTGCTACTACCGGGGTTGAATATGGATCAAGCTGTGATGCGATGTTGCTGACAGTTACAAAGAATATAAATAGGTGGCAACTTGGCATCAAAAGATGTATGTTTTGTGCCTCTCTTTATCAGCACTGAAGAGAGAATAAATATCTCAAATTTTCAATATCTGCAACATCTAATCTAGTAATACTTCAAAATTGAGATATGGATATAGAGATGTTTTCTGTTCGTACATCAGACTCCACTTCTGCTAGAAGCACAGGGGCATCATTATAGCATCAAGCTATTCAAATCTAAACTAGAGGTCAATGAAGAGTGCAAAGACCTTTTTCTGAAATCATCTACCAACAGCCTACGGAAAGACCAGTCCAAGTGACGGTGAGAGTTGAGTGTCATGAACTCATAGACTCCAAGACTCCTCATTTGCAAGAATCTAATCAGTGCCAATGCCCAACATTGAGTCAGACACAGGGTATTCTAGCTTAACTCAATTTTGTTAGAAGAAATAGTTGGTATCCCACCATCACTGTGTTATGTAGCCAGCTCATATGGACTACACTCCCTATCACCTACATAACTAAATTGTATTAAAGACTATTAGTACCATATATAAGTCACAAGCTACTCTAGAGAACAGAGGGTTACAAACTACACAAGTAGACACAGGTTACACATACTCAAGATAACATACAGAGCAGGGGCGTTGCTGATGTCACATACTGCCAATTCCAGAACGAAAATAGATCCAGCAGTAATGTGAACCTGCTAGCTACTTTATTAAAACAGATGACACCTAGAATTTGAAAATGGTTCCTCACTCAGCTTAACAGCACAGAGAGAGTAACAAAATGTGTAACACTTCATTGAGAAACGCATGAAGGTTCATCAACTCGCAAGTAAAATTTTAGTTCTCAATTCTCATTAAATTTGATAGCAAAAGCACACCAGAGTACACACAGGAAAAACTAGATATATTAAAAAGGGGCACTACATTCAAAACATAAAGACAATAGGAGTAGGCAAAAATATTCAAAGTTGTAGCACTGATCCAAAATTTGAAGTCAATCCATGAAACCTCTTCTCATCAGTAAAAGAAACCAAGGACCTTGCCTCCAACATTCTTTCTTCTAGCCTCTTCGTGGTCCATGATGCCAGCCGAAGTTGTTAGCACAATATATCCAAACTGAAGAAAAATGAGCAAATAATGAGTAAGCGCCTCAAAATGACAAGAAAATAACCCAATCAAAAGCCACAACAACAAATCCAGAGCCTTATTTTAAGGACATAAACAAAAGGCTAGCACAAACAATTAATGATCAAATGTCAGATGCCACACAAGAACAAAAGAAAGGATTTTATTGTTAACACCTTAAACAGTAATAGCTTAAACAATCTAAGCAACTAATCATGAAGTTTCTACATCTAACCTGTCTGGAGGGAAGCAACCTTGCTGTCCAGGACTCAATCTCTTTGACTCCAACATCAAAACGAGGGCTGATAACACCACACTTGTTTAATCTTCCATTCAGTTCAATCACAATCTTTCCGGATCTGTGGTCATCGACATACTCAAATTCTCCGATGTAACCTGTAGAAAGCAACACGCAACATCAGCCAATCAATGATACATATTACATACAGCAAAAAAAAAGCAAGTACTGACAACCTATTTAATGTAATTCTCCCAAAGAAGACTGAAAGAGTAATGACAAGTGTATGAAGAGGTCATACCATGCTTTTGCATGACAATGAGAAACTTGATAATCACTTTTGAGGAAGGCCTAATGAGCACCTGCCTCTTGCCTCTCTTCTCAGCATTGTACATAGTTTTGAGAGCATCGTTCAAAACACTTGTCCTCACCATCCTTGCAAGCTTAAATTACTGATACATGATGTGAAAGAATAAAGTTTATTAGAAACAATTAGAACCCATTACAATGCAATAATGAAACACTCAGGATTAATTTTTTTAAAAATAGTACCTGGATGTCCGCACATCCAGGTACTTTTGACACTTGAGTTAAGTGTCAAAAAGTCATTAAAAACAGACTCATACAATAATCTTCAAGATAACAACAGCCCATTAGTCATAAACATTTATTACCAGTTCAGATGTACATTCAGTAGTGAAATCAACATAACTCATAATCCCATTAATCCATTACATGCCTCTAATTCTATGAATTGGACAATTTCAAAACTGACATCAATCTTCGGCATAAAGATATAGGGAAAAACCCATATCAAAACAGCACTCATCAATTTATAAAAATTAACCACATGAGCAGCTACTGACATTCATTTGCAATTAAGAGGAAAATAAAGACGTAAATTCAAACGATATTTAGATAAATCACCATCATTTTATAACCCTATCACAGAAAAATCAGCAGTTTTAAGGAGACAACTATAACATAAACTCAACTGTTGTCTAATATAATTAAAATTCAACCAACGAATTCTCCAGATCAAAAACAATTACCACCCTTTCAACTAAAATCAAACAATCATAGTAACACAAAAAATATATAGTATGTAAAAATATAAATCATCCTCAGTAAATCAAAAACAACAGTCAAAAATACAAGCTGACAAAGAAACAAATTGAAATTCCAGTCACTTAGATGATAAATATGGATGAACAGAAGCATATTATCTATGATTTGATGAAAATAAACAACCCCAGAAAACTGAATTTAACAAAAAAAAATCAAGAGGATCTAAACAATGATAGCTTGATTAAAATAAAACCAGATAAAATCAGTAGCAGATGAAGTACGAGGAAGAAAGAGATTAAACCTGGACGAAAAAAGGGCGGTTACTGCGCGAAGAACTCAGGAAGGCAAACACAAGAAGAATTAGGGTTTTGGTAGCTCAAAGTGTTGCGCTTTGTTTTTGTTAAGCAGCTTACACTCTTTACGAATGAGGCGGAGTAAGTGTGTTTGAGTGACTAAAAGTGTTGGACCAATGTAATGGGCCGAATTCTCTTCAGCTTCGGTTAATGGGTTGAGCTTTCATAATTTTGTGGACTCAACTTGGTGGTGTTGGTTTTCTATAGATGAGATGGTCTTAGACCTTCTTTTAAGCTGTTCTGCTCTGTTTTGTTGAAATCTACTCTGCTCTGCATGTAATACCCCGAATTAGGATAATACTTTAGTAATTTCTTAAATTATTTAATTTGGAGCCAAAATAAATTTTTAATTTTGGCGCCAAATATAAGTATTTAATCATTTAAATAATTAATTATTTTCAAATTTCTAAATTAATAATATTGGTTTAATTATCTTTTATAGGTCGGTCCATATTTTATTCGATATGCATGTTGTTATCTTAGCAATTTCAAGAGTTTTAAAGATAATACCGAATATACATCATGATTTACAACTAATTTTAGTTTTGATATTATCTAAAATATTTATATATTTGTATAATAACTTGGTTTAATTATCAAATTCAATTATTTTATTTATTTAATTATGATTTTCATTTTTAAAATATATATATATATATATATATATATATATATATATCAAATTTTGACGTGAAGCTAGCCAAAACCATGGTTTTAATTAAGAATGATTTTATGATTTTTTTTTTTTTTAATAAACATATTTTGACTTAACCTCTAGCCTTCTTCTTCATTATCCTATTTTTGCTTCCTATCTTCATTCTTCCAACCATATGTATTTCTTTCTAAATTTCTTCTCATCTTTAACCCAATTACTAACCTAGACGCAATTTGATCCAAGTACTTCAACAAACCCCAAAACTTATCATATTTTCTAGTAACCATATCATACCTTCAACTCTATCTTTTCCACACTCTAAACACTATAAATAGACCCTCAATCCTTCACAAATTCCTCACACCAAAAATCAGAAAAACCCTCTTCACTACTCTCTACTTCACGCCCTCTATTTCCTCTATTTCCTTCCTCCTTTTAGCTTAAGCAAACAGCGCAACCGCAACCGAGTGCTACCACCACCCTTGCCGCCAACAGCCTGCCCTGCCGCCACCCCATTGCCCCTGCCACTAAACCAATGCTGCCTGATGTCACTTATAGCTGCTACCAGCAAGGTGCAGTCACCTCTTGCCCCTTCTTCCTCCTTGCACAACATACGTACATACTACAAAAAAGAAAAAAAGAAAAAAAAAACTCTTCTTATTTCTTAATTATTATGATTTCCAATATTAATTTATGATACTAATAAATACTATTATGATACTAAGGTTATTATTTTGATACTAAAATAATTAAATAATCAATACTTGATTTTTATAAAAGTTAATGTTTAGGTAGTTCATGCGCAAGTAGAGTAGAATTTATAGTTTTGTGTTTATTCTTGTTAACCTTTTTTTTTTTATTTTTTTTGTGAAGCCGAGGGGCAAGCCCCAAAAAAAATACAAATCTAGAACTAGAAAGAAAAATAAAGCAAAGATAGAAAGCAAAAAAGAAAAAAAACAAACAAACAACTAGCAAATTACTACTCCTTGTCCCTCGGTACTAGCCTCGGAATAGCCACATCACTAAGGTCCTCCAATAAAATGGCTTGAAGATCCTTCGGGACCGCCTCAAAGATAACCAGTTTCTGCTCCATAGTCACCCCATAGTTAGCTAGCTAGTCAGCTGCTCTATTGGCTTCTGTGTAGCAGTGTCCGATCGTTACTTCCCAACCGTTTCTCACGCTTAAGGCCTTGCACTTTCTGATGATATGAATATAAGGAGAGTTAGGTGGAGTTGGCTCCACTAACAGACGAACCACCACTTCTGAATCTACATGCACTTGTACCTTTCGATGTCCACCATTCCAAGCAATCGCCAAGCCCCTAAGGACTCCTAACAATTCAGCTCGAGTACAAGTGCAAGAACCACACTTGAGTGCAAAAGTCTCATAAATTTCACCACCTGGGCCTTGTATTACACCACCTGCACCAGCCAGACCTGGATTCTCTTTGGCAGCTCCGTCCGTGTTCAATCAAATCCATCCAACAGGTGGCAATTCCCACCTCACATACACTTCCTCACGCTTCCTTTTGTTATTAGCAGCTCCTTGACTTCGTGCGTAAGCTCTAAGAATATCACCCACTCTTGCTATAATAAACTAGGCTTGATCATGTGGGATGTCCACCTCACTATCAAAACTTCTTGCATTTTTCCACCTTCAAAGCCACCAGCAACACACTGCAAACACCGACGCCCAACCTTCTCTATTAGCAGACTTAGTCAAATAATGAACCAACCACTCCTTAAAAGGGAGTTGAAACCACAGGTCACCCAAGTTTATACCAAGCTTTCTCCATACTACTATATCTGCTGGACAATGTCGAATTATATGGTCAGCATTCTCTTCAACATGGCCACACATAAGGCACCTAGGATCCGAAGTCAAATGCCTTAAGAATCTTGTTGCATTCGTCATCAATCGCTCCCTATATGCAAGACAAAAGAAGAATCTAATTCGTTGCGGGGCATGAATATTCCAGATTATCTTCGAAGTGGGTTCTCATTGCCTTATAGCTCATCTTCATTATTTAATATAGTTATAGCAGACTTCATATTGAATCCTCCAAATGGTGACCCCTTCCAATAAATGCTATCTACTACATCATCCTCTTCTTGCAACTCGTAGGCTTGAATAGCATTTAATACCTCACTTGGTAAAAAAATCAGCAAAAAGTTCAACCTTCCATCCTCTATTACTATCCCACATGTCATGAACTTTATACTCTAAAACACTAGAGGGAGGCTGCAACGTGGTGACACTGATTCAGAGGCTTATCAATAGCCCAAGTATGATGCCAAAAACTCGTGCCTTTCCCTTTGCCAACTGCCACACTTACCCCTTTTCGCAAGATTTCTATATTCTCCATTATGCCTTTCCATGTATTCGATGCATCATTCTTGTGCTTGAACATATCTATGTCACATCGTCCTTCGCAATACTTATGACGAAGTACCCGTGACCATAAGGAATCCGCATCAGTTAACATTCTCCAGCCTAGCTTGACCATAAATGCTGCATTTGCTTGGCGCATTGAGCGCACCCCAAGGCCACCATTTCTCTGTGGTTGAGTCACGGCTTCCCACGATACTAAGTGCATTTTCATTTTTTCTTTTGTGCTTCCCCAAATAAAACCTCGTGCCTTTTTATCAATGACATCACATACACTTTTCGGAATCTTTGCAGACTGCATTGTGTAAGTGGGGATAAAAGTTAGCGAGGTTTGAGTAAGTGTTGTACGCCCAGCAATAGACAAGGTTTTTGCTCTCCATCCTCCTAACTTGGCATCAACCCTATCAACTAGATATTGGTAGGTAGCTTTCGTAACTCTGCCATTCAAAGTAGGAACACCCAAATACTTTCCAACGTCCTCCGTGCTCTCCATTCCCAACACATTGCACACTTTATCCCTCACACTGAAATTAGTATTGGGTGAGAAATAAATCCTCGATTTATCTACACTCACTTTGCTACTCGAGGCTTGACAAAAATTTTCCAGACACTGCTTCATGATCTTGGCTTGATGTTCGCTAGCTTCATAGAATAAGATTAAATCATCAGCAAATGCGAGGTTGGTAATTGGCGGACCTCCACTGTAACACCCTAAAAATTCCTTTTCTTTAAAATACCTGTTTTGCCCCTTTGAAAATACGAAATAGGAAAATCTAAGACATTACCACCACCGTGAAAACGGCTAAGACAAATATCAAAGACACACATCGGAAGACTATCTTTTAAAAACCATTTAAAACAAGTCAACCTTCAAAAAGTAAAACGAAGGAAGTAAAGTCAAACTAAGTCAACCATAGTCACCTATAACTTGGAGCCATTGTAGGTCATTAAAACCAAACCAATATTTAAAACTTTCGCGTTAGTCTCATCAACACAATAAATATAATATTTAAAGCAATTAAATACATCACATTCCTATAGGAAACTAAGCATGGTTCGCTCTTCACTCATCCTCGTCATGCAAATGCTTCATCACCTGAAAAGCTCCTTTCTACTTGTCCCTACTACTCGCCATTAGGAATGGGTCGTCGTAGGGCCAAGGTAAAGACAAGGTCAAACAAACATGCAAACACACAATTAGCAACGCTGAGTACATAAGCGTAATAAATTACACTAACATGCTTTCATCCTATCAACACACAACTTACCGTGTTACACCTGTAAACAAGCATTCGAGACACTCAACACTTAACTAGACAAATTCTAATGTTCATTTAATTTTGATTACGCATCGAACGGGTTTCCAACCAACTACCTGCCTCAATAAATTGAGGCAAACTACACCGGGAGCTAACCAGGTACGTAAATGTCACATGAAGTGACTGGACGTCCCACGCATAATAAATAATAAAAAAAGGAAAATACAGCGTCCTGTACTCCCAATAGAAGTTATGGCTAAATATAAAACCCCATAACTCCTCCCATATGTTCATACTCAAGGTATATATGTTCTAATAGTTTTGGTGCGTAATCTCTTTCACTTTACGTTATCTGCATATTAATAAACTTGGTGATGACTCTCAAACACAAGACAACCAAACATTACCATTCATTCAAGCAATCAAACAAACCAATTTAATTCTTGAATATTTAGTGACCACATTAATTTAATGTTGAGTCCTTTTTAATCTACCTCGGTGTTAAATAACACCTTAAGTGCATAAGGCATTGCAAATCCTATCCCTCGTTGTTAGAAACACCAGGGCACATAGGCACCGCAATATAATATATTCTTGTGTACTAAGAAACTTTAATAGCTCTTTCCTCATGCTTATAGCATCAATAAAAATTATATGAACCATCTTAAAATTCCCTTTTTATATTCCAAACCAAGTTAAACATTTAGTTTAATTCAACGTGCTCTCTAACATGCCAATAATAAAAGTGTGGTTCATATCCAACATGTCAATATAATTAATTCCAATCACCAATTCACCATGGATATTTCACAAATCATTCACCAACATCAATCCAATCAACAAATTCCATCCAACACCTATCATGATACTACTTGGAATTAATTAAACAAAGTCTAGCATGCTTCTATACACTTAAACATTACCAAGTACATGAACGTACCTTGAATATGATCTCAAAATCGCCACGACTAAATAAAATTACTCACTTGGAAGTCTCCTACAAACCAAAATTATAAAGAAGTATTAATACCTCTTTCACACAAATTTCCAACAATATATACTCTCTTTAAATCACTTACAAGCCTTCTAAAATAAGCTGAAATTTTATTTAAAACTCTTACTTTTATTCCCAATTAATGGGTAATTAAAAATCCTTCCAAGAACCCTAATTATAGCCTTTATATAAAAATTCCAGCTTTATTAAACCATGAAAAATAGTTGTAATCATGTTTAAAAACATTAATTTCAATAGTTTAAATTACCCACATTCCATCAATATTCATTAATTTAGAAACCTAGGGCTGTTGCTGCCGGCGAAGGGTGCTTGTGGTGGCCGCCGGCCGGTGGTGGTGGCCGGCCGGTGTGTGGTGATTAAAAACATTAAAAATTAGAATAAGGGGAAGGGGAAAATTAAGGAGAAAATAAAATAAGAGGAGATAGAGAATTTACCTTTGGGTGCACTCCACCCTAGGCATATAATGGGTATTTATACCCCCTTCTCAATATCCCTCCTTACTTAAAATTCCTTTACTATCCTTAATGATCTATTTCCTAATCAAACTTGTATTTTGACTTTCCATAAATACCATTGACTTTAAAATTTATCTTTTCATAAAATAATATGCCCCAACATTTCCAAAATAAAATATTTTCAAGATTATTTAATGATTAAAATATACTTTTAATCAAAATAATCCTTTTTATATTAATGAAAAACCCTAAATAATTCATTTCGAATTATTTAAATATTTTAGGAAATACTTATTTAAATTAAAAATACGTATAAAAATACGGGGTATTACATCCACGACTTGCCCTAACTGGTGTCCAATCTCCAAATTGCACCTCCCTATCAATTAAATGAGCTAACCTCTCCATACATATCATATATAAATACGGAGATAGGGGATCTCCTTGGCGAATTCCACGCGAAGAAGAAAATTGAACCGTGGGTTCCCCATTCCAAAGAACACTTAGCTTTGCCAAATTTATACACAACATGACTACATCAATAATAATTTGAGGAATTCTTAACTCCAAAAGTGACTCCTTAATAAAAGTCCATCGAAGTCGATCATAAGCCTTCTCAAAGTCAATTTTCACCGCCATGTAGCCCACTTTGCCTTGCTTTCTTCGCATCGTATGTAACATTTCTTGGACAATAATGATATAATCCATTATTTGTCTCTTGGGCACAAAGCTACACTGAATAGGGGAAATAAGAGTTGGCAAAAGGGGTTTGAGCCGATTAACAATTACTTTCGTCACAATTTTATATGTGATATTGCACAACCCGATTGGTCGAAAATGGTTTGCTTTTTCCGGTACCTCAAATTTTGGTATAAGAACCAAGAATGCATCATTAAAGCCCTCCCAAAAATATTTACCACTTAGCACATCCAAGACCAACCCAATCACATTCGGCTTCACAAAATTCCAAATTTTTTGGAAGAATAAAGGTTGAAAACCATCCAACCCCGGTGCTTTATAAGGGTCCATATCTTGTAGTGCAGCCAAGACCACACATTCAGCAAATGGTCTATTGATAGTTTCCCAGTCAGAGTCGCCAATAGGGGGAAAGTAGTCATGCAATGGCTTCGTCTGATTCCCTTGACATGTTTCTTCCTTAAACAAATTCTTCCAATAATTGAGCAATGAGTCTTTGACTTGATCAGGCCCGGTAATCCACTCCCCACTATCATCCATTAAAGTCTCAATTCGATTTCTTTTTCTTTTAATTATAGTGGAAAGATGGAAATATCGAGTATTTTTGTCCCCATCGCAAATTGCTTCCGCACGAGATTTCTGGAACCACAACCATTCCTCTTATTCCAACACCGAGTTCATCTCTTTTCTTAATTTCTCTTCTAATTTCATGAGATAGAGGGGTCCACCATTAGCAAGTGATTTTTGTATACTCTCCAACCAAGCCCAAAACTCCGCTTTTTTCCTGAAAATGTTATGGAAGACTGTCTTATTCCACTCGCTTAGCTTTTCTGCAAACTCCTTCAAATAAGGCACTAATTGTTTCTTATTATTCCAATTTCCCTCAACAAAAGCTTCAAATTTTTCACGACATAGCCAGGCGACCTAAAATCTAAAAGGCTTCAAAGATTCGGAATTGGGGCAAAACCATTAGTGCTTATCAGAATAGGACAGTGATCTGATGTTAACCTTGGAAGGCTCCTTACAGCTCCTTCAACAAATCTCAGTCGCCAATCTTCATTCACCAACCCTCTGTCAAGTCGAGCAGATTTAAAGGAATTCGGACTCAAACCTCTACACCATGTATGTGCAGGTCCCGAACATCCCAAATCAATTAAACCATTAATATTAATGCAGTCAGGGAAATTTTTACACCTATGTTACATCTCTGAGCCTCCCACACCATGTCGCTCTTCTAGATTCACTGCGTCATTAAAGTCTCCGGTATGATTCCAAAGTTCATTCCAAAGTTCCTTTCTCAAAGTTGAATCCGGATTAGCATATATAGCAGAAAAAATCCATGGATCTTCCCCCCTTTTTTCAATCTCGACAGTGATATGTTGGGTATGATTGTCAAGTATCGTAACCGACACTAATTCCTCTCTCCAAAACAACCATATGCCTCCACTAAATCCTTGAGCGTCCACTCTTGTTTGGCCCCAAAAACCAATTCTGTCACACACTTTATGTGCTTGCTCTCCACTTAAATGAGTTTCCACCAAAGCTAAAACTTCCGGGTCATTAATTCTAATTAGCTCCGTAATGGTTGCTAATTTATTCCCCGCTCCTTGCACATTCCACACCATTATTTTTATAGACATATTAAAATTTGGGAAAAGGGGAAATTGGTCATAAATATTCAAGGGAATATTAGGCAGAATGTTCACGTACGCATCTTTCAATGCATACATTGGTCCCTTTGTTCACATGGGAATTTCCACCGTAGCCAACATCTCCGGTAGATTATGCCGGGGAGGTAGGAATGTACTCACATCTAGATTCGCTCTGTTTGCTACTAGATGGAATGATATCAGATATGGACCCTCCGTTTGATAATCCAAGAATGTCTTGTATGATGGGGGAACTCGCAACTCTAAGGTGATTGGAATCTAGGGGATCCCCTGGCTCATATTATAATTCATTGTCAAGCAAATTCTCTTCTGATTGACTGTTCTTTCGCAGTGCAGTTGGGGTAATAGTTGCAATTGGTATCAAAGATCCTATCGCTCCTCCTTCGGGTGAAATAAAATATTTTTCATATAAATCTTTTCTGGGAAAAGGATCAGTATTTTCCTTATTATGTTCGGGATTGAAATGCATCTCACCTTTTTCCCGAATAAAATATTTTCCAGACTTATCCTTATCTTTTCCTCTGTTTTGTTCCATAAATAAGTCTTTTTTATTTTCTTCCAATTTTTTCAAAGAAACTCCTAAGTCATTTGTAGTTTGACCTTTCATATCGACTTCCATCTCATTTAGAGTTACCTCCAATAAATTATTATTACCTCTAACAGAATCTCTGTCATCCCCTAAATTTACTGCCTTCTTCTCTACTAGAGAGCTATCTAAGGAAACAACCTCCATTTCCTTAGTCTGATTGTTTTGACCATTGACCAAGTCAGTCAACTCCATATCTTGATCTTGCTACAAGAAATTAAACCTTGACCCCGAATTATTTCCCTGTTTAGATTGGTCGACCTGTTTCCAAACTTGGTTAACCTTCAGTTTTGGTTTCGGGTTCTCCAAGTTAGCCTTAATAGAGCTATTGTTCTCCTTGCCCTCCATTAGCCCTTTCGAAATTTCACCTTGTTGCACCTAAGGATTAGGTTATTTCTAGGAGCATACTTCCTCGTGTTCCTTTGAACAAGCATCCATGAACCAAATTGGTCATGCTCCTCTAGCCTAGCCCTACTAACTGACTGTTGGACTTTAATCTCTTTCTTGCGCAAAATTTTCTCTCCATCATCACCAAGGAAGATCTCCATGTCACATTCAGGTTCTTTGTGACCCAACTTGCCACACCTAAAGCAAATTTGCCTTAATCTGTCGCATTGAATACGCCAAACTCTCCCATTAATTCGGAACTTAGATAGCAATGGCTTGGATAAATCAACTTCGATAATAAACCGAATGTATTGACCTCGACTCATGGCTTCAGTATTTCTATCAATACTAATTACTTTCCCAATTTTCGACCCTATCTTATACAAGAATTGCTTATCAAAATATTCAATGGACAACTGAGGGATCCTTACCCATGCCGTGAGAAACTTAATCGGTGCTTCATCTGCCACGAAATTAGGCACCCATTTTCGAATTGTTAAATAACTATCGCCAATTATCCACGGACCTTGAGTCAAGACAAATTGATGATCCTCCATATTAGAAAATCTTGCAATATAATACGCATACCCCAAATCCGTTAGGGATAATTCTCCTTTGAGGCTCCATTTAATCTTCAATCTCTTCATAAGCACTTCATAGCTCAATTTCTTATCAAATAATTTGATAATCAAGGCATTTTGCCAAGGCCTTCTTAGTCTCTACTTCTCCTCTTTTGTGAGTAAAATGTTAGGGCACATTTCATCATCCGAATCGCAGTCAAGAGGGATATCATCCTCCGATTCAAATTCACCCCCATGAAATTCTGGAGCAGATATAAGTGGTCTTCCTCCCCTAATTCCTTTGGCCATGTTGCTATAGGAGACTCTTGGGTGATTTCAACCCTCGTTTCCGCAACCACTGTACCCATTTCTACATTATTAACAATGTGGCTAGGACTTGAATCAAATAATGGTGAATTTTCCGGTGTTCTTTTGAACTTTTTATTCGATCGCCTCATTTAGTCTTCCTTCACTGTTGAGAGAGGTTTTTCTCGCCTTTCGCTCTCCATTTTTTTCAATTCTTTTGAAAATTAAACCTTATATTAATTAAGGTTATTTTAATTGTGTAGGAGGAGTTCCCCATTCGTGATCAAGTTTAGTAATTGTACCTTAATTTTTCTCATGACCAAGGTACGTATTGGTGGCTAAGCCTTTCATAGAAGTTGTGAATGCATGTTTTTATGATTGATTCATTTGAAAATATGTTTGAATACTTGAAAAGGTTTGAATTAACGATTTTAATGATGAGTTAAAATCATTGTATAAGTTAAAAGTTTGATCTTAAAAGTGTTAATTAATCAATTTATTAAAAGTTGTTTATAATTTGCTTGGTTTACAAGTTATGAAATTGAAGGAATTAACTTAAAATTTGCAACTCATTATGGGCCTGAGTATTTAATATTTTACTGTCCCTCTAGTTGAGTAAGACAATGAGCTTTGTATGATCTAGTCCTTCCTCGAGTATAGTTTAACTTGCTTGGGGGGTGTGTACACACTTAGGTGAGGAAAATTGGTTTTGGAAATATATCTTAAAATTGTAAAGTTTATAAATTGGAAAGTTTTATTGGTTTGAAAAGTTTCTATTGATGGGCATTACTACTTTTGGAAGGTTAAATTTTGGAAATTCTAAACTTGGAATAATTATTTCGAAAGCATGTTTGTCTAATAAAAGTATTTACATGCCTTGCATTTATGTGTTTTTAGCGTTTTTGCTAATCCGTTTTCCTTTTTGTTTTTAGTTCGCCTTGATTATCACTATCAGTAAGCAGTCTTGATTTCATGTGTAGAGTTGTTCGTGCGCAAGCTAGAGTGAGGATTATAATCACCTAATTATTAGAAGTTAATTTTACTTACGAGTAGACAAGTTTCTTTGGAGTATATTGAAACACTAATTATGGTTATTTTTATTATTATTAATAAAAATCAGTTATTTTTCGCAGCCAATTTGAGTAGTTAAATAAGCTTTACGTTTTTACGTGGCGGTAATACGCTCAAGTCTATCGCTAAGGTATTAGTATACGTATAAATATAGTATTTACGTAGAGGGAGATTTGGGGGTGGTACACTGCCCTGCTATGCTCTGCAGTGTGTTAGAAGTCTTGCTCTACTCTGCTAACCGCTACTATACTCTGCTCTGCCCAGAAGCTCATAAAAACAGGGCCTTAGTTTAACATATTTTTTTTTTTTGTAATCTTTTGTTCTTGAATTATTGCCTCATTGTAATTTTTGAGTTGGTATGTAATATTGGAATGGTTGTTTGGTTTTATTGTTGGAATGAATTATATACTTAATTAATAGAATGGATTGTGAATATCTTAAGAGGAGAGTTGGAAATGAGATTCCATAGGTATTAGGTAGAGTTAAAATCAAGCGGAAAACGGGGCCCAAATGATTTGAAAATGGGCCAAATCCTACTTGTATTTAGAAAGCCAACTGAATCAAGCGGCGCGAAATTCCGAAAATCTCCTAAAAGAAAAAGGCGGAAAACGAATAATCACCAAAACGTCATAACTCATCCACGTCATCGATCCGTGTAAACTCCCAACATCCAATAAGAAACAACCTTATTTCCCTATAAATAAACTTCATCATTTCCATAAAAATTTATCAATCACATCTTGTTGTCCTTTATCATCAAACTTTCTCTCTCTTATCTCAAAACACTCCTTTCTCAAAAAATATCCCCAAAATGCCGCCTAAGGGAGAGAAGAAACCCGCCGATAAAAAGCCCGCAGAGGAGAAGAAAGCCGCCGCCGCCGAGAAAGCTCCGGCGGAGAAGAAGCCAAAAGCCGGCAAAAAGCTTCCTAAAGAAGCCGGCGCCGCCGCCGGAGACAAGAAGAAGAAGCGTCACAAGAAAAACGTCGAAACCTACAAGATCTACATCTTCAAGGTTCTCAAGCAAGTTCATCCTGATATCGGAATCTCCAGCAAAGCGATGAGTATCATGAACAGTTTCATCAATGATATCTTCGAGAAGCTTGCGCAGGAATCCGCGAAGCTCGCTCGTTACAACAAGAAGCCGACGATTACTTCTCGGGAGATTCAGACTGCTGTCAGGCTTGTTCTTCCTGGTGAACTCGCTAAGCATGCCGTTTCTGAGGGGACTAAGGCTGTTACCAAGTTTACTAGCTCTTAAATTGATGTAGGAATGAATTTACAGAGTTGTTTGTGTATTTAGGTTGTTTTAATTAGGGTTTCTAGTTTCTGCAGTTTGGTTGTTTAATTAGGGTTTGCTTTTGTAAAATTGCAGATATATGAAATGTTAATGGATCTTAATGTTTTGTTTTTAAATCTTGTTGATCTCAATTTTACATTTTAACTGCCGATTATTTTAATTTGTTTGTTTTTTAATGGGTTTGATGTGCAATTTTTTGGTTGGATCTGAGCAAGAATTTCTATTTGGTTTAAGGTAGAAGTAAATTACATATAGGGGAGTCTAATTTTGAAGAATTGTGATTCAGTGTTTAATTGCTTGACTGTTGATATTGAAATTTATTTGTCTTAGTTTATGCAGATGTTAATGGTGCTTGAATTTAACTGTTCTGATTTATAAATGCTAATGTTGTCAACTTTTTACCCCGTATTTGATAGTTACAGACTGATGTTTCAACAATTTTAGGCTTTTAAACCTCTTAAGGATTGTTGCATCTAAAAGACCATTGAGAAGGAGAACTAATTATACAAACATGAGCACTCATTAATTCATTGTGTCAATGATACTCCATACTCATGACTGTCATCTTCATACTCACTATATTTTGGACCAAGAAAATTGACCCCTTGTTTACCTTGATGAAGAGAATGATCACACAAATATTAAGCTACGTAGTATGTTTCTTGATTTTGCCAATGACATTGCAGTATGGTACATCGATGCACATCTAAGTTGCGATTATTGACTTGTTAGTTGAGATATAATTGTTGGAAATTGATTTAATTTTTGTTTTGCCGTTCATTAACATATACTATTACATTAACATGTGCGAATGCAAACAACTCATCAACCTTACCTTATCTATGAATAATCGCATAGGTTAATTTGGTGATATCTCAGGTCTTTGGTGCATATATGTATTATATGCTTAAGTTGTGTTCTACTACTATTCGTTTTCAAGTGATGGATTATGATTGAGCAAGCTTAATTAAGTGAGCTTGGATGAAAATGGTAGCTTATCAAGGATCACAACACGTCTTTGGGATAAATTTGAGTTAGAATAAACCATAACCGTACCAAAAAAATTGATGAAATTGATTATTGCTTACTATTTTGATCAATACCTTTTGATTTATAAATGATAATGGAGTTATTTTAATCGAGTTGGAAACTATGCTTAAAGGGCTTTCTAGTAATAGGTCATGTGCAAATTTTGACAAACGGCGAGGAAATTATGACATTTTGAAGACAAGTTCTTTACGAATTCATGTAACACTAGTCACCTAATTGCCCAAGATTGTCGGTTAGATCGTGGCATGGTTTGAGTTTCAGGCATCACGTTGATGTAAATAATTAATTCAAGGTCAAGTTTGCCACATGATAGGATAAGAGCCCATAGGATTGAGCTAAGGCTCATAGTCTCGTGGAATTTTTAGCTTTTGTCTATAAATAAATACTTCGTGTAAAGGTACCTATTAAGCATCATCCTTAAACTTATAAATTTTTTATAATTTCTTTGTTTTCATTTATAAAACTATTCGCATATGCAAAGAGATATGAATAAAAATTGATAGTAATTATATGAGATCTTGTTAAATTCGTATTTATTTATATTTTTTATAACATAGTATTTTTTATTTGTTGATATTAAGAAATTTAAGTGTACAGTGTAATATTTTGACAAACATAGAATAAGAAATGTTCAAAAACAATAAAATCATTCATTATGATAGCATTTCGTTTAGGGTTTGGATAGAACTTAGGGAGATACTTGATACTTGATACTTGAAGATGTCCATTGTTCTTCAAGACTCACACTTTCTCCATTAATTTAAGTACTACTCCCATTGCAAGTAGAAATGGTAACCCATTGCAAGCTCAAAATGTAAATCAATTTATCGTACTTTACAAAGCCCAGTCATAGAATGAGCCCAATCAATTACCAGGCGCGAAAATGACGAAATCTTCCAAAATAAAAAGGCGGAAAAACCAAAAATTCCAAAACTTTCACTATCCAAAATCATCCACGTCATCGATCCGTGTATATTCTCATTAACCAATCAAAGCAACCTCTCTCATCTATATAAACACTTCTCCATTCTTATCATTCTCATCTCATCTTCCCCCAAATTCTCACTTTCTATCTGTAAAAAAACCTCAAAAATGCCGCCTAAGGGAGAGAAGAAACCAGCCGAGAAGAAGGCCGCCGCCGCCGAGAAAGCTCCGGCGGAGAAGAAGCCAAAAGCCGGCAAAAAGCTCCCGAAGGAGGCCGGAGCAGCCGCCGGAGACAAGAAGAAGAAGCGTCACAAGAAGAGCGTCGAAACCTACAAGATCTACATCTTCAAGGTTCTCAAGCAGGTTCACCCTGACATCGGAATTTCCAGCAAGGCAATGAGTATCATGAACAGTTTCATCAATGATATCTTCGAGAAGCTTGCTCAGGAATCTGCTAGACTCGCTCGTTACAACAAGAAGCCGACGATTACTTCTCGGGAGATTCAGACTGCTGTCAGGCTTGTTCTTCCTGGTGAATTGGCTAAGCATGCTGTTTCTGAGGGTACCAAGGCTGTTACTAAGTTTACCAGCTCTTAAATTAGGGTTTGAGGTTAGATTTGTGGAGTTTGTGGGGGTCATGGCTGTATTTATCGGTTTGGTGGTTATGAAATTAGGGTTAGGGTTTTAGATTGTTAAGTTTTTATGATAATGTCTATTATTATTAGATGTTTAGATTTTATGATTATGTTTCCGAATATGTATTAGCTTGATGCAGTTATGGAATATTTAATGACTATTATTAATATAAATTTCTTAATCTTCTGGATTGTTAATTTTTGTTGTTTGCGGTTGTTTTGTATGATTTATTTTGTTTCCATTTGAATTCTTATTCATCAGTTTGAATATATTCAATGGCAGTACCTACTTGATTATTATCTCTGTCAAATCGAATTCTTTCAGAAATATAATTCATGAATACCAGACTAACATTTTTTAGACTTTTATGGTGATGCACATTTAAATTATTTTCAGTTGTATTGTTCGGAATTTGAGACTTCCTTGATTGTGGTATTTCTAATTCCCTATCCTGCCGAAGGGCCGAGTGTGGAGTGCAGGTGCCAATTCAAGTGCATTGAGGTAATGTTGGCATTTTGATACTTTGTTCATAGCTGGATATACGATTTGTTTTGACAAATTCCTGGCTGCTTTCGTTGAAGCTACTACACTTGAAAATCTGTTAGAATTGATGAAATTATTATGTAACCATTTGTCATTTGAATTTGCAGGATTATTGGATATACCATTTTTTGTTTGTTCCTTTAGGTATTAGCTAAGTATGCGTAGGGTAGATTAATCTGTATATTTTGTGATATTAAAGTTTGTTCAGTGAAGCATGTAGGTAGAACTGGCTGCTTGTTCAATACCAGGTACTTAAACATGTTAAAGTCAAAGATAGTTGCTGGCTGATTGAACCTTTTGATGTTGTTTGCTTTTGTATTAGTGTAGAAAATCATAAGTTGGTTAATGCTTTTTAGTTAATTAATCGTCAAGCAATCTGTTTATTATTGGAGGATGAGGACTTGATGATAGCTTGTAGCTTAATAGAATTGGCATGGATTACAAAATATATATTAAGAATGCGAGCCAAGTTGACTTGCAAACGCTTTTAATAGCTTTGAATGGATGATATAACCATTTATTGTAATATGTATTGCAGGAACATTGGATTAAGGATGAATCTATTTGACATTCAACCTGTCTGGGATTTCTCCTGGTGGTCACTGGAGAAGGTGTGTTGTCTTGCAACACTTTTTGGCTTTCAAAATTTCATATCTTGAGCTATTCATGGTTTGTTCATTTTGAGTTTCCATGATGCCTTTTTTTGTTCGTTGCTTTGTGTATGAGCTGAGTAAGTGTAGGGTAGGTTAACCTGTGTACTTTGTGATATTCAAGGTTGTTTAGTGAAACAATTAGGTAAAACCGGCTGCTTTTTGAAAACTTAAATGTGTAAAAAGGCATGTATAGTTGCTGGTTGACTGTAAGTTTTCATGATTTCTGCTTGTGTATTACTGGAGAATATATATTTTCGTCAGTGCTTTTTATGTAAATCGTCGAGCAATCTGTTGATAATTGGAGGATGAGAACTGGATGATATTAAGCACCTTAACTGAATTGCCACGGATAATAATTATAGAGCAAGTATACGAGCCAAGTTGATTCAAATTATGATGGTGTTTGTATAAAAACAACTCTGAGAAGAGTTCTTCACAGTTGTAATTGTGTTTGTGTAGAGTGGAAACACTGTAGGGTTTTCTAGGTTATGTGAGGATTAATAAGAATTTCGATAATAAGTATGGCATCTCTTACTAATTCTAAAGAGCCTCACAAATTATTTTTAACTGGTTGCTTAACAGAGCAGACTAATGAAGCTAGTTGTTAAAGGTTCGTGGCATTAATGTCCCTGTTACTTAGAAAGTTAGAAGATCAATTATTTTATGTTTGTGACGGTGTAGATATTGGTTTGGTAGTATTGATTTATACATAATTTTAGGGGCTTTGTGATGTCAATGCCAGGATTACTGTTTTAAATTGGTTTATTGTTTGATCAGTATAGCGTATGATAATTTCCATGCAAAGTTTTGTTGTTATCCACATCAGTAAGAATGCATATTATTAATAAGATTGTTTCATCTACACTGCCCTGGTGAGTCAGGTGGGAGGCGACAGCAGATCCTTTAAAAGCATCGGGGTGGTCTTGCTATCTTTGTTCCATAGGGATATGCTTTTGACAAATACTGCCAATCGTCTCTGCTTCCGTTGATTTCAACCTTTTTGAATTGATCATATTACCATTTGTCTATTGGATTTGCAGGAGCATTGGATTATGAGGATGAGGCTGAAGAAAGAACCTAGTTGACATTCTAAGCTGTTTCTTGCTCTTCACTGTAGAAGTACGCTGCTTAGCAACTCTCTGTAGCTTTCAGGCTATGATTAATTTTCATGTCCTGATGGCTTGTTCATTATGGTTCTCCATGATGCTTTATTTTGTTAGTTCCCTCATGCATGAGACTATGAGTTTTGTAAGCTTAGGTTGACGTAAACTGTATGTTTTGTGAGTTGAAGTTTGTTTTGTGTAGCAAGTTAGTTCTGGCTACTTGTTCAGTACTTCAATGTGTAAAAAGGCATGGATAGGCTGATAGATTGCACCCTTAATTGATGTCTGCTTATGTATTAGTGGAGAAAATCATATGTTGGGTAGGGCTTTTTAGTTCATTTATTGTCAAGCAATCTTTTTTCTAATTGGAGGATGAGAATTTGATATATTTTTGCAGTTTAATTGAATTGGCATGGTTTACTAAATATGGAGAAGTTATGTGAGCCAAGCTGAGTCTATTAATGACGGTGTTGTCTGTTGTATAAATTAAAACAACTCAGTGAAGTGTTTACATGGGTGGAGCTTTGTTTGTATAGAGTGGAAACAACCTAGAGGTTTTGAGGGTTGAGTTGTGAAATAGTGTGAATCTCTGTATAAAGTATTGTATCTCTTAAAAATTATTTTTGACTCATTCCTGAATATAGCTGACTTATGAAGTCAGTTGTTGAAGGTTCATGTCACTCGTGTCCCTGTTTCTTAGCAAATTGATATCAATCTTGGAGGTTTCAAGTTTGCTGCTGTGGAGATATTGGTTTGGAAGATAATATCCATGCAAATAAAGCTTGATTGTTATCAGCATCCTTATAATATATAGTTTGATAATGCATGTTTATGTTATTTACTTATTTGTATGCTTTCATCCACCTATGACACACCTAACCCCCCCCCCCCCCCCCAAAAAAAAAAAAAAAGAAAAAAAACAGAAAAGAAGAGAAAAACAATTCTATGTGATTTTGGTGTCTTTTTGCACCTTATGATGCTCTGTAACCACATGTGACATGCCCTCAACTCCCCTCCCACAGTTTCCTGAGGATCACTTTTTGAGGCTGGGACCTGGGTGGTGTTTTATCTTTGCCCCTTCACCCCTTGCATTGCTTTCTTCTAGTGCTATGCATTCGGTGTGTACGCTACAATGGAAAGATTTCCTCATCCTGAGCAAATCAATTCGGCAATGAAAAACTGCTTCGCAGTTCCTGTTTCCTTATTGTCCAAATTGGCTGTGCTCTGTGATGTTTTTACTGTTTTAGTTGGCTGTATGCAGAGGTACTAATCGTTTTGGATAGGTAATCACCTTTTCCCCTACTTCTGGCATTTTGGTCTTTGCATGACAGGGGAGTGGAAACTGGGGTTAGATATCTAAAATCTGGTTCGTTGATCTTACATGAGACCAATAATGTGTAGTCATTCTACCATTGCATTTAGTAACATCAAACGTTTCATTTAACAGTTGTAATATGATTCTGTACGTTTATGATAAGTGGCTTCTAGTAAACAGATTGTCATATTTAATCTTCAGCCGACTATTGTAAGAGTTTTCTCCTATATTTGCGTGTTACGTAGTTAGTTAGTTACTAGATTCTTTGGTCAGTTTATTATATACTGGAATGAATTGAATGATATCTGATTGCTGCAAATTTGTGGAGGTTAGGTCATTTAGATTTCATTGAAGAAATATCTAAATGAAGAGGTAGCGTATTCCAGCCTTAGTGATTTTGTGAACTTTATAACGTATAGGATGTACTTTGTTACTAGATTCTTTGGTCTGCTTCTTATATAATCTGACTGCTGCAAATTTGTGGGTGTTTGGTCAGTTATAGTGATTTGAAGAAAGATCTAATTGAAGAGGTAGCGTATTCCGGCCTTAGAGGGATTGTGAACTTTATAGTTTAATGGTTGTATGTGTGGTTGATGGTTGTGTAGTGACTAGTGATGTAGAGAATTAATTAGGCCAATTCAGTAGTAAGCATTTTGATTTGTTATACAATACAACTGCTATAATAATTCTACATGAGGCACAGGGGGATCAGTAGGGTAAAACTGTGGAACTTATGGCATGGGTCATGGCCTGATTTAAGATTTTGATAATGTATACTTAGATTTATTGCGTCAAGAGAACAAAAATTAAATCTGTCTTTGTTGGTTGCCACTGGATTGTTTGGGCCTCTGTGTAGAGCTTCCCTTGCTCTAAACTTCATGGAAGTTCCCCTTCCTACCTCTTTCCTAAGGTTTTCCCTTCTACCTACACAACTTTTTCTTGCCTAAAACTGTCATTTCTCCATTTGTCTAACAAAATGAGTATAAGCTTTAATTTAAAACATTTTTATGCTCCTATAATCCTATTGGTATTTCCATTTTGTTTCTCTGTTTTTGAAATTTTGTTGACTTGGAATATATGAGGCAATTCAACCATCCAGAAACATTGGGTTAAAGCATTTTTTTTCTTCTCTATGTTGTTACTAAGTCTGATATTCACACGTGGCTCCCCTACAAAAATTTCCTGGATCTTCCAGTATCTGCAAGTGGACTGTGATTCTAAATGCTGTCTTTTAAGCTTTTTATGTATTCAAGACTCCTATATGGTTTTCTGACACCAGTTCTATTGGTGACTCATAGTGTATTTTGTATACCTTTTTTTTGTTCAGGCCTATGGTTACCACAGGTAAGATATTCCATATTTGTTTTAAGTTATTAAAATCCCTGGATATTTGTTTTAAGGTAAGATATTCCATATTTGTTTTAATTATTAAAATTACTGGATTTAGAAACTTTCTTAATGGTAATTTCCAAAGTTGGAGCCTTTGTCAGCTTAATACTTGATATGGCTTTTATAATTTGTGTATCTCCTTTCCTTCTTAAATACTTTCCTTTTTCTCATATGTTCCCAGCCTCTGAAATATTTAACTCTTTATTCATTTTATTCATATATTTATACAAAGTACTTCTTTTGTTTGCAAGGTTCTTTGATCAAAGTGAATGAAGTTGATAATACAAATATTTTTATTGGTGTTGCTAGATACGCCTTGGTTCCTCTGCATGGACTAATAAAGGTATGCTTTATGTTACTTATAGTTACGCAATTTTTTGTGGTTCATGTTAATTGTATTCTTGATTGACAACATGGTACGTAGATTGTATTAATCATGATTGTAATTCTCTTCTTAATGGGTCACTTCTGGTTTCTATTGTGTGAATTGGATCTCAATTGTATTTTAAATGCTAGTCTTTTTGTGATTTCACTTGTGGTCATAAATTCATATTTATGGTTCAAGGTGGTGAAAAATCCTTTGTGGCAATTTTTTAAAATATTCATAGGTAAAACTCTAGATAGTCTCCTCAATAAAAGCAGCAGATCAGGCTATCAGAGAAGGCATCCCTAGAGGAATGGTTTTTCTTTTATGGGGGACGGGTAACTGAAAACAAGGTTGTAGATTTTCAAAAACCCTGAAGGCTAGGATTGTCAACTGAAGTCATGACAACTGAAGATCCAAAATTTAATATTTGGAGTCCTATCGGCCAGCGGATATGGAGGGATTTTCTATAAGCTGTATTTTGATGGATCTAAGTCCTAGCTATGATTACTAAGTCTTAATTGTTTGAAAATAAGTAATCTCTGCACCAAGTTACAGGAACTTGAGCAGGATGATGCACAGAGATTGGGTCCTTATATTGCTTCGTCCAGAGAGCTGTGTGGCGATGTTTAAAATTTCATCACTTGAGTACTCTGTCTGGATCTTGAGAACCAGAGTTAGGCCCTTTGTACTTCTAAATCATGTACAAATCATAAATAACGTAGGTAGTGAAGCATTAGCTCCTATATCTACCAAACAAATCTTGGCATTTCCTAGGTAATAAAATAGCACGGGCATTGGAACTTCATATAACATAATACTTGCTACGTCTGACTAATGACCACTCTATGTATGATATCATTTTCTTAGATAAGGGTGATTTGCTGGTGCTTTTTATATGACCATGAGTTTTGCGGTAGCTGTTATTAATCATTATATTTATATTGATTCCTTGACATTTTGAGTATCCCGCCTAACTTACCATTGAAAAGAAGTAATTGACGAAATGCCTTTAAGCATTAATTTTGGCACTTGGCGAAGTATGGCCAATCTCTCCAGTTTTCTTTCATATTAATTTTGTCTTTGATAGATCTAGTGGTGTGATCTATAGTCTTAACAATATGTTATCATGGGACTGCTTTGGGATTTGTTTTTATTTATGGTGTTGTGACCGATATGGAATCAGACAACATGGGAGGTTCTTAATACATTTATTCCATACTCTTGCTAATGTTTCTCATAAAAATACTTTATAGGAGTTTTGTGACCAATATGGAATTCAGATAACATGAGAGGTTCTCAATACATCCGTTGTTTTTCTATAATCTTGCCACTGTTTCTGTTATACGAGCTTCATAGGAGTTTTGTGACCAATATGGAAAACTGGTTTTCCATTGGCAAAATCAGAAACTATTTAGGACTTACATTTTGGGATAGTTTAAACAAAAGTGTTGGTGTTAGAGCTTCTTTGTTTTTTTTAGTTTCTTTTACTATGGAAATGGATGCCTTGGTCCTTTAGTTAATGGGGGTGGAATATGTTGTTAGGTATAGGGTTAATTGAGAAATATGAAATTTCTTCTTATAAAACCTGGAGTTTTTGAAGACTTAAGTGATTAAATGTTTCATCCCCAGTTTTACTTCCCCCCCCCCCCCCCGCCCCTGGATCAATCTCTGTCAATTGATCAATATAAATGTATGACTAGTTTTTTCCTCTGAGTAATAAATAGGTATGTCAATATTCACCGTGCAACTATCCAACATCATATTGTTTTTTTGAAACTTGTATCTGCGCTCTGGCTTATCTCTTATAAGAAAATAATTGAATTGCAGTTTCATTGAGGGCTGTGGGGGTTATGAGGTTTCTGATTTTTGAGATTTAGAAGCATCAATTTGTTTTGTTGATATCTGAGCTAAGCAGTAATATCTCAATATCTCATGCAAATCCCAACCTTCGAATAATTGGATTTTACTGATTAGGATGATTTTATGAGTGCCATATTGTGGTAAAAGAAGGCAGGTGTTCACTCAGATTGTTGTTTATTAGTTATTACTGGTAATCAACGATGTTGCCTGCATTTTGTCAGTGGTCTTATTTTCCAGTAAACTTCTGCGTCAGTAAACCGGAAATTGCTAGTTCTTTATGTCAATTGACACTATTTCTTACTTGGTTGTTCACACATCTTTTTCTTTTTCTCTTTTTTTTTTTGTTCGCTTTTTCTCACATCTTGGCATGCCTACTTTTTTTTATGTCTGTAGGAGATTAGGTGCTATGGAGTGTAAGTGAACTCTATGTCAGTGCTGCAGGTGTATATTCTGTATTCCAACTACATTTGTCTTTTTAAAAAATCTTCTCTTTTCGTCATTGAGGATCAAGATACCATATCTAGCATGAGTCAAAACCTTATATCTAATTGAGGGAAAACTATAGTTAGTACCTACTGAATTATAAGTCATAACTCAGTCTAATGCAATATTAGGATAAAATCTGGATTTTGAACGGTGTTGAAGAAATGTATAGAGCAGTCATTTATATTTACTTTTGGGTATGTACTTTGAAAATCTTCTCTGCTATGCTTCTTTGGATTGTTTACACAGAAGGTTCTGTATCAGGATGCTGCTTTCATAACTGGATAGACACCGTGACTGACAGAAGCATGTCGGTTTCCTCTACATCCTCCAACTTTCTTTTACTTGGACCTATACTTCATTTGGAATTAAAGGGTTATCTGGTGAACTTCTGATAAGTGAAAAACTTTCGTTGATTACAGGAGTGGTTATGACTCTTATGAGGTCCGTATCTGTTATGTTGTCATGAATGTAACACACATCTGATGCCAGCTGCACTGTTACTCATAGGCAATATTTTCCTATCAAATGATGGTATGAGTTGGTGGGTAAATAAATTGTGAAGATCATCCTGAGATTTTCTCTAATTGGTGGATGGTGTGAATCAGTGAATGTGAGTTTTCTTCATGGTAGTTAAATTAAAACCATGCTTTTTTGTAACAAGTCAGCCGGCTTGCATTCTGTAGAATCTTATTTTCTCTAGCTGATTCCTAATAAGCATTTTTATCCATTAACTGGGCAAGTAGTTGAATGAAGTTGTTGCTAAGGCTGGTCATAAGTAGTTCTGCAGTCTGCACAATTCCTGACTTTTATGGTATTGCACAGCGCCACAGCTAGACATTTGCTATTCCAAAGTTAATTTTTGCAGGGTGTTAAGCTTTCAGGTACTTTTATGCTAGAAACCGGTTATATGATGGTAGTGTTGAATCTGCTGATTACCCATGGAATAGGTCATATGCTGCTCCAAAAACAACCACGGTCGAGCTTTGTATTCTTTATCTGAAAATTTTGTCAGAAAATGGTTTTGATGAGAAAAAAAGAGTCGTAAAATGAACAATGCATAATGAAATGTAATTAACTTTAGAGTAGGATTAGTTTAATTAACCAACATCTTAGCCTACAACTGTCCTAGTGTCTATGTTTCTTTATCTAAGAATTGTTTTAACCCTTTGCTTTAATTGGTGATTTTCCTTGATTATAACCTTCTGTTTGGCATTTGTAAGATTCATCTGATTCATGTCTGTCGTTTACATTTCCTGACTTGCACCTTTTGTGGACTCAGGAAGCTCAAGGGCAGTTGCTTATGATTGAGATTGAGTGCCAACACTCGCAAAGGAGAGAGACTTCAAATTGCAATTTGCAACTAATCCTTTTTCAAGTTTCAGTCTTTAAACCAGAATTTGTTGGATATACAGAATTTCAATGTTTCATGTGAATTCCAGAGCCTTCATGTACTAGTGGTTGTACAATTTTATTTTATTTTATTTTATTTGATGAAATGAAATATGAGTTCAGTTTGACAGTCTAGTTCCTAATTGACATTTTTTAGTTGTTTAAAATTTCCAAGTTCTGCTAAATCTGCAAAATTTTTCCTATATACCAGTATTGCCCAAGTGCCAATTTCAAGCATCACAGTATATGATAAAATAGATCAAACCTGCAATGGTCTTCTTTTCAGCATCAAATTTCATGCTAACAATATACAGTCTTAAATGAACTTACCTCAAGCTTTTCTTAAATGGCCAGATTTTCTTCAAACTGTCACTTATAGTTAAGCTTTTCTTAAATGAATTTGCTACGAGTAGTAAACTAAGCTGGTGAAATGAAATAAACCCAATTTCTGATTGGTTCCAGGTTTCTGATTTCGCTGTTTCAAATTCCTGGTTACCTATCAGATACAACTAAAATAAACCCAATTGAAGAATTTTTGCAAGACAATTATAATTCCTTATTTGTACTCGCACTACAAATTTGTTAATACTGTATTAACTCACTCAACTATAATCTGGTTCAAATTCACTCACCCAACTTGACACCTTCACCAAATAACTTTCAGCTTTTCAGAATTCACTTACTTACCTCAAAAGTCAAAAACATTTACCCGGTTAATATACTTTCATGTTAACAAACACAAATCAAGCAAAAATCCAAAAGGCTGTACTCACAAAACAATCAACGAACAATGTTGAAATTTCAAATAAGATTGCAAGAAAACTCAAAACACAATTACTGCCAAAAACTTAGCTTGGAACAGAAATCAACTGACTTCAAAAGTCTCAACTCTTTAAGTAGGTTAAGAATCTCGAAGTTTTAACCCACTTTTCAATACAACTACCATTTCAGGATACTTTATTAGATTCGATCACAAAAACAACAAAAAAAAATCAAAAAATTCAATTGCGTATACCTGAAAATTAGAGAATAAAAATAATAGGGAGAACAAATATTGTTTTCCATTAATAACCATATGATTACAGAAACTGAATCAATCAGCTATTGACTCAATCCCCATACAACCCCTTTAACATACAGCCCTCACTAACCCCTTTAAAAAGCCTAATTTAAACTTATACTAACATAGTTACAAAATGCAAAAACACAAAACCAACTTCCAAGCCAAACACATCCTTAAACCTAACCCGAAACCAAATTCGCTATCATCTAAGCCTTCTTAGGGGATTTAACGCCCTTGGGAGAGGGCTTAACATCCTTGGCAGCCTTGTCTCCCGTCTTCTTTGGCAATAAAACTGGGTTAATGTTTGGTAGAACTCCTCCATGAGCAATTGTCACTCCTGACAACAATTTTCCGAGCTCGTCATCGTTCCTTACTGCAAGGAGAACATGCCTTGGGATGATTCTGTTCTTCTTGTTGTCTCTTGCAGCATTTCCAGCCAATTCCAGAACCTTCATTTCAATTTAAATCAATCATCAAAATCTAGATCCAAAACATACTAATAATTTCTTCCATAATTTTGAAAATGAACAACAAATTAAGACAAAATCAATGTTTTAATACGGAGCATAGAATAGCATTAAATGCTCACATCAAAATGAAATCAACATCACACATTTTCCAGATTACTATCAATCGTATCCAGAAATTCAAATGAAACCAAAACTTTGGATCTGAAAACACATTTTCCATAATAAAATCCGCATAAAACCTCAAATTCAATCAATAATGAACAAAATAAATCTGGAAAAATTAAAAAAAAATAATAATCATAATAATAAATCAGAGATTTGATTTGGTTGATATACCTCGGCAGCAAGGTACTCAAGAACAGCGGCTAAGTAAACAGGAGCGCCACTACCAACACGCTGAGCGTAGCGACCTTTCTTCAAATATCGGCCAATTCTACCGACTGGAAACTGCAATCCAGCCTTAACTGAGCGAGTCACCGACTTCTTCTTGGGGCCTCCGCCCTTCCTTCCGGCAGCTCCCTTCTTCGCCTTTCCTCCGGTAGTTGAATCCATTGTTTCTCTTTCTAGAAATTTGCAGAGATTTTGAAAGAGTTTGAAATGAGATGGTGAATAAGGGTGGAGGGAGTTGTGGGTTTATATAGTGGAGTTGTGGGAAATGGGTTTTTGGGGGGAGATTGGATTGTGGGTTTTGAGCCGTTGGATTTGGTTGGATTTACGGATTAGGATCTGTTTTGATAGCGATCCGTGTGCTTTTGAATGGACCAATGGGAAGCGAGTATCACTTTTTTGAAATTTTGGTTTGGGAATTGGAATCCCGCCACATCTCTTCTAAAATTTTCAACGTTATTTTTGTTTCCCTCTTTGTTACTTCGTACAAATTATTGTGAAAATAATATGGTTATTATTATTACTTGGTATTAGTGTATTACATAGGAATAGGGATGCTAATCGAGTTGAGCAATTCGTGAGCAAGTTGGACTCGACTCGACTTGCCTCGAGATGTTAATAAGCACGAGTTGAGTAAGCTCTAACTCGACTCGATAAGCTTGTGAGCAACTAAATAATATATTTTATTAATATAGAATTTACAAACAAAGTTATTACCATGAACAAATTTGACACTTAATAAGAGTTAATTTATATTATTAAAAAAGAAAAAGTAAATCTTTAATAATAAATAAAATAAATAAAAGAAAACTATATAAAGTGAACAAAAAACAATAAAGGCCTATAATTTTAGAAGGGCCAAAACTTTAATGAGCAGATCGTGAGCTACTCGACTCGACTTGAAACTATAACAAGCATGAGTCGAACAGGTTTTATTGGCTTAAAACTTTAATGAGCACGAGTTGAGCATATGAAAAAAGTTTTAAAGTCGAATTGAGTACCCTTTAGCTCGTGATCGACTCGCTCGATTAGGACCCCTACATATGAGTGATATACTTACAAAATGATTAATACTCGTAATGTATAATTAGTATTGTATTTACAATTAATTTTATTAATATAATATTTTATACTTCCTCCGTTTTTTTTTATTGCATCATAGGGTTTTTGAAGGCAAAATTTGGTAGTAGAAAAAAGTAAGAGAGAGAAACGTAAAAATACAAAATTGTCCATATAATGTAAGATAAAATAAAAAGTAAGTGTGAAAAAGTAAGGGTATGTTGGGTATTTGCAGTGTGAACATAGATATTTTTTATCCTAAAAAAGAAATGATGCAATAATAAGTAAACTTCCTAAAGTAGTAAGTGATGCGATAAAAAAAGAACGGAGGAAGTATATATTTACCGTATATGTTAAAATTCCGTACTAAGCCCTTGTTCTTTAATCTTCACCTTGTTAATTGTTTAAACTGATTAAATTTATTTTAGAGTTAGGCCCTATTCTTTCACCTTAAAAAAAATATTTAGTAAAAACAATTTTAGTTTTATACAAATAATTTTGATTCAGTAAAAATCAATAATTCAAAGAAAGAAATATAATAAAGAATCAAGTAAAAAAAATAAATCAGACTAGTATAATTAATTTCAGTTCAATAAAAATAATGTAAGTTCAACAAAAATAATTTTAATTCATTAAAAAAAATTAACAGGTTTAAGGTAAAGTGAACAGAGTCTTACTTATTACAAATGATATTTACTTAACTAAACTTATTTTTACTGCCAAAACTAACTTTTTTTTTTAAGTAACTAAAATTAATTTTTACTAAATTGAAATTAAAGTGAATAGAACAGGGCCTAATACAACTAGTATGTCACTCGTTTGTAAGTTTCAAATTCTCCCTTTTTTCAAAATGTATAACTTGAGTTTTTATATCTGTCGAAACACAACTTTGAATCATCAATATCTCTAATTAGATTTTAGTAAAAAATTATATTATGAAAGTAGACATTGTAACAAAATTTAGTCAAAGGTAACATGCGAATAATGCAAAGTATCAAGTGATGCATTTAAAAAAACGGAGGGAGCAATAAAAAGATATAAACATATGAATCATTTAATTTACCTGATTTTTACTTATATTATCTGAATTTATCTTTATCTTATTTGGACTAATCAACTTACCTAAACTTTTTTCAATTGTATTACCCTCTATCATAATGCGTACTTGATTGAATTATTTACTCATAAAGTTATTTTATTTGAATTATTAACTCTTATGTGAACTTATCAAAGCTTACTTTTCTTGAAAAAGTAAGTATTACTTTGTAAACTTTAATTTATTTGTTTGTAACACAAGCTTTTTGCAGTTAATACGTATAATGGCTAAGAGCCAATCCCAATCCAATCATGTATTCTAGTATATTTTCACCCAAATTTTATACTTCTTCCGTTTTTTTTAGTTGACACGTTTCCTTACTCACGTTTGCCAATGCATAAATTCAACCATTAATATCTTTAATTATCGATAAGCAAAACTTATGAAAAGTTGATATTTTGAAAATATATATCGTGACGAATCTAACAAGATCCCACATGACTATATTTTTCATTATATATAAAACACAAAACACTGTAAAAGGGAAGTGTGTGAATAGTGTTAAAGTCAAAATGTGTTATCTGAAAAAAAACGGAGGTAGTATGTTTCAATCAAGCTTCACAGCATCCAATGGTGTGTTCTTTACACTTTGCAAATATAAGTTTTAAGTCGTCATAGATAAGGTAATTATAATCACATCCAATATGTTATGTTAAGTTCTAAAAAGTTTATTCTCTTAGTTACACTCTTCCAATTAGGTCTAGTCCCTTTTAGCTGATCTAATAAATTCAAATTAGGTCAATCTAGATTCAATAAGTCAAACTGATCGAATAGGTCCGATAAGTTCAAGTGATATAAATTTACTACATTAGATAAAATGAAAGAACTCACCATTTCAAGGTCCATTCTAATCCAAATGTATGTTTCAATCATATGTTTTAATTTGTTTTTCCTTGGTGAAAGAGAGCGGCAAACTGCAAAACAAAATAACTGTTAGGAACTTGTGTTGCAAATGCTAACACATTTCTTGCTGCAATCACGCCTACGAATTTCTTTTTTAATAAAGTAACACAATGATTATAAAAAATCACCTCAGAAGGAACTAGTTGTGAATTCACGTCTATTCTGTAATTTGCAAGCCAATCCATTGCACTTGATATTTCATGTTCAACAATTTTTAATTAATTTAATAGATTTGTGCTGAAGATAATAGCCCTTTTTTAATTACCCTCTAAGTAGATACTCGTATTAGTGGATGGATTCCAATATGCTTGTCTTTCGCAAGATTGTTCTCCAAAAACTATCATATCATGTACCAAAGATCTTAGTTAGAAAAACTAAAATGTACCTGCCTAATAATAAAAAGAATACATAACCATCAATAAATGGTTGAAGAAAACATAAAGTGGATCTCGATGAATCATTTGAATGTGTAAATTCAAATAAACCATAAACTTTTACAATACTTATCAATAAGTGATCTAGTGTAAAGTTTTGCCTAGAGATCAAAACATACAAACAACACAAGAAGATTGTTTTGTGGATAGAATTATAATTATCTAAAAGATTATTAATTAAAGATCAAAATTATACACCAACCTATTGTCCATCAATTTTGTGAATGAAGTAAAAGGCTATTAGGCATAATCCAACTCAAGACTATTTGTTTATAACCATGAGTGTGATAATTCCATAAAAATAAATAAATTATGCACTAATTATACTTTATATTTGTCAAAACGTATGCACGTGGTACAAATTTACAATTAATTTGCATACGAAATATTTATCATGAGTAGATTAATTATAATGATGAAAAAATTTAATTCATTTAAGTGAATGCCAACTAATTGAAATGATTAAAGTTTTCAAAGGTGATAACCAATACCTAATATGAAATCTCATTTACATCTTTACCTTTTGTGTTTTCTCTACACCCAATTTTTATTTTTTATTTTATTAATTTCAAATTCTCTAAGGTAGTGTTTGGATACAAGGATTTAATTTCAAATGCTTGATTTCAAATCTGGAATTTCAAATACAAACATTCAATTCCAAAGTTTCTGTTTGGGAAAAATTTAGATTTATAAATCCATCATTTCAAATTTACATTGTTTGGATAAAACTAGAATTTTAATTTCAGAATTGTAAATGTAGTAGCTTAATAAAAACGTTATAAATTAAGTCATCCCATAAACTAAAAAATTAACCAAATTGATACAAGATCCTGAATTTGTAGCAACTTCAGAGTGAGTTGCTTTCGGTGAGATGATCATGGTCGGGATTGAAATTGACGAGATGATGAATTGGTGAGAAAGTTGCTTCAATAAAGAATTCAGAGTACGCTACAATGGAGGAGAGAAAGCTCCAAAGCCACTTTAATGGAGATTCTAAGCTATGCTGCAATGAAGGAGGGAAAGCTTCAAAGACAATTACATGGAGAATTCAGAGTATACTAATGGACAAGAGAAAGCTCCAAATCCGCTTAAATGGAGATGTCAGAGTATGCTACAATGGAGGAGCGAAACCACCATAGCTGCTTCAATGGAGGAGAGACCAAGCCCTAGGAGAGAGAGAATTGGGGAAGCAGGTGAATTGGTGAATGTGGAATTTGAAATGACAGGGTAAATTAAGTTATTTACAAATCCAGGATGTAAAGAGGTTTAGTATGTAGGTTGGAATTGACCCAAATTAAATTTCAAATTCTTTGGATTCCCAAACAAAGGATTTGGGCCAAATTCATCATTTGAAATGAATTACTTATTTCCAAACAGGCCATTAATATATTCCCAGCCCAAAGTCATTGTGCTTTAAGATGTAGAATCAAGGTTTAGCATGGCCCAGATGAGCAGAAAAGCTGCCTATGGCCCTAAGTAGCAGTATAGCACAATGTTTCTTGTCAAGTCTATTGTATTCCAGCATTTCAGCTATGAAAGGAGTAACTGGAGTAGAATTACTAGAATAGGCATCTGCCCGCTCCATTGATCAAAATACACAAATAGATGTAATCGGAAAATGTCAATGTATCAAGTATCAATAACAACTGCCTTTATGCATGAACAAAATTTTACAAAAGTTACAACTTCAGGAAAATAAAAATAATTATCACAGTTATCAAATATTCAAATGGGAAGATCAACATCTTTCACAATTTTATCCCTGCTGAAAGGAGATTGAGAACACCAAGGATCTTTTACCCTTGCTCCCTTTGTCCCATGATCCGACAGCTTATCATCACAACAAAGAAAAAAACAAAACTACTTGCTGCAGCTACATTACTAATCCAAGGAGAAGTAATTGCATGATCTTGCTTTTTCAAGGGCTTGAGATCAACAAATGGACTCACAGGGCTGCTTCCAAAGTTTCAGATATTTCCATGGAAAATTTCATCGATAGAGCAGAGCTCAATATATACTCATTTGCACAGGCAACAATGATTCAGCTACATATATTGAAGAAAATCATGATCATTGCTTGTGAGCCTGATGAACACGGATATTCCTCCCATCCAATACCTGTTTGGCAGCAGGAATGACAGGTTCATGATCTTCAGTTGCTAGATATGCAAAATGATGTGAGCCATTGGACACTAACCTGACCATCCATTTCCTTAAGAGCTGATGCAGCACCATCTTCAGAAGTACACTTCACAAATCCAAATCCTCTTGATTTTCCAGTGACATGGTGACAAATAACTCTGACTAGAAAACACAGAATCATCAATCAGCAATAATATAACAAGTAGAGAAGAAAGATAGTTCCATACTATCAACTTCAACAATAGTATTTCGTACTATAATATTACCTTCAATAATTTCACCATGCTGCTTGAAAGCATCTTGTAATACAGTTTCATTCGTATCATAAGAAAGCCCTAATCACAGAGGAAGAACACGATTGAAACCTGTTAAGTCAACAACAATTTTCCATGAGAATAAAAAAGTGTAATTGAATTAAAAGCAACCTACGCATGATATACGCACTACTGGAGCCATACACGCAGGTAACAACTATTCACATAAGGATTGGTTGTTGTTGAAGAAGATTTGAGTAATAAAGAATGATTGGATTTTTAATAATTAGTTGACTTGGATTCAAAAAAGAGAGGTGGGAATAAAGGACCAATAGATGAAGAAGCATAAGGGGGAGAATCACCTCCAACAAACAAATTTGTACAGGCATTACGAACCAGCTGAAGCATTGCAGAAGGGTAGGCTATACGTTCACAACACAGCATTCTGGTCAACATTATTATGCTTAGGTACTGGAGAGAATCAGAGCATGCTTCAATTCACTGCCAAATGAATGAAAAAAACAAACATTATTGTCTTGCAAATTGAACTCAAAATCAACCTTTATGGTGGAGCATGAAATGCAGATCTATTCTATAGCTTTGACTTCTTTAGAGCTAAAATAGCTCTTTTTTGAGCTCTTTTTTCTTCAAATCTCACTACCATCTAGTTTTCAATCACTAGTTACCATTCTTTAACATCTAGAGAGGGTAGGTAAATTTCATGTAAAGCTACAGGAAACTCATTAGCCATTACAGATCATCAAATTTATGAGGATCCAACTATAGGTCAAGGTATAAAGCATCAGCCCCAACCAACAATCTATGATTATATGAGGTATATGATTGTCAAAATCCCGGTGTTCAGTAGCTCCTACTGCAATTACAAGAATGATTACAGAACACAGAAGTTGAAATGTTGAGACGGACAAAATTTAAACAGAGCAATCTGATATGTTTAAACAGAGTTTCAACAGACTGACTGGAAAAACATGTAGTGTAGCAAACTCAAAAAAAATTTGAGACAAAACCTTAGCCAAACAAGTAAAATCCGAGAGGGGGGGGAGGGGGGGGCACTATCTCATTAATTACTATGGCAACTTCTCAGCTAGCCTGAACAAAACCCAAGTGCCATCACCAACAAATTTAGACAAACAAGAATCCAAGAATGAATTTTAACCAATCCAAATAACTTGCTCACAGACACTCAAAAGGATAATGTATCCTATGACCTCTATCTTGGGAAATATCGATACTACTAGCAGAATCTGTTCTATATTACTTCATAGACCCTCAAAAGGTTGAAAACTACACTAGAAAAGAGATTAGTGTTTACAAAGTAGTCGATATGAAGTATTACGGTAAAGAGGTGATGGAAGTCTTGAGCTTCGAGCATTGAACTAAAATGCCAAGTATAATAGACTAGCACGCACATAGAAAAGCAAGAACCTCATTGAAAGCTTTGTTTCCTCTTCGAATTCCATCCAAATTCAATGAATCTTTACCATCCACATCCCAGCAATACTAACAAGATGACTGCTTGAATAAACAAGTTGAATTGAAGGTAGACCTGATCAAACGTCGGCCGGGCTGCTGATTTTTTCTGCCCAAATTGTCGGGCCGGGCCGGGAATCGGGCCAGAATATTGCTGCCCAAACCCATCCCAGTCGGGCCTACAGGGCCATTTCGGGACTGCTTGTCTAAAGTCATCAATTTTAATTATTTTTTGTAATATAATGGTTTGTTATAAAATTAATTTAAGATGCATTATAAAAAGTTGTATTGAAGGGAAAAGACAATATACTTGTTTAGATTTGGATTAGAAGCGTAAGTGAAGGCGTACATCTTACTAAACTCACAATATCCTCAAGCTTTATCCCCTTGAAAGTAACCTTATGTTTTTCCACATTTCCTACTTCCTAGCCTTGTTACATATAAAGTAACTGAATTTGACATCTCAACAATAGAACATTCATTGATTTGGTTAAGAAAAGTTAAGTGCCACAAAAAACTTAAGACTTGACTGAAGCCATAAGCAAAGGAGCTTGAGATCTTGACGACAGCAAGCTTTACACTCATTTTTCTGTAGGTTTCTTTCTTTCTAAATGTAACACCAAAATTTCTAAAGAACCATCTTCCAAACTTCAGGAAGCAAACCGTTCATCAACCTCCTTTTCCAAGCTACAAACTTATCCTCTGCCAAACAACATTGCACCTCATCACAGCAGCAGTAATAATAGGTACCAAAGCGAAAGAAGCCTAAATTGAGTAATTGCCGGCAATCAAATTAACGATATTCTGAAATTAAACCCTAGAATATGAAATGAATATTCGATGTTTACCTCAGAAGCCGCTTAAATGGAGGAGAGAGAGCTCAGAAGGCGCTTCAATGGAGAACTCAGAGTAGGCACCAATGGAGGGGAGAGAGAGACGCAGCGTTGTGTGGAAGATTGAGAAGGAGAAATGAAAGAAATGAAAACTTGAGAAGGAGAGTAAGGAAGACGGAGTGACGGCTAGTGTGGAGGAAGGAAAGAAATGAACGAGTTAGGCTGTTAGGGTTTATTTTTCATTTAAATGATTTAATCAATTAATCTGTATACCCCATATTTTTCGGGCCGGGCCAGACCTACTGGCCAAACCCATCCACAATTTTTCGGGTCTATTTTTCCTTGCCCAAACCCGGGCAAATTCCGGGCGAGGCCATACTTGATCAGGTCTAATTAAAGGGCATAATCACATAATCATGCAGAATGAATATTCAAATTACTTGACAAAATTAATAGATATCACCTAATTGATGATGCTTTCAAACACCCAAGAAAAAATAAACAATAATATACATATTCGCCTTTTTCCGGCAATTTTTAAGAACATTAAAACATGATCAGTGAGTAATAGGAGAAATGGAATAAAAATAATAATAACATAACTATTTCTACAAATAAAAAAAAATGTGGAGAGCAACTTCAAGTCGATGGAGAGAAGGTGAATACAGGAGCTTTTTTAAAATAAAACCTCTTTACAAATAAACTGCTCTTCTCCTTCATTTTTTTTTTTTTTTGGAAAAAAAATGATCGAAGACAGGCCCAGGTCAAGTCAAGGGTAAAAGTTTTGCCCGTTTGGTTGTGCCGGACATGGCGGACTAGGTCATGCTCAGCCCGAAAAATACTTGCTCAAAACCTGTAAAATTAGATCAAGTCTAATAGGATTTCAGGCCGGTCAAAAAAATTCATAATAACTAAAAAACTTATAAATGCATGTCCAAGCCTTGTAGGATAATAATAATATGAATAAAAAAAATTAAAAAAAGTTGGGCGGGTTGAAAAATTATGCCCAAAACCAGGCCACCCTAACATGATCAACTCTATTTTCAATTCATAAATGTGATTTTACTAATGCAATCATTCATAAGGTTGTTCAAAGGTCCAAAATCCAAATCGAACTAATCTAAATGGATTTGGACCTTAATTAATATATTTATAAAAATATAATACTCCCTCCGCCCCTTTTTATAGTTTCCATTTGGAATCTTGACACTATTTATAATGTGAGAGAATTTTCTAAATTACTCTTAATATATAAGACATAACATAGTCATGTTGGGTCTTATTTAATTCGTCTCGATGAATAGATTATTAATATTCAATTGTTAAATTTTGTACTAATAAGCAATTAACGATATTTGTGGTCAAAGTGTTGTATTGACAAACGTAAAAGTCCTAATGGGCACTGTAAAAGGGGGCAAATGGAGTATTATCATGAAACACTAAAAGAAAATCAATTCAAATCATGAATAAATTGGTATTAAATTGTACCACGTCTTTTACTTGTTTAAGGATGTACTTGTATTTTGCAACTATCTTTTGAATTTTTAACAACTATTACTCCATATTTCAAGTATGTGTGTGTGTGTTTAAATACAATGTTATGTTGTCATATGCCAAGTGCATCATTAACATGCATGGCAAATTAGTAGATTATTATTGGTTAGTTGGATAATGACAACCTATGCACTAACAAATGTCATGGATTTAAGTTATAAGTATGATAAATGGGAAATAAATTAGGATCTTTATTTACCAATTATACTCTTTAATCTTATTGGTCGTTGGTGTGAACATGTGTTAACAATTCGACAGATTGATTGATTATGCCAATCTAAATTAGTTTTGTCGCTCTATTATAAATTCATATATGTTTATTTCAAGTTCCAACTAATCTAACTAAAATTTACACTGGTTCTTGAAACATTCCAAAATTTCAGAATTTCACCTCTCATTATGATTTGAACTATCACATGTCATATGTGTTAATAATATGCATGTTTGGTATTATTAATATGAAGTATAATTACAACGATAAATATATTGAGTGCATGCTTTACCACGTGGCTTTAACCTTGATCTGTTATAGACAATTCTAGCTTAAAGTCGTGTATCGCATAGAATGGCATAAATAAACTTGATCAATCACACATGTATCACTAGGAACGACAATAGTGTCACTAGCATGTCATATTCATATAAGTTAAAATGCTTGTGACTTGAAACATGATAACTCCTAAAATGGGCTTGAGGGTTTAGTAGCATAAATTCATATATTTATTGCCTTTTTGACTATTGTAAAGTTTTTCTAATTGATGGGATGAAATTAGTGGAAAAAAAGAACAAAACTTGGGGGTTGCATTCTAATATTTGAGTCAAAGTTACCACTCCTTTTATCCTAACAAAGACTTAGTTTTACCTTATTAGTATGATTGATATGTTTGTTAATGTACGATTTTAATTATCATTTAAATGATCCAATCTCGCAATTATTTTGAAACGAAGGGAATATAAACACTTTTACTCAAGTACTTCCTCACACCATTCATAAAATTCCATTCATTGATCCAACTTCCAAATCAATTTTAAATCCATATCAAGGACATCCCAATTCCATTTCCAATTGAATTCAAAATCAAAGTTAAAGATGAACTTTAAAACCTCAAAAGCAAAGGGCAAAAACGACTTTAAACACAAAAAAACACATACGTGGCAACACCTAATTGGCAGAACCGACTTTTCCCCAATCTCACCGTTGTCACGCATATGAAATCATCATTGATATTTCTGCCACCCCTCACAACTCCACAAGCCCAAAGAGGGTCACCGATTCCTTCGCTACCTCCATAAAAACCTCCTTTATTTTCCGACCCCATCAAAATATATTCCAACCCAATAAATCAAATTAAATAAAAATAAAAAAAAAATTATAAAAAGAGAAAAGACTATCTACCTTCTCTTCGTCTCCGACTTCACTTCTACGCAGTCTTCTTCTCCCTCATTTTCTCTCTCCTCTTTTTCTTCTTCAGTTCTTCATCCAATCATCACCATGGTAACTTCATCAATCATCTTCCTTTGTTAATTTCGAGTTTTTAGGTTTTATTTTTGATCTGTAATTGAATTATTAGTTTAATTTTGCATCGATTTTTTAGTATTTTTTATGCTTTTGGATCTGCGTTTGGTTCTGTTTTCTACAATTAAGCTTATGATGTATTGGAATTCTTGCTGTTTGTATGATGGATTTGTTTTCTGGTATTTGATTTTGTGTTATTGAAGTATATTTTGAAGCTGGATTATTCCTGTAATTTTCATTTTTTTTTTCTTTCTTTTTCGATATGGTTTGTTTGAGCTTGGTGGATCATGTAATTATTGCCTTGTTAATTGATTGAAAAATGATTTATGATGATGCCTAATTTCAATGATTTAGCTTGTAGTTTATGCATGTTGCTTTATTTTCTTGCTTTTTTTTTAATGATTTAGCATAAAGTTGTTGCATGCTGCTATAGTTGTTGCTTAAGATAAGATTAACTTATGAAGTTGATTGTTTTTTCGCCAATTTTAAGATCAAATTGTGTGTGTGAGTTGGAGTTGAGGAATGATCAATTAGGGTTTGAGTTGAATCTAAGGAGCTGGTTTGGTTCTGTTAGTGGTGTCACGAAGAATCGAAATTAGGCATTGGATACTTCGATCGCACTTGTATATATTCGTTTTGGAAGTTATTCTTTCTTCATTCCATTTTCACCTTCTACTTTACTCCTTCCATTTGGTGCTTCCCCTATTTCGCTGCGTGCATGTTACACAGGGGGATGAATGTGATTCAAACATTTTAAAAAGTAGAGATGCTTTATTTATATTTATTTTTTAAAACAAAAAAAATTGATACTTATGTGATCCCACCATCATCAAATCACAGTATATCACAGCACAACATAAGTGCACCTGCAGCTCACACTCCTTTTTCCCAAATCCGCGATCTTGGTCCTACGACAACCATAGCCATCAAAACAAACAGGGCCATTCCAAGAGCAGGGTCCTACATGTGGTTAAATCTGATCCATGTGGCACTGTCTCTAGTCATGGAGGGCCTAGACTAGGTACTACTGTGGCCAAATTGGGCTTAATTCTTATTGAGGGTATGGGTAGGAGTGTAGGACCAAGTTTTTTTTAGAAAGGGGGGACTTATTGTTGGAATTGGAAATTTGGTTAGGCTCTTCCAATGCTAGGCTGTGAGATAGATGGTATAATGAGAGGGGCAGGCATCAGGCAAGAGAAAAGACATTGGGATCTAAGCAGAGAGACTAAGGGCTTTGTGGGCCGATGTCTGATGTAGGTAGGGGGTATAGGGCGTGGAGAATGGGGAAAGTAGTTAAGACATTACTTGGCCAGGGTATGTGCTTAGCAATTAATATAGTTCCTAGTATTGTTCTAAACAAACAAGTCAAACTATGTCTTGTTGTAATTTGGTTATTGGTTCACTGCTAGATGTTTGTGCCCCACATTTAAAAATGCATCTGAAAGACTGAAACTGATCTATACCCTGAATCCTTGAATCACTCCAGATAACTTATCAAATTTGGTAAAATCATGGAACCAACATTATGAATTTATAATTTGTATAATTGTATACACAGGAGGTATGGGAACACTTATATTGCAGGGAATAATGGTATAGACAGGATAATGAACGTATGTTTGTCTATGATGTTTGCTGTAGTCTTAGTTGATGTTACTGCTCCTATAGGATTTGGCTGTGTACATTTTAGGAGTTATTGGGACCTGAGAGTTTAAGGACCTAATGTAAGACAATAAATTTATATTTGACTATCTATGGTGTTGATGTATTACCCCATTGGATTATCTACAAGACATTGTATGGCTCATGTTAGCAACTATCTGTGTATATATGGACATCTACACTTGTCTTACAGGGCAGTTAAGCTGATATTTACTGCAGCCTGGTTAATTTTAGATTGACATCTGTAAAGTTGGCATAATTATTGAACTTTGAACAACTGATAGGCCAATGCAGCTTCTGGAATGGCTGTGCACGATGATTGCAAGCTGAGGTTTTTGGAGCTGAAAGCAAAGCGCAGTCACCGTTTCATTGTTTTTAAGATCGAGGAGAAGCAAAAGGAAGTAATTGTTGAGAAGGTGGGAGAGCCAACTGAAAGCTATGAAGAATTCAGTGCGGCTCTTCCTGCTGATGAATGCCGCTATGCTGTGTATGATTTTGATTTCGTAACAGAGGAGAATTGCCAGAAAAGCAAGATCTTTTTTATTGCATGGTAATATAGCTGCTAGAATCTGCTTTCTATTTCACCTTAGGCTTGGCAAACATATTTTGAGACTTCTCTCTGTGTCCAATGCAGGTCTCCTGACACAGCAAGGGTGAGGAGCAAGATGATTTATGCAAGTTCAAAGGATAGATTCAAGAGAGAGTTGGATGGCATTCAGGTGGAGCTGCAGGCAACTGATCCCACTGAGATGGGCCTTGATGTTTTCAATAGCCGAGCTCGCTAAGTTCAACAGGCTAGTTATGCAGATGCTTTTTTTTTTCCATGCGCACTCTTTTTAACTTGAAAAGGAAGTGACGTTAATAGTTTGTTGATGGTGGATGCTGGATGTTATATATTAAGTTGTCCCAAGTTTGACCTTGAGATCTTGTGCCTATATAGGTGACATTCACATTTATATTGTTGGTGATAATTCAATTTGTCGAATGATTTCTGGTATAGTGTGGTTCAATATGCTTAGTATGTATAATTTGTGGGGGTGTGCAGCACATTTTGCGCTGTCATTTGAAATGAAGGTTACTGAATTTGGCTGTAGTTCTTGGTGTCATGGTTATTCTTCAATGAACGATGAGCTTAGATCTCATGTTACTTTGGATACTCATTGTCTCATCTTTTTATCACGCCAAACTGCATTTTATGTCCTTTTTTAACCTCCATGAATTCTTGGGAGAGGTTGCAGTGATGCCAGGCAGTGATGTAAACTGGTGTTTATCTGGGTGAATGATTATTATGTGTCTTTCGGTCGGTGTTGGCTGTGGGGTATTTATCTTCAATATTAGTCCTTGTAACTTTGCAAGAATCCTCAGATTTCTCCAAATGTAGCTATTCCATAAACATTTGAATGGTTAATGGCAGAAGGTTTTGGGTTAAGAAATTATTTTCCCTGGTGAGGTCGAGCTAAACATTTACTCTGTAACAATGGTTAATGGCAGAAGGTTTTGGGTTAAGAAATTAGTCCTTACTGCTAAGACAGACTATTGGTACTTCCATGGATCAAACTGGGTATGCAATCTATTCTTGCTAGCCTAGTCCATGTAAACGTCACCGTTTTATGCCTTTCAACTCTTCTTTTTTTCTTTCCTTTCCAATCTAAAACTCTATCAACATGATAATAAACAAAAAAAACATTTATCTAGCGGCATATCTGTAAATAAATCAACAAAATATCTCAATTGGCATGAAATTTTCGCAAATGATCAACATTAATAGAACTAGGGTTGTTCACATTAGGTTAACCGTTAAGCCTTAATAATACGGTTAACCGTTAGACCGGTTACTTAAAAAAATGGAACCGTAACCGTACTGTTAAGGAACGGTTAACCATTTCTTAGTAGTGTGGTTACCGGTTAACCGCTAACCAATAAATAATTATAATCAATACTTTCGTTGCCCATCCAAGAGTTTCAACTCTAATACAAATTTTGATATAAACAAGAATAAGCTCCAATAAGTTGATTACAAATCCATAAAGATTATTTTAGGGTTAACTTACTTAATTATACTTCACTTTTCCTAAAAAAAATATATAAAAACATATATTTTTATTTGGTTAACCGTTTACTCAAAAGTGTAACCATAACAATTAACCGCTATATTTAACGGTTCGGTCAATCTAACCGTTTATTTTTAACGGTACAGTTAATTAACCTATAAATTGAGTCGGTTATAGCGGTTAACGGTTACGATTTTTTTTGCACATTCTTAAATAGAACCCACATTCGATATAAAATAATTGATTTATTTACGAAAATGTTAATAGATGAACAATTTTTTTAATTATCATGATGAAACTTGTAATTCCCCCTTAAACTATAAGGTCTTCTCACTATCTCATCGGTGAGATGGAATTTGCTCGCATTCTATCTATGCATGCTATTTGAGTATCAAGTGATTGTAATTATTGATTCATCCTTCAATCAATATACGGAGAAGAAAATATGGAGATGGAATTGTCGTCTACTAAATTAAGTTATATATGCCAAAGGGTATTTTATGCTCGTTTAACTAAAAAAAAATTATCATTAGGTACACTCATATGTATATAAAAGATGTTAGTCATCTACTAGTGCATGGGAGTATGAACTCTATTATCAAACATTGACCTCTCTTGTGAGAGATTTTGTTTTAATATAAGGCCTGTTGTTTTATCCAAAATAAAACAACAATCTTTCCATTTTTCCTTGTTATTACTTTAAACTTATTCAAGTATAAAAATGTAATATTATAATTTAACATTGTCTCATTAGTTCAAAAAATTTGAATACACCTATAATTAAAGCAACTCATATAAAACAATGTTTTTAGTTGAATGCTTAAGGAAAATAAACATCGCATACTGTCCTATTAAAAGTTTCAAAACCGACACACATGTTGTAACTTTTTCCATACAATCAAAACTAAAACATGTTGCAACCGGTTCCTGGTATATGAATTAAAACCATTGTGATTTCGTATCATTAATTGAGTAGAATAACTTGTTGGCGTTGTTGCCAATTCATTAAAAATATTACTTTCGTTTACAATGTTTTAGTTGAATGCTTACGGAAAATAAGTTTCAAAACTAAAACACATGTAACTTTTTTCCTTAAAATCAAAACTAAAACATGTTGCTACTAGTTCCTAATATATGAATTGAAACCATTATGATTTCCTATCATTAAATGAGTTGATTAACCTGTTGCCAATTCATTAAAAAATAATACTTCATTCATTTTTTTTTTGTTGGTATTTATTTTAAAAAAATTGTATTTCTATATGTTTGTTCGCACTTAAGTTTAACAATTAATATATCTAATCATCAATAAGTAAATTAAAACAAACAAAAGCGATTTTATGAATGTCAATAGGTAAATAGTGTTAGAAGTCAATATCTATCAACTAAAACAAGGAATGGAAGATTAGGGCTTCAATATCAATTTTGTATGTATCTTTCTAGTCTGATCGCAGGATTCATCTACCTCTAACTGATCCACTCCAAAACCACACAATTTTATAGTAATTTGGGTTTTTCCAAAAATTTTATATCTTCATACCCAATTCTCTATCCTATGCTCACTACTAAAATCTTCCCTCTTCTCATCTCTCTTTCTCCTAAATTCCTAGAAATTAAATTAAAATTTCTTTTTCTTCAACCTTCAAAAGATTTGAAGCTTTGTTAATGGAAGTTCCGAAATGAAGTGGGGTTGAAGACAACGGTTTCAATGAAGAGAAGGTAGTTGAGACAGTGGAGAAGATCATTCTCCTTTGGAATTCCACTATTCAAATCGTCAAGGCTAGGTTGGAGGATGGGTTTTTCACATTCTTTTGATTTTCTTTTAGTTGATATGCTAAATTCGTCTTTAAGCTTTTTATATAGCTGGTGTAGTTAAGTTAAAATTATTTATGATGTTTTGAACCAGTTAAATTTAATCAATGTCTAAGTTTGTATGTCATTGTAAATTTGATATGGAGTACTTATTTTAAACCCTTTATGTTAAAAAATATAAACATACGTTATTATGTTACAAGCCTAAAAACTAGTGGAGTACTTATAAAAAATGGTGCAAATCAATTTGAAGGGTTTAAGTTCAAAAAATTTAATCCAAAATCAATTAAATAATGGGGCGCCACATCCTTCCCGCTTAACTTTCAAGCAAATTAAAATTAAGAGCCCAAAGCCATGTCATCAATCCAAAGGAAACCTAGATAACTAATCAAAACATCGCCACGTCCTTCAAACTTCTGAACACGCACAGCATCTTCTTCTTAACTTCCTTTTAATTTCATCCGTTAGATCAATAATCACAACAAAACAAAATCAAAGCATTTACAAAAGCCACATCAGCGATCCGTGCCTTCCCTCATCCTCCAATAAGATCAAACCTTTATTCCCTATAAATACAGATCTCAAACAATTTCTTTATCTCACCGCAAATACCTCTCCTTCTCTCTCTAAATTACAAATCAAAACTTCGAACCCCCAAAAAAACTCCCAAGTTTTCTCTCTCATCTCATCAATGGCGCCCAAAGCAGAGAAGAAACCAGCCGAGAAGAAGCCCGCAGAGGAGAAGAAGGCCGCCGCCGCCGAGAAAGCTCCGGCGGAGAAGAAGCCAAAAGCCGGGAAAAAGCTCCCGAAGGAGGCCGGAGCAGCCGCCGGAGATAAGAAGAAGAAGCGTCACAAGAAGAGCGTCGAAACCTACAAGATCTACATCTTCAAGGTTCTCAAGCAGGTTCACCCTGACATCGGAATTTCCAGTAAGGCAATGAGTATCATGAACAGTTTCATCAATGATATCTTCGAGAAGCTTGCTCAGGAATCTGCTAGACTCGCTCGTTACAACAAGAAGCCGACGATTACTTCTCGGGAGATTCAGACTGCTGTCAGGCTTGTTCTTCCTGGTGAATTGGCTAAGCATGCTGTTTCTGAGGGTACCAAGGCTGTTACTAAGTTTACCAGCTCTTAAATTAGGGTTTAATGGTGTTTTTGTTGATTTTGGGTTGGTAGGGTAGGAATTAGGGTTTGGTTGTTGAAATTTGGTTAAATGTGGAACTGGATTATGGTGGTATTATGTCTTTTGAATAGACTTGGTTATGATGTATCTACTCTTACAAATTAATGGAAATGCTTTTGTGAAATCTGTGTGTTATTTGTTTTTTTGTTGTTGTTTGTGTTTAAATTTCAAGCATTACTCCGTACTTTTTATTTGAATTGTCTGAAATTGTTTTGAGATTATTCTGCAATTCCCTTGTTAAGTATTTTATCTGTTAAATTGGTGAATTTTTCTGGTGATAATTTTTTACGAATTTAAGTTTGAAGTGTTATATATTCTGTGTTGATAACCATGTTTTTCTTTTGAACCTTAACTGTTATATGTATATGAATGAAATTCAAATTAATTTCTGCAGCTCTTTGAATGTATTTGGAACTGTTGATAAGCGCTGAACTTTAAAAATAATTTGAAATTCTGATTTTTTTAGAAGTTTATGTCAATACTCCGATTGTTGATGATGATGGTCTTCTAAATGTGTTGTTTTGTTGATATTGACTAGTTACTCATCTTTTTTGACAAAATTGTTTGTGTGTTATCCCCTGTAATTTAAGCTTAGTACAGTTTTGAATAGTTGGGAAATCTTAGATTGTTGTTTGCATATGGTGAATGCTCAGAACCTAGTCATTCAGCTTATTGGTTAATTTGTGCTTCGTTACACTCTGAAAGTTCATGATAATGCTCAGTGGCTGATTCTAGCTCTTTGGCTAATCTTTTTGTTCAGTTTCTCTTGCTATTTGTTACTCTGTATAAGGATGTGTTATGTGAATGCATTCACTGCTAGTAACACTAAGGCGGACTGTACTCAACAGTGGGGTTTAGTGGGCAATTAGAGTCGTTAGCTGGTTGCTGTCATTGTTTAAATGGAGGTTTAAACTTTGATTTCTTGGTATATATCTACCCTGTGATCTTCATTATATGTTATTCCCTTCAATCTTTCATGGGGTATGAGTGAATCAGTTTAAGTGTGTGACTGATGCACTCAAATGATAAATTTAGGATTCTGATATAGGCATTGATGTTGTCATGGGAAAAAGAAAGCTAGACTTCAGCCCTTCCTCAACCTTAGCTTAATTTTCGGGTTATGATGAATTGGTTTATCCAACCTTAACGGGTGAATAAGCCTAAAACAAGTGTTGGTAATAAGGTGAGACCTTAGGGGATATATCATCGAGTGTCATGCAGGAAGAAACAATGGAGTGTAACAGTAGAATCATTATAGGAGTTCTGTGATCCTGAACCAAACCACTTTTATATGAATAATGGGAATACAGGCAAGGGCTGAAGAGTATCTACTTGAGGAAGAAAAAATAAATGAGAATTATCCTTGGAGAAATGACGTAGGTTGGATTGGAGGATTATTTTGGGAATTGTAAAGGTTGCAAGTGAGAAATCGCTTGCTTGAAGTTAGTTGAAATTTCTTAGTTATGATGGAAGTGGGATAGAGGGAGGGCAGTAGATGGATGCTGAGCTACTATCAGTGTTTAGTCGGATGGTTGATATGCATTTTAATGTTTTCTGAAAAATAGTTATGGCATATATAAGTTCTTTATTTTGAAAACTTGGGGAATTAGATGTATAATGGACATTTACAGTGTGAGAGGAAAGTTCATTTTCCAGCACAAAGCAATACATTTTTCTTCATAGGGGCTTTCTGGTAGGATTTTGTGCTTATGCGCGAAAGTCTGAAAGGTCATGAATTAGTTTTGGCCTTTTGGGGTTCTTAAGTGCCTTCTTATTTCAAGAATTTACAAAGCTTCTACACCATTCATTTTTAACCTTGAAGCTGTCATTGTGAAGGATATGGGTGATCCGGCGATGCTTGTTCAAACATGCACCTTTGGTTTTGAAATTGGATATCAAAGATTGCGTGGTAGTGTACTTGAGTGTGGAATTCCACTAACTGGTTGCTTGATTCTGATACTACTATTTTATACAGTAGGACATTTGAATTCTAGACATCATGCTTTTGATGGTAGAGTTGCTGTTGTAATTGTTTAAGGGAGAATGAAGGTTGGGAACCTGGGAAAAAGCCAAAGTTCCACTTTGGTTATGTAGAAAAGTTGGATCTAACAACATTTTGGCGAGTCCTGAGTTTTGACAATGGGCTTGATGAATATAGAAAGAACAGAAGAAACAGATAATATCAGAGCAGGATCAGCTAACAACAACCGAAATAGGCTAGAGCAAGATGGTTACAAGGAGGGAAGTGAACTTTGCTTTTCTAACAGATTAACGGAAGAGCTGCCAGGATTTATTATCGGTACAATTGTTGATGCTTGAGTTGTGGGATGAATTCAAAGAACTTGAAGAAAGAAACTTCAAGTACCAAGTTTTTAAATTTTTTTTTTATATGTAAATTCTGCAAAAGAGTTTATAATGGCAGAGGTTTGCTTCTGATATGGTTTCATTTGTTGGTCTGAAGACAAAGGAGTTTGGAAAGCCTTTTTTTGTTGAAAATTTTGAATGTAGTAAGAAGTACGACACGATACACCGGGGGCATGGTGTTGCTCCATCCATGTTTTGAATTACCACTCCATCCATGTTTGTGAAGTGTTGCTCAACATGATGCATATTTCGGGTCATATCGGGTTCGGGTCAACATTTTTCTGGGTTCAAACAGGTCGGTTAATAATTGGGTTCGGGTCGGCATTTCAGATCGGGTCAGTTTTTGACAGCTCTACCCATTCTCCAAAATATTACTAATTTGACAGAACTTGATTTGAAGTAATAAAATGTCCGATTTACCTTGTGTTTCAAAAAAAAAAAAAAAAAAAAAAAAACACTCATTTAGATTTCTAATAAAAAGAGGTTTGTATTTTTTTTTTTTTTTGACGATGATTTAATCTAGATTAAAATTCATTTATAATGCTCACAAAACCCCTTTAAGCCTTAATCTAATTTTTTATTCATTATATCTTCAACCACATCTCACAAAAAGAAATTTGGAACAAAACTGACACAGAAAAAGAGAGTAGTGACTCAAGCATAAACCATCCCATAGGTTTTCTGAAGCAGATTCAAGGATAAGAGATCAAGGGATCTGAATTAAGGTCGGTGACAAAGTAAAAATGGCGGATTACCATTTCGTGTACAAGGACGTTGAAGGAACTTCTACACAGTGGGACGACATCCAGCGGAAGCTCGGAAACCTCCCTGAAAAACCGCCGGCGTTCAAACCGCCTCCATTTGTTCCGGCGGAAGACGAGGATTCTAAACCTAAAGACAAATCATGGATCGATTCAAAAACCCATGATGAGCTCGAAGATCTCGAGGATGATCTCGACGATGATCGATTCCTTGAAGAATACAGGTTTCTTACTTCAATTTCGATTTCGATTTCAATTTTTAGGGTTTTACTTTTGATTTATTACTGTTTATTAATGCAATGGTGGGAATTTTCAATTGTAGGAAGAAGAGGTTATCTGAGATCAGGGAAGCTGCTAAAGTTGCAAAATTCGGATCGATTATTCGAATTTCTGGGTCGGATTTTATCCGAGAGGTTTCTCAAGCTTCCCCGGAAATTTGGGTTGTTGTTATTCTCTATAAAGAAGGGTGAGTTTTTAATAAAGGAATGCTTTTTTGCTGTATGACATTGCTTGAAGATTAAATTGTGCACTTTGAAGTGATGTTCATATAATATCCTTTGATAGCATTTGAATGATTAATTGATTGATTGAATGATAGCTTATGGCCTATATGAATATCATGTATATCATTAAGTCACTGTTTTGCTCTAATCATGAAGTTATGATTGATGTATCCAAATTGACGGTGCCACTTGCAAAGAAAGGCTTGTTTTTGGTGCTGTTCTGGACATATTTACTAACAATTCTGCATAATTGGCCAATGCATAGTCTTATCAGACATCAGTAGCATGTCGTGTTATAATTGTTCAAGTAGTTTTTAGGCCCAGGCGATGCCCCGAGTTAATGCAGTATTTCCATGATAGAAATCCTTATTAATATTTAATTTTGATTGAATGGCAAGTAATATGGTAATAGATTAGTGGCTAACATGTTAGAATTTAAGCTTACGGTTGTGAAAAACTATGAGGAGAGCACCATGTGGCACCTAAACTTGTTTAGGAACGCCTTTTAATATATAGTATAGATAGCTGGTTGCTAATATTATGAATTCGGTTTTGTGTCGTATATCTGAGTTTCAAATTTCATTACACTGGCAGCTTTGCAGCATGTGAGATGTTAATGGGATGTTTGGAAGAGCTAGCAAGGAGATATCCAGCAACAAAGTTTGTCAAGATAATATCTACGGATTGTATTCCTAACTATCCTGATTGTAATTTACCCACACTGTTGGTATACAATAATGGTGCTGTCAAAGCAAACTATGTGGGATTGAGCAATTTTGGAAGGCGATGCACACCTGAAGGTATACTCTTCTTTATGAATTCTTTTTGTTGATGTTTTTGCTTTAATGGCACTATGTTGTTAGTTTTTGAAAGGTGGCTGTAGAAATATTGAATGCTTGGTTATTTTCTTATGAGCAGCAACAATTAAATGGCAACTGGCAAGTGGTCTATGTTAATGAAAGGCAGATTTCTGTTTTTATTGTTTATGACTGATTTCTATTTTTGTACTTTAGGTGTCGCACTTGTTCTCTGTCATTCGGATCCCGTGCTTAATGATGGTCAGTCTAGCAGTGATTCATCCAGGAGATCTGTTCTCGACGGGGAGAGTAAGAGGCTCATTGAAAAGTTTGTTGCAGAGCGTGAAAATGCAGAGGATGATGGTGCTTCAAGTGATTAACTGGTCTAGGGTCTAAATTAGCGAAGTTTTTGAATTTGGACTCTTCTTTTTAAGGTGTTTTTTTTTTTTTTTTTTTTTTTTTTTTTTTTGAATTTGGACTGAGGGTCTTTGATTATGGGAATGAAGTACTCTATTTGAGTTATGACGGTTCCAGCAGATTCCCAAAATTGAAACTATGTGAAAAAATGCTTTATGTGTTAGATTTTAGAGCAGCTCAACATCACTTTGCTTACATATTGTAATCCAGCCTACTTATGTAGATTGTTTTGTGCTGTATTTTTTTTCACAAAAATTGCACTGGTTCTTCTTATCTCTTATAGTACTTGTATAAACTTTTTGGCGTTTATTTTATTTCATTGAATTATGTTTCTCTCTTCTCCTCTTGTATATGCTTTACCTGAGGTGTTACATAAATTATATCTTGGGCTAAGTTTGATCACGATATACCCTTTATGTCCTTCTCCTTGTTAATCTTTGATTTCCTTTTCTTTACTTTGCTTCTATACATGTCTCCTAGTCTTATCTGTTGCTGTGATTTGTGAGTTTGAGCCACATTTGATGAAGTTAAAGTTCTATTGGAAGAAGCTGCTGCTCCTGAGGTTACATGCTGTAAAGTGTAAATAGGCCAATTGTTATGGACATGTCACTGCAGGGTTAGTTGGGCAGAATTCAAGCTAATCATCCAAAGTTAAATTACAAAATGTCTACGGAGATTGGAGGACTTGGCAAGGGTCCACTTTAAAGGTAAGAGCTTCCATCGCCTGAAGATTTAAATTAATGTTTTTTTGTATCCTGAAGGGATTGATAAAGTCATATATCTCCTAATCAGAGTAGTCACTCTGAAGTCAGACTTATAAACATAGGTTCATTGTTTAATATATGCGATTCATAACTTGGTTTAGTTGTTGTTCTTCTTCTTCTTGTTGTTGCTGATATATTTAGTATAAGATGATATTGCCATTTCTATAATATTCCTTAAAGGTTGAAATTGCAATCTTCTTGAAATCTTCCATCCTTCCCTGGGTTCTAACTTCTAAGATTTTGGGTTAATGGACTGTTTATTAATCTTCAGTCTGACTGACTTCTCATTTTGGCTAGAGTACTGAAATGGATAATGACTGATGAAACCTGAAATGTTGAAGTCAAGAAGGGGCATTAATGTCATTTGGATTTTAAACGTGCTGGAAATAAGGCTTGGTATATGAGTGTCAAATCTGCTGGTATAGAATAAGAGTTAAGCTGTGGAACAGTCATTAATAATTAAGACTGATAGATGGTATCAAGAGATGACATGGAAGAATATCTAACCTTGTGTTGAGTTGGAGAATGAATTTAATGCAATGTACCCTTTAAGTTTCTGATGTGGTGAATTAACAGGCCATTACATCGAAAATCTTAGTTGTTTTTGAGTTTGATTGGTCCTTTAAGATGCTAGCATCGTATGATCGTAGTATACTTGCCTATTGTATGGGTATCTTCTCATGCATTGATTCATATTAATGTAACATTCTTTGTTTACTCAGCTGTTATTCATGAACAACTTTGAGATGGTGTTGGCATTTGCTCATGTAAATGGCTGACTGGCATTGATATTGAGGTCTTCAGACAGCAGCTGAAAACCAGAAATGAAAGACATTTTGGTCTACTGCCTGCCTTTGTAGTGTTTCATTATTGTCTCCAGGTATATTGTTGCATTTTGGATTCTCAATGTTTTGTTGTAACTACTAGCTTGCCTGCTACACTGAAGATTTTTGCTTAACTTTTCTGGGATGACTTTTGCCGTAAATGGCTGACTGTTAAAGATACTGCTACTTATTGGTCATACATTTTAAGTAGCTGTCCTCTAATTTTTTTTTTTTTGTACTAATGACTTTTTCTGAATTAGATCTATATTTAAAAATAGAATAAAAAATATGCTGAATGATGTAATATAGATTTTTAATCATACCCTTATAAGCAAATCAGATCCAATAATAGTACTCTTCATATCTCCAAATGGCAATATTAGTTGTTGGCAAGTTGCCTAGTCAATTGACAATTTACTCCACTTTCTCCCTCTAACCTCACATGTTTCATAAAAAAAATAAGTCAATGTTATGTAATGCTTGAGGTGAGGTTATCCATTACCATATATCAATAACTACACAGAACTAGTCAATGTCAGAGGAGTTCTTAGGACCTCTGAGGTGCTCTCTCTCCACCCCCCTAGTGCTTATGCAAAAGCCTCATATGCTCATTCTCCCTTTTAACTCATTGATTAATAGAATTCCTGATTTCTCAATGTCATTTTCATTGTTCTTATGCTTGATTTATCATCAAATAGCAGTTTATGGTCGATCACTCTGCCGTGTTGGACTGTGGTCAGGATTGTTGGTTTTGCTGGCAGCTGTGGCTATATTGTCCCCTGAGTTTGCCTTTTTATGGGCTTCCCATAGATGTGGGGTCCTTGGTTATGTGAGAGTCCCACTGGATTTGCCTGGAACAAGTTTGTGTTTGCCTACTCATGTGGTCAAAGGGCCTTCTTATCATGTTTATATCCCAGTTATATTGGCTCCAGTCATTGTGACTTGTTCTGGTTTGGTGCTTTCATCATGTGGCTTGTCCTACATCTAACTACAAGCCTTGTGTGGATTTGTCATGTTATCTATGTGAGTGAGAGCCAACAATGATCAAAAGGGATGTTTTTGTGTGTGTTGGGGGGGGGGGTAGGAGGGAGAATTTTCAGACATCATTTTAAATATTAATTTTGGGCACATCTATCATTGCCCGAAACAATGTTTTTCAATGTGTTGATGTATTCTGACTAAGAGATGATTTTGTTTCTACCGTGTTTGATGGATGTAAAAGTGATGTTTAATACTTCTTTTTACATCGTTCATTTGATTCACCAAAATTATCTTATCTTAATGCAATAAAAAGTACTAGGGGAGAGAGGGGGAACAAGTAATACGGAGTACTAATACCTTGTCTTGCCCAAACGAGGTTGGCTATGTGTTATAGGCTCTAATCTTGGCTTTATCTTGTGGATTGTCTAATCGCTGTTTGCTGAAGGATCCCCCTTTGACATGAAAGTGTAGCTTTATGACCATGACACATGCATATTTCATACTTTCTCCGTTTTTTATTTGATGCATCACTTTCCATTTATGGAAGTTTCAATTTAGATGCATCACTTTCCTTTTTAATCAATAAATTCTCTCTATCTCTCTCATATCACATGGGCCCTCTCTACTTTTTCTCTCTATCTCTCTCTACTCCAAAAACTGCCTAGGAGTCCGCAATTTCTAAAATGATGCATGCAATAAAAAACGGAGGAAGTATTAATATTTCGGAACAAGGTTTCTGTTTGCAGCGATTGATGAGATAAAATGTTGAAACTTAATTTGTTAGTGTGAGTAGGTCTGTTGTGGGAGTTTAAGTTGTGCTTTGATGAATTGATACATGATTGATAGATGATGGATAATAGAAATTGGTTATTGAAGGTGAGATAACGTGGAAAAGGTGAGTGACTCTCGTTGCTCTTTTGTGATCATGCAGACTGATGAAGAGCAGCACGGAGATAAACTGCTGTATGAAGTTGCCTCCAAAAGGTTTCCAGATTATGTAAGATACACCATCAAATATATATAATCCCCTCTTTCAAAATCATGACTCATTTATCAGATGTCATGTCCTAAGCAAATTCTGCGAAATTTGAAAAAAAAAAACTCATTTTCTTTGATTATCTTTTGAAAAAAACAGTCTGTGAACCCAAATATTATATGATGCTGTAGAACATTTGTATTGCAGAGATGCAATGATAAAATGATTTGAAGCTCTAAGGGAATGGAATGTCGGATGCAATTGGCAACAATGGGGTATATTGAGGCCTCAAAAGGTGGATCAATTCAGTCCCAGAATCTGGGCAAGAAATTCTCCTGCATACATTTCTTCTTATTCCCAGATAAGACTAATTCTTTTTATGATAAGCTGAATATTTTACTGGAGTAGATGATTGGATCATACTCTTATTCTGACATACTAGTTGGGTAACCACCAGACAGTTGAATCTTTCTATATGTCTATCTTAATCTCTTGTGCAATCTCTTTTTACCTACTATATTTAATATAATTAATGGCCTATAATGCTTGAGGTGAGGTTATCCATTACCATTACTAAACAGAAACAGTCAATGTTAGAAATGTAATGGTGTGCCCTCCTCTTCTTTATTGATTAATAATTTTTATTACTTTCTCGTTCTTCCCCTTAACAAACTAATAAGTAGAATCCTTGAATTCATATTACATTTGTTATTATCAATCAAGATGTCCCTCTCATTAGCCTTGAGCTCATTTTATCATCAATTAGCAACTTACAGTCGAACGCTCTACCGTGCAGGGATGTGGACGGGTGTGTTGGTCATGGTGGCAGCGGTGGCTGCATTCTTCCCTGAGCTTGCCTTCTTATGGGCATCCCGTGGATGCGAGGTTCATGGCTACGTGAAGATTCCTCTGGATTTGCCCGGAAAGAGTATGTGCTTGCCTTCCCATATGGTCAAGGGAACTTCGTTGGATGCTTTCGTCCCACTCATATTTGCTCCCATTGTTGTGGTTTGTTCTGGTTTTGTTCTAAAATCCTTCGGCTTGTCCTACAACCAACAATCAGATAGGATCATTTAGAGAGAAATAGATTAAGATGTTTGGGAAGATGTATCATTACTTTTAAGGTCTGATTTTAGATGTGTAATTATCTGTACTGCTTTTTTGTTAGCTTTGATTACTTGATTCTGTTAATAGTTGAGTTGACTTTGCTATCAATGCACACCAAAATTCAATAAATCATGCACCTCATTGTACTCCTTGCTAGTTACTATAAGCCTGTAATTGTATAGCCGAACGGTTTCCTCTACTACCAATATCGATTAATGTCTATCATACACCTACTCCTTTCGTCGTGTGATTATTTCCACATATTTTGATAAAAAGCTACTGCATAGAATAAAAGAAAGCGGAGAGAGTAATTTAAAAATCTACTCCGATTCATAGAAAAATACAGTAGTAATCACCAAGAGTATTTCAGAAAAACAAAAATTATAAAATGGCGTCGCCCGGACTCGAACCGGAGACCTTCAGTGTGTTAGACTGACGTGATAACCAACTACACCACGACACCATTTCTGTGCTATTTTTTTTGCAAAATCAAAATTCTTTAATAAATTTATCAAATCAATTAAAATATCTCCACTGAATATTCCGAGTCATACAAACACAGCGTTATTTACTTATTTTCCTCTATCATCTTCCCACTCTCTCTCTCTTCTCTCTCTCATCCTCCTTTTGAGCCAACCCTAGATCTCTGTTTTTCCCCAATTTTCTTCCTTCTTCAATTTTCTCTCTCCTCCTCTTCTTCTTCTTCTTCTTCATCATCACATCTTTCAATGGCAATGGAAAATCGGTTAAACATGTCCCTCGACGATCTCATCAAGATCAACAAATCTTCTTCTGGCCGCGGCGGCGGCGGCGGTGGCGGTAGAGGCAGAGGTGGCGGCGGCGGTAGAGGTCATTCCGGCACCGGACCTTCTCGAAGATTCAATAATCGCGTCGCCAATCGTTCCACCCCGTATTCTATGCCTATGTCCAAGGTTTTCATCTTTTCTCTCTCTTAGGGTTTTCGTTTTTTTTTGCCGTTTAAGTCTCACAATTTTTGTTTGTTTGTTTATTTTTCGAATTTTTGATTGAGTAGTTTGTAATTTGGTTTTATTTATCTCAGGCGCCTGATTCTTTTTGGCAGCATGATATGTTTGGTAATCAAGGTGGTACTGGTGTTGGTGGTGGTGGTGGTGGAGCGTCTTCAATTGAGACTGGAACTAAGCTTTACATCTCTAATTTGGATTACGGTGTTTCTAATGACGATATCAAGGTATTAATTTTTCGCCAATTTCTCCCCTATATTGTTTCTATTGAGGAATTTTAGGCAGTATTGATGTTCGTTTAGTGTTAAATTTATGGTTAGCTTGAAACTTTAATTATATACTTCGTATCATGTATTAGAGCTGATTATTGATTAAGTATGTTTTAAAAAGGTGGATGTTCGTGTGAACTGTTTTTGTTTGTGGGGGTGGGGCTAAAGAGTATGTAAACATCAAGATTTATTTGAGAATTTTCAATGTGGCTAATTAATCGTTTGAATTCATGTAATGTTTTTTTTTTTTTTCCTTAAACATATTTATCCAATTGCCAGTGCTGTGTGATGATTTGAATTGTCCAATAGTGGGGTTAAATAAACTAATTTTGAAAATATCATAAGTTTGTTATTGTAATATATTATGAACTGGTACGTATTATACTGGTACTTTGTTAATCCTATATATCTGGACAATTCATTTACAATATTTGGTTAGGATATAAGTTTTGCACTTTGTTTGGGTAAGAGGAAATGGAAGGAAGGGGATGGAAGTAAAAAGAAGGGGATCAATCTCCCTTATTTGGATAATGGATTGGGGGAGGAAGAGGGAGGTATCTATTTTCCCTCCCTCATTAATAACAACAATCCTTGGAGAGATTTGGAGGGAAAATGGAGCTCACCCCTTTCCCTTCCCTCTCTCCTCCCCTTCTTTGCTATCCAAACAAAGTGTTTTTCCTGGCTGTTTGTATTCTATCACACGTAGATTTTTTGATCATAGATAGAAGAAATTGATGGTGTTAATCCTAATGTTTTCTGGACTAAATGATAACAGGAGCTCTTTTCTGAGGTTGGTGACCTGAAACGTTATGCTGTTCATTACGATAGGAGTGGGAGATCGAAGGTATTAGGGCTTTCTGTTTCTCCTCTTTTCCAGGAATTTCGTGCGGATCTATACAGTAGATGTTTAGACTGGGTTTTATTTATCAGGGAACTGCTGAAGTTGTATTTTCACGGAGAGGAGATGGTCTGGCTGCTGTCAAGAGGTATAATAACGTAGAACTTGATGGTAAACCAATGAAAATCGAGATCGTGGGGACAAATGTTGCAGCTATGGGAGCTTTACCTCCAGTTTTTAATGGCGTTGGTAGGAATCCACCTGGTCCTAGAAGGTACTTGTTCTTATACTTTGATACTTTGTTCTTTTTTTTGGTATCTGAACAGTTAAAGATATTTCTCTTTATCTTGTCAGATCATGCACTTAATTGGATATGTGGGTGTAGCTATGCATTGTGTTATTTTTGTTGGTCTATATACTTCGTACTTTGTAACTCTTTGCTCTTCCTTGCTACCAGTCTGAATAATAAGTGTGACATAATGACTTCTTGGAATTTACTATACCTAGGTGGCTGGGACTTTTACAAACTGTATCTTGTCGCTTACTCTTTTTCTTTTGAACAGGGTTGGGGGGAGGATAATGTCCAATAATTGAGCTGTTTATCTTGTTTAATTCTGACATACTTGTGTCATCTGCAACTATTATAATCATGTATAATAATTAGGCTGACAATGAATCTGGATCTACAATTTGATGGTTTCAGTTAATTGCCTGGTCCCTAGGACTAAAATATCAAGTTGGTTTATTGACTGACTGGATGCTCTGTGAATGCTGCTATTTCCATTCTAATCTTTGTGACTATTTGAGACTTGAGGCTTATTAATCTTGATGTTGGGGAAGAAGATTGAAGTGGAATAATTAAGACTATAAGAGATTGTATTTATAGAACTGTTATGGTCATTGAATACCAAGCTGTTTGCAACTATACATATACATGTATAGTAAGTGTTGGTGATATTTTTTAATTTTTATTTGTGAGAAGAGTTAACCATGGTATAACTGGATAATATGCATAGTGCTATACCGCTATTTATGATAAATGTAGTGTCCTGCTGGATTTTCTCTCCCAAATGGTATTTTAGATGGAAACCTCAGACAAATATTATTTAAATACGTTCATTTTATAATTGGCAACGAACTAATGGGTTGGCTTGTAATGAAAACGGTATTGATATCACCTTTCCACTAAAGGTTAAATGAAACAATCATGGTATTGATAATTCGTTCATGTTTTAATGAATGGGTTATTTGATGTCATTTTGAATATCATCTTGTCATCTTTACATGCTCATTGTTATTACCATTATATTAATAAGAGATGGACAGCAGCAATTTAAAACTTGATTTGGAAGTTTATTTGCTATAGTGTGCTTATAATTTTGGTTAAAAATAAAATGAAAATGGAGGTAGTAGAAAATCATGGGGATTAGAACTTCCCTCATGGCAAACAAATTACCAGGTCCCCTGTTGGTTATGGAAACTTCAATTTCCTTTGAATTAAACCAAACAAGATTAAGTTCCTAGGAATTGCAATTGTGAAGTGATTCCCATAGGATTTTACTTCCCTTGTAAACCAAACAAGCCCTAGTTATGCTAGCATAATGAATTAATTACCATGAATTACCTTAAAGTTACTCCCGCCGACACTTTTTAATTTTTATGCTTTAACCATTTTTCTCTCGCAAAAAAGATTCCAATTGTAAAGATTTAAAAGTGACAGAAGGAGTAGATATCATCTCATCAACATACTACATGATTTGCTACTCAACGATCATCGAGATGATGTCGCATCTTTCGAAGAAGTTGATATATCTGTTATTGCCTGAATATATTGTGAGCTGTTTCTTGTTCTAGTTTTCTTATCTAATTGTCGGCAGCAATGATCTTCAGGGAATTTTCTGGTATCTAACATCTCAGTTACCTGTTATTGATAACGTTGTCATAATTCAGTTTTTTTAAATATTTTTTTTTCCAATCTCACAGTGGACAAGGAAGAGGTGGTGCAATGGGACGCATTCGTGGAGGCCGTGGTTCTGGTTCTGGTTCTGGCAGAGGCCGTGGCAGGGGAAGAGGCCGTGATGAAAAGGCATCAGTATCTGTAGATGACCTGGATGCCGACTTGGACAAGTATCACTCAGAAGCAATGCAGACCAACTAAGGCATAATATGGGTTTTTCTTTTGCCTTCTCTTGGGTCTAAAACCTATACTCTTGCAAGTTGCAACTGTGTCCTTGATGATCGTTTCAACTGTTTTGTTTAATTCTACCGACATCTTATTTTAGGCAAAGGCTGATAGAGGGCAGTAGTTGGATCATGGTATCAAAAGCTTGGGCTTTGTATCAGACTTCATATGGTTGGGGGTTGAATACCAATTAATGAACAGCTATTAGTATGTTTATTATTCAGATATAGATTTATTTGCACTTTCACTGTTTCATATATCTTGCAACGAAGTGGGATCTTTTTGGCTGTTCGAATACAATGTGGATAGACACCCTCAAGATCATGGAAGTTTGAATTTTTCTCATTCAGAGTGTCAGTATGCGGTCGATGAAGTTCTGGTTTTTTTTATCTTGGCATTTTGAGATTGGGCATGAGACTATGAGGTAGGTCTCTGTTTGCTCATTTGGCTATTTTAATTGTCTTTTGGTGCTTAAGCTAGTGTTTATGCAATTGACTTTTTTACTAGTGTTCAATTGTTATGTTTGTTACCTAGTTGGGTAAATCATTTTCTTAGCGGTTTGAAGGAACTTATTCAGATTAAATACCAGATCTTCTCTGGAGGATCTTGATAATTGCCAGGTTTTTTAGATGCCTGAAATCTGCTCTTGGGCTTTGAGTCTTCAGGAAAGTGAAGTTTGAAGAATCAAATTATGAAAATCTTATCTCAGCTGATTCTTGTTGCTTATAAATAGAGATGGAGCTGTGGTTAATTTATAATTTCTATGTTTGGTGTATATGTCAACATGCTGAAACCAGTTGATAATCTGCCTAAATGACATATCTTACCTGATTTACGTGGCCAGATGATTCGATTTGTTGTACATGGATTGTGTGTACTAGATCTTGTTTGCATATACTAGCTGCTTGATGATGTTACTCTCAATTCTGGCTGTTGTGACTGGGTTGTTATTTGCAACATGGTAATTTGGATTTCTCACGATTTTTCATGTTTGAAATGCTCAATGGGCGTGGTGTGGTGTCGTAGTCTCTTGCAGTTGAAGAAGCCAGTGTTCTGTAAACGAGTATTGGTTCCTCGTATAGCAACTTAGCAAATGTTTCTTGGTAAACAAAGGGTAGTGAAAGTCTACTGTGCTCTATAAGACTATTTGGGCCCCCCTTTCAAAAGTAGGCTTGGATTACTGGGTTTACAGTTAGTGTTTTACTAGTGAGATCGTCTTGATGGAAGTTCATCTCTAAGGTTGCTCTTTAATTTACAAATGAAGTATTTTAGTGTATGCATTCTGTTGATTAACATATAGAACAATCATGTAGAGTTTAGTTACTGCTATTAACAAAAAGAATTGTGATTATGTTAATAATTAATAATCAGATTATGATAAATGCATTCTTAACCGTGATATATTTCGTGTTTGTCTGTTGATGTCACTTGTAACATTTTCTGAATTTCTTTTGTAGGATAGAAGTGTGTTTGGTTTTACATTTTGGAAATTGTGGGGTGTAAAACGTTCCAAGTATTAGAGTTTTTGCTCTCAATTAGGTAGTTTGGAATAGTATTTGCATGATTGCATCAGTATTACTGTTCCCACACATTTGAGAGTCATTTTTAAAATTTTTATTTCTTTCTTTTGATTTTTATAATATGAGGCGATTTACTCATTTAGAATGAGTGGTCAAGCACATGACCGAGCATTCAACAATCAACAGTAAGAATTCCAGTTAGGATCAGGAGTGTTTAGTTTCTCTTTTGGACCCTAACACTTGGTAGTTGGTACCCCTTTCAATTCAATTTTGTGAGGGGAAATATTTGATTGACTCTAGCCTTTAGGTGTTGCAGATTTCTAGTTCTGGGGATATGATCTATTTTGCGATTAAGTACTTGTGAGGATGGTTTTGCGGCGGCATCCTGTGAATTCGACTTGTACAATTTTCCATAGTTACTTTCAAAATGAAAATTACTTTGAAGGCCTTCTATGGTAATTGGTGATCGAGCTTATTGCGTGCATTTGAGTATGAAAGATTTGGGCTGAGAATAATAAAACCATTAGGATTTGGTTAAGAGTGGTGACATATTAATTACTTGCAAGTTTATACATTATTCTTCTTCAATTACATTACGTGATATAGGATGAGAGAAAAACATTGTCCTATAAATTACTGTTAGATTAGTCTGAATGAGTACCTTCTTTTTTTGGATGAAGCTCACGGAATACTTTATGATAATCTCATTTTTAAATTTTTACAAATGCATTATTAATGATATAAACTATTGAAGGTATCCATTGGTAAACATGAAATACGTATGTTACAACCGAGTAAAAACTAATTTATGTAGAAACAATAAGATATGTGCTTGAATTTTACATTAAAGCTTTCGTTGCCCTCACAGCCAATACCTTAGATTCGAGCATGAAACTTGACAGCTCAAATCTCTCGATAGCTGTCTCCATGACACTGCAACTCTTTCTGGCCCAATTGCGATTGTTATGGTTTAGCAATATTACCAATGCCAAGCTTAAATAACAGTATAACAAACGAATTTATCTCCATTTCACATGTGATTAGATCTGCACCTTAACTATTTCTTTTTTATTAAATCAACCACAACAATGTATCTAACACACGAGACTTTACAATGATACATGTACTCGTACATGTGGAAAATCAATCAATAGAGGACGAAAGAGTGCTACAAAAGTTCCATTCCAGTCTTTTAGAAATGGAATTACATGTCTCTCTTGGACATCTTATGTCCCCTAAAAACATCCCAGCTTGAGACAATCAAACCTATCAAAGAATAAAACAGAGCTTTTACACAAGAGATTACAAAATGCCAACAGGAAGATGGCCAGTACCACGGATACAATAGTCGGAAGAACAGACTGATAAGATGCCGAGGATATTGCCCAACCTGTACATGCAGATGAATTTATCATTACAGAGCCAACCACTTCCACCGAGCAATACGAAGACAATGAGCGCAAAAACATAGACAATCATAGAACAAGTAACATGCATGCTTTCTCACCAAAACGACCCTTTTCTTCTTAAGGCACTAGATATGCCCCACCACATGCATACATACACCGATACATACCAGTACACCTAGTTGGCTAGTTACTTTAACTTCCCAGGTGAACAAGTCCCACTCACAACATTGCCTCCAGACATGCTAGTGTCCAAGCATCCACCCAATCGTGCAACTGCTACATTATATTTAGGTGGAAATGGGTAAGGAATCTTGGTGTTGTAGCCCAGAGATCTCTGTGTTCATCAGTTACAGCCAGAGATCTCTGGACATATCTTGGTCCTGGCATCATCCTATCCTGAGCCTAATGGGTACTACTATTACTTAACCTCAGGGCTCAGGCAATTAGATTCTAGACTTGACAAGGGGAAATAGCCATTTTAAGATTAAAGTCAACAAGTGTCAGCCCTCAAGCTGTCCATATTTCGCGTCTCCGCCATTTACATTTCATCAGGTAACGGGCTTTCCGGGTAGAGAGAGAATGGACGAAGAATGCAAATTACAGGCAGCCATCACTTTGTTTAAAATAGAGTGCAGCCTCCCCATTTTCACTTCATCTAGCCAATCCTAAAAACGTGGGTTCCTAAAGCTATCAACTATCACAGTGATGTTGCAGTATGGCACTCACAAGGCAACAATCATAGTACAATAACCCCTCTTCAGCTCAAATATTCACTCAAAATTAAAGTTTACTGCCTCTGAACTAATTGAAGGCTTCAGTCAGACATTAACCGAAATAAAGTAAAGAACATCCAACCAAGTGAGAAAGGCAAGCTAGAGCCAAAATTAAGTTCCATGTCTATACACAGGCTCTATAAATTTCAGCAATCTACCCAGCTATAAGCTGTACAATATCCAGCATCAATTACCATCTAGAATGGATCTAGAGAGGTACATAACACAGCCATATCCCTAAATAGTTCAACACCTATCGAGAGGTAACGCTGAAAACCGCAGGATCTAATTCATTCGGATACTTCACAAATTAAAATGACACAAGTTCAAACAATCTAATTCAGGTATATGCTTATAAATTCCAAGACATTAGTACTCACAGGAAAAAGTGCATCCAAAGCATCCCAAGCTGAGTGGCGAACAGCTCTTGTTGGATACATTGGACCTCCAGGAGAAGTAAAGCTGTACAAGCAAGTCTTCAGCCGTGTACTAGTAGTCATCCTAAGCTCCAAACCTAGAGCATTTGTTAATTGTCAGACAAGCCAAAGATATAAAACAAAGAAGCAGCACACCCAGAAATGTAAGAAACAAAGATTGAGCACTGATATCACATATAGGTAGTATCACCTTGAAGAACCTTAATTTGAGACAAGTAATGCAGCAAAACAGGCTCCACCTTCAACTTCAGAAGCTGTGTAGTATATTAAGTGGCAATGTGACTAAAATTAGTCCCAAGTTTCAAGGGATATAATATTTAGTCACACATTCAACACTTACCTGATCTGTGAGCTCAATGACAAACATGTCTGCTGGACCACCAACCAAGAATGAATTTGGAAAAGTAGGAAAGTTATTCAGAAAGTCGCCAAGCTTATCAACTGCAGGAAGGAAAGGTTAGAGCATTAATGGCAAAATAATGTAAGTCAATAAACACAACAGTATCAATTAAAAGACCCACCCGCATTGTAAAAGAAAATAAATCTTGACAATAGAAGAACCAGATCACGCTGAGCCTGACAAATGGTAGAAAAAGCATGATCAAGAGATGCCAGACAATAGACATCATCCACAGAACCAGAACAAATTGATCAACCCAAGCTCAAAGATAAGGATCATAATGTGTAATTCAAGGCCTTAGTCTGACCTGTAGTACAAGCTTGGTTAGCCGTGACTGATCCAATGTGACATCCTGAAGAAGATACTGAATGGGGCAGCAGAGTCAAAAATCTGATCAGGCAGTACAGGCTACCAAAATCTAAGAAACAAATAAAAAAATAATCAAATCATATATGTTGAAACTTACATGAAAGAGGGACTGGAAACGTCTAGTGTTGGTCTGGATGTCCATCCTAGAAAAATAATATGAATTCTCTAAGTATGCAGAAGCCAACACAAAATCAGTTAAGCAACAAACAAGCACAAAATCTCATTACACAATGGATGGATCAGTCACTTAAATATTAGGGATTAATCCTTTAAATCATCAAAACCGAAATAGGAGAGCATTACATAATGGAAGATCACATACCAGAAAACATTTGCAGAACCCTGAACAAGAGCAGATGAATAACGAAGAAGCTTCTCTGAGTCCTTAATTTCAACTTCAAAAAACTGCAAAAATAGACAAATAAAATATGCTCAACACAGATATTGAACACAGAAATAGGTTCTACTGGCCAAATCAAACATTTGCTCTCCTGTTTTACACAAGGTTAAGGATAAAATTATGGTATTAGCTAATCAGGCTTTCCACTCTCTCTTACCCCTAGAATCCACCTACCTAGAGGTGGTTATTGGACAGGTAACCAAATGGAACCCACTTTTGGCCCATCATAAGGCGACCCTTTTGTGACCTGACCTGCACCAACCCACCCAATAACCAGGCTTACTTCTACTTATCTACAAGGGCTAAAACTATAATTACAATAAACAAACCTGATTTACAAGATACAATGCGCTATTATTGCCAAAGGCTGAGCAAAGTATTGGAGAACACAGCCACAGCCAAATGTGTCATTCTCATTGGTTGGGTCAACAACATTAACTGATATGAATGCCTTTGAAGCTACTGTACTTCCAGAAATCAGAACCAGAATAATGTGCAAATCAAGACGGACTGATCTCTAATTTCAATAAGATGCTGTCCAATTATCTTCATCTTAACAAGTGGCTTATACAGTATTATAATCCTGCTTAAAGTTAAAACTATTCATCCGACACCCCATCCACCAACACTAAAACCAGGACTTTGGAGTTTGGAACCATACTTGATATCTCTAAACAATTGTATAATTAAATTTCAAAGACATCAATAATTGAGATTCTTGAGGACCAACGACCTCATGGTTGGGAAAATAGGGTATACTGAAGTACTTATGCTAGGCCGTAAGCTCAGTTTCCAGCCTGGAGCTAGTTCCCGTGGAAAGCTTCCTCAGTGTACCTCAAACTCACAAGGATCTGTTTGATACAAAAACCACCACCTACTATCCTAGTATACACAGCCTTACTCTACAGGCCCAAAAGAAAATAGAAGAGGCAATAGACTAGTTACATGGATTGCATAATCCACAATCCTAATTCAAGGGTCCTCGGGGAACACTAGTAAATAAAGATTAAAAAAAAAATTATCTGAACCAATGAAAAAAATCGAAACCCTAAACTATAACTTCAAAATGTATTACTTTACCCTTAAGTCTTGGCAGATAAAAAAGGGAGTATAAAAAAAATGATATCCAAAACTAACTTCAAGATGTAGTCACTAACATAGTAAAGTACCTAAAATCACGAGTATCCAACCAGTCTGTTTGTCAAGGCAACGCAAGGCTTAACAAGGCAAGGCAGTGCAAGGACAATCCAAGGCATCAAAAGGCACTTGAGTGTATCATAAGACATGATAATGTAGGGTGGGCCAAGGCATGAATTAGATGGTTCTGAGCACCAAATAGGCTTCTCGAGGCCCTCTTGGAACCTCCGGAATAACATTCATGCACAACGAAATCAAGTCCAAAACTGTTCACTAGAAGCCAAATTTGAAGGCTATAAATCCTAGAATACACGAAATCGGACCAATTTTGGTGGTTTGGGACACCAGCAATAACCTCAATGCATTCACGAAACTGAGTCCAAAAATATTGTCCGGAAGCCAAATTTGAAGGCTATAGACATGAAATGGGACCAATTTTGGAGGTTTCGAGACATTTTTGAAAAAACTCAGGATTGTAGAGGATGTATTATGGGGTCTTATAATGTTGTCCGGAACCATATATGGCTATTAGTCGGTCACATAAAAACTCGTGACAGCCTCGATTCAATGAAAGGAAGCATGCACATAAATGGTTAAATTGAAAGTTTAAAGGCAAAGCGGACGACTCCAACTACCCAAATGGCCTCCTCGAGTGTGGTATGGGCCATGGGAAGCACCTGATTTGTTTCCTTTCCGGGTTCGAAAAAGTAAAAAATTGTCCAAAACAGAAGGCTACAATCCACCTTTTTGGACCAATTTCGAATGTTTTGGGGACTGATGTAAAAATCTCTAGGGATGGTAGAGAATGCATCTTGAAGTCATCTAATATTGTTTGGAATCATATATGACCAATAGTCCGTCACATAAAAGTCTGTGATGATCTTGAGTTATTTAGGAGAAGCATGTACGTAAACGGTTAAATTGGTGATTTAAAGGCAATGTTGATGGTTCTAACCACCAAAATGACCTCCCGAGGTGTCGTGGGGTTCATGGAAAAAACCCCGACCTATTTTCTTTCCAGGTCCGAAAAAAGTCAAAAATTGTCCAAAAATGAAGGCTATAATCCACGATTTTGGACTAATTTTGGAGGATTTAGGGCACGGTGTCAAAAACACTCAAGATGGTATGGGATGCATTCCAAGGTCATATAATGTTGCTTAGAACCATATATGACCACAAGTTGGTCACATAAAGGCCCGTGGTGACCTTTAGTTAATTAGAGGAGGCTTGTACATAAACAATTAAATTGGCAATTTAAAGGCTAATCGGATGGTACCAACCTGGCCTCTTGACGTGTCATGGGGTTCATGGGATGAGCCTCTTTTCTTTCTGGATCCGAAAAAGTAAAAAAAATTGTCCAAAATTGAAGGCTTAATCCACGCTTTTGGACCAATTTCAAAGGTTTTGGGGATCAGTGTTAAAAACTCTTGGGATGGTAGGGGATGCATCCCGAAGTCATATAATGTTTTTTGGAACCATATATAATCACTAGTAGATCACATAAAGGCCTATGGTGGACCAAACAATAAGTAAAAAAAAAAAAAAATCAAAAAAAAAACTGAATATAGATTGCACAAATTTACCACGTGCTCCATAAAGGGCATAATCTCCAAACTATAAAAACAAAACAGGGAGGTAATAGAATAAATCTCAAGTAAATCAAACTCTCTTTTTGGCTGGATTCTATCCTTTGTCCCCCTCAATCCAGAAGGTTGAATTTTCTTCCTTAAAAATGCCCTTGATAATCAGTTCGGCTAAACTATTAGCAAGAGCCTTATGGCTTACCCACAATGCTGCCCATTGCTCATCAAAACATCAGCATATTGACAAATTTTATTAAGTGCCACAAAAAATTCACATACCCATTTGTGAAATAACAGAGCAAATATATGGGATGCAAATGACTGGCTCCATAGTTTCACAATCAAGTCAAGAATAGGCTGTCCATCCTCTGGCACCCGGATAAAATGGCCAGAAAGCACATCATAAAAACATAAGTGATCTTCTATGCCCTCTTCTGCAGGAACTATTGTTTCTGCACCCCTGCTGAGAATTATATCTGTTTTCAGTCCCAATGCAGAAAATTAGATTGTAAGACTAGGGTAACAAGGTAGACAACTCCTAGAGACAGTATATGACAGAATTCAATAAGCTCATATAGGTTGGCAATAACTATGTTCTCCAAAACGTACAGACCACAAAGTCAAGCAACACAGTATACACTGAATAATCACTTCATAGGTACTGACTACAGTGATCGCATTACAAATTAAACCAGCACAAACAAGTGGCCAAATACTTAAGAAGAAACAGAGAGTTAATAGCTAATTTAAAAGTCACAGGCTTAATTGACAGCAAACATGTGTACAAAAAGCACCCACAAATCACAAGGAAATTGTACTTCAAGCAGCAATAGCATTCCATCATGTAAACACAGACAACAACCATTCATCATCAGTGTCGAAAGAAGCTGAAAATCATGACTGGAACTCTGGAAGACCCCTAAGGAATACTGTCGGAGCTGTGGAAAACCTGCTTTAGTAACCAGAATTGCTTCCTAAAAATTATTAACCTTTGATTTCTACATATAACCTATGTAAGTTACAGACTTATGGCTGGCCAAGCCACATGTCTACAGATAATTTCAAGGTCTTCCTTCCATAATATCACATCTCTTTGGTTTTACATCATTTCAAGATTTGCAACAATTGGATGGAGTGCACATAAAAAGGGAGTGCTCATTTTTAAACAAATCCATATTATACGATGTACTTAATTTTAGCTCTTTTTTCCCGCAATTTACAAATGAAAGCAAGTTGGACAAGTCCCCAGATTTAATAAGTGATTTCTTAAAAAACCAAAACAAAAAACAAAGTTGCAACTTTGCAGACAATGCAAGGGGCAACTTGGTCTCACAATTTATGAAAACTGCTTTTATAGCAGCACACTCAACTCATGTCAAAAAAACCATCAAGATCAAGTTAAACAACTCACGTCTTTTGTATCTTTATCGGTTTTATCAACCATCACTAAAACACTGCAAGATTATAAACTTTTGCTAGACCTCCATAAACTAAGCTAAGAAAACTTTTGTTATCCAATTTCATCATCAAAGGCTCAAAGCCGCTCATTTTTGGTGTAGTTGCAAAATCAATTTACAAACAAATAGGTTTGATACACACACAACATTAGCTTCATTTCAATTGCACACTGTGGCATCACTAGTTTTGATAAACTAACACGCAGTCAAACAACAGCAAAACAGTTGCGAAACGAATATTTAATTCGATTTCTTTCAAGCCATACCATTTTACCATAATGCCAACCAGATTCTACTTAACCAACACATAATACCTATCAATTTAGTTCTTGCAAAAATCCAAACCAGATTGAAAACATAACCATTAGAGATGTAATTAGAGACAAACCTTTAGCACGGTCATCAACTTCCAACGCTATATCAGCAAATAACTCCTGCAGCACATTTCGCCGCTGCGAAGGACTCGCTTCTGCCTGTCAATCAATTCAATTAATCAATAAGTATCGAAAGTTACATGAAACAAATGAACTAGTACAAAGGAACTTTGAATCAATCAAAAATAGTACATGCAGCAAGTAATCGGTCAGATAAGATTTGAACAGAACCTATATCAAGTGAAAACATCAATCACATACTCACCAAATTACGTGAATTTTACAAAGTAAAATTTAAACAAGTTTACAAATCAATATATACTTAAACTTAAAATCTATTGCAGTATTTCATAGTTTATCAAGTCATAATTAACCAAAAACATTACTGAAAATTTCAAAAAATCAAAAAAAAAAATTCAAAAATTAGGAAAAAGTAAGCTCACTCGTTGAAGCTTCTTCTGGATTTCTTGAGAAAGAGCGGTGAGATAAGCGCGGCTTCGAGTCTCCGAATTTTGCTGCATTTTTCTGGTAATTAAAGCATCCGGATCCAATTCAAACCAAAAAATAAATCAATCTCTCACTTTTCGACGATAATGAGATTCGAACTTCCGCCGATAAAATGCGATAAGCTGAAAGTGACGATCTAAAACGGAATCAAATATAGAGTGAGAATGTATTTTTGACTTGCAATAAATTTGTGTAAGAGAGAAAATGAAATGTTGAAAATCTAAAACTGAATATGCATTTAATTTGAAGGTCGAAGAAAGTATACGAATTCAAAAGCGTAACGAAGAAGATAAACTGAAAGTTTGGTTTTCTGGAAAGTGGATGATGAATGATGATGCAGAACAGTGACAGGGAGAAGAGGAGAGAGAGAAAGAGATGACACGAAGACGCGGAAAAATAGAAAGTATGAATACGTGGAAGTGTTTTTTTTTTTTTTAAAGGATAGAATAACAGGAACAAAATGTGGTTTGAGTAGGTGTCAAAAACCGATCTGATTTGAAGTCGATCCGAAAAAATTAAATTCAAATTTTGACATATATGGTCACAATAAGTTAAACGACGCCCTTATTTTACCAAGTTTAACATTTAAACATAAATGAACATATATACCCTCAGGTGTACTCCATATTTTTCTTCCCTGGCCTCTTACTCAATCGTACATTCTCTCCTCCCAACAAACCACCACCAACCGAGGGCAAGGTCATCGGACACATCGCCGGAATTAAAGTCATTTTTTTTTTTTGTGGAGGGCAAACGCCAAAAATTTTCAAAACTCTAGGGAGAAACGCCTAGAATTTTCAAAAGTCCCTAGGAGATTCGAAAATTCTAGGCATTTCCACCCATAGAATTTTTCAGTTTTTTTGCGTTTTTTGTTTTTATCATAACTTTTTATCCAGAACTCAAATTAAGACAAATAATATATCGTTGGAAATCTCTAGAAGTCTATTTTCTAACCCAATTAGAATCATATCAATATCATTTTTAGATCTTAAGATATGGCTACAATACTAAGTTTGGTCCAAAACCAACACCCTTGCACTATTTTGATCATATGTTAATATCTAGAAATGATATTAACTTGATTTGAATTGGGTTGGAAAGTAAACTTCTAAAGTTTTCCAATGATATATTATTTGTCTTAATCCGAGTTTCGGATCAAAAGTTATGATAAAAACAAAAAACGAAAAAAAAAACTGAAAAATTCTACGGGATAAAACGCCTAGAATTTTCGAATCTCCTAGGGACTTTTGAAAATTTTAGGCGTTTCTCACCTAGAGTTTTGAAAAAATTAGGCGTTTGGCCTTCACAAAAAAAAAAAAAAAAAAAAAAAAAAAAAAAAAAAAAAAAAAACGACTTTAATTCCGGCGATGTGTCCAATGATCTTGCCCTCGGTCGGTGGTGGTTTGTTGGGAGAAGAGAATGTTAGATTGAGTTAGAACACGGAATACACGCGAAGATATATTTGTCCATTCATATTTAAATGTGGGCGTTACCCGATAAAATAAGAACGTCGTTTAGCTTGTCACATAATTTAACATGACTCGAATCTAAAATGATCCAAACAACCGTATTGAAACTTCGGTATGAGTAGAATAGAAAATTGTGGTAGAAAAATTGGGCCAACTGAATTTTAATTAAGTGGGACGGTAGGATTTATTTGTGGGGTTAAGAACGTGATACATGTGATCTTATTAAAGATACCACGACATAAGTAGAAATTAATTACACTACCTTAACATAATTATAGTAGATGGCTTGACTATGTGCATAGGAGTTGTCGCTATTGTAAATTGATTTGATTTTGTTGATCATTGTTGCTTGAGTGGTGAGGGTGGAATCATAGGTGTGATTGTTCGAGAAGGTGCCTTATATATCTAATGATTAAAATATGGTTGAGGGTTTGAAAAACATGTTTTAAGTTGTCGTTTGAATGTAGAGTTTATACTTCCTTTCATTTTACCTGCAACAATTTGACTTTGATTATTATCGATGTATAACTTCGAAAAGAAAAGTGGAAGAGGTATTTCTGAAAGACCCCACAAGGCTCCGGAAAGCCTTTAAGATGTTTGGAATAATTCACTTTGCTTCTTAACTACAACCCTATTCCAAGCACACCTCTCTTCATTGACAATATGTCACATCGGGCCTTTATGAGAACAACTAGTGGGTGTGCATAATTCCAAATAACAATACATGACTTCAGGATGCACATAGTGTCATCACTTGACTTTTTCATACTGGATCCCGAAGTTTCCCAATATGGCCAATTTTGTGGATTATAGTTTTCTTTTTTGGAAAATTTTCAGCTTTTCCATATTCGAAAAGGAAATGGGTCGAGATGCTTCTAATGCACCCCACCAGACCTCAAAATGCCACCTGGTTGATTAATTAGAACCATCCATTTTGTCTCTTAACTAAAAAAATAACCAGTTACGAGCTCACCTCCCATCATTGACCCGAGACCATCTTGGTCTTTATGAGACCGACTAGGGTGTATATGGTCCAAACTACTTGTTATAATCCTAGGATGCATCATCCATCACAATTTGAGTTTTCAGTATTGAGTCCAAAATCTCCTAAAATTGCCTAAATTTATAGACTATAACCTTCACTTTTGGATAATTTTCGGCTTTTGAAATGAAACAATAGCATTCGTAGTTAAGACTTCATAGAAGAATTACGAACCCGGAAAAAATATTCATTAAGGTCCTCAAAGGATCCCTGAGGACCTATTGTTGCCCATAACCATCTAATTTCTGTCTTGGTGTCGCTGGTTCGGCTTTTTTTCATGTTTGTTCAAAAATATCCATCAGATTTTATTAGCTACCAAATTGACAATTTCTCTCCCATAGTCCTGAGTTGCTGAACAGAGTCTGGAAACTAAAGATTAAAGAAATCTAAGATTCAATGGCCAAGTAAAGAAACACAAGCATATCAAGCAAGCCATAGCACAAACTGTGCATCACAATCAAGCGGTATTATAGCTTACGGTGCAAGTACATTCTAATTCTCTACTCCAAAACCGAAAATATATGGATCACTTACAATGTCATTGGAGGAGAATAACTACAGAGAAAAGAGAAAGGAAGGGGGAGAGGGAGGATTATGGATTTATATTCCTTCAATTGGATATAGATTTGGAGGAAGGAGGGAAAGGGAATGGAGGAATCCAATTTCCTCTCCCTTTTCATAAACCAAATCCTTCCAAAGTTCAAAAAAAAAAAAAAGGAAAAAAAGGAAAAAAAATCCACTTCTTCCTTCCCCTCCCTCTCTTTCCTTCCTTTCCCACCACTATTGCTATCCAAACATTCTTAAGCTAATAAGAATATAAAACACTGTACATCAGAATAAGCTCAAGAAGCTGATACAATACAGCACTCAGGTAAAAGGGTCAAAAACCAAAATGTGACAGCAGCAAGTGCATTGGCTCATCAGCCCCATTCACCAGCCCATCAGCAATCTTCTGACTCTGTCTACAATCTGATTCCTAGCATTTGTTGTCAGCAGTTGATATTCACAATTCTCATCTAAAAGAAAACGATAGACTTCCCATTCCCGATCTGATGCAGAATACCTGCCTATTTCAGCCTGGAATTGAACAAATTATATAAGCTACTTAGCATCTAGAGAACAAACTTTGCTTATCACTGAAACATTCAAAGATCTGTTACACAAAAATGATATGTATCTTCTTACCGAGAAAATGCAGATGCCAAGCTTTTTAAGAGCAAGAGTAGCATCATGGAAAACTCGAGGTCTTCCCCGTCCAGATGACTCAACTGGATTAGCAACCAGTAGTTCAGTGTCAGGCCCACGATTCGTTATGAGTACTCGCAATGGGTGAATAGGTCTATGCCTCCTGGTCTCTTTTATTTATACCACCATTGCCAGTTTGCCATCTCCCTTTCTAACCTGCCATCAGCACAGCCTTAAAAATAGGCCCTGAACTCACCTTTTATGCTCTACTTGGGCCACCAAGGAACAATCAATCAACAAACACCATGAGCAATGTCAACCAACAGTAGAGAAGTGAGAAATTTTCAAGGCAAATTCGTATTTTCCCATTCTGAAATTATTATAAGGCTTGTTTAGAAGTGGCCATGGTGATGTTATCAAGGTGGGAAGGGTAGGGTGGTGATTAGTTGGTGACAGGCTGGGAGAAGGGTGATTCTTGCATGGAAGAGGCATTCTTCAGCAGTTTGAGGCTGAGGGTGGCATTTTGGGAAGATAGATACATGGTACATAGTTTCTCTAAGGAGTAAAGAGTAAACAACCTACAAATATAATGGAATCAAAGTAAATGGCCTAATATACCCCTCCCCTTAAAACAGGTTAAACAACCTACAAATATAATGGAATCGAAGTAAATGGCCTAATATACCCATCCCCTTAAAACAGGTTCAAAATGAAATAGTATGGTCCTCAAATTTAGGATCAACGAATGCATGGGATAGAAGTGTGAAAGACATTGCTGCACAATCAGTCTATATAACTAAAACATTTAATAAGTTGTATAGCTCCATTGAGAAGGTAGATTTATGCAACATAAAAGATAGGAAGCTCATACCTTTACATCATGATCTTTCAGAGTTCTCATGATATCATAAATAAGACCTTTGTGGTCAACACAATGTATCTGAAATAGAGTATGACTCGGACTCAAAGAGTTATCCACGTTTACAGCAGCCTTTTTCAATTGTGTCAAATCTGCGCTAAGAGCTTGCATATGGCACTCCTTCTTAGAATACTCAGATGCAAAGAGCTCTTCAGCAACAGGAGGGGAGATGGATGAGGTACGTTTACGGGCCTCATGATGTGAGTCTGCTAGCTGAAGTTCACAGCTAATACAAGATTCACCTAAAACACAACGCAGTCGTTCGTATGCTTCTCCTTGTCTCTCCTTTGTGTGGAGAAGCTCCCTGAAATGACATATTAAACAGACCATACATAACTGTCAGACAGCATTGTCATTGTCATGCCTGAATGTAGGCTACGCAGCCCTTAGCCCTCTACATGGCATTGTTGCTTATCTTGTTTGTTTTGATTTGGCACATGATGAGATATTTAAATACCAAGAAAAGGCAAAATTTAACATAGAACTAATATACCCAGCTAGGAAATATACAGATATATACCCAACTATCATTAATGACATTGAAAGTAAAATATCTAGCAACGATACACATAAAATCTCACCATCAAACGGTAACATCCCGTAACATGTTCGCTCTACCTTGTAGAAATTAGACATCTGAGTATCTGACCTAATTATGTCCAGGGAGATAACACCTCCAGTGAAATTTAATGCAATTTAGTTCACATTGTTGGATTTAGGTGGATTTGGTATATTTCCTCAGTAGGTGTATTTTGTTGGACCGTACATTAAAACAACAATAATAATGTTGTCATTGTGCTACTAGATTTTGAATTCTACTGATACGAAATATTACTTCTGATACCACTTCCGATTAAGAATATTTCCTTAAGAGTATTAATACTACAATGTAAAAGGAGAACCTAGGTCACTGCTATTATTACTATTCACATAATAAGGTTGTCATTGTGCTACTAGATTTTGAATTCTACTGATGCGAAATATTACTTCTGATACCACTTCTGATTAAGAATATTTCCTTAAGAGTATTAATACTACAATGTAAAAGGAAACAAGAAAACAGACAGGTTGTGTTTTCAATTCATAAATTAAGGGAGGAAAGAATATATACGGTTGGAAACTGCCTTTTACTGAGTTAAACTAACTAGAAGACTAGAAGTAAGATTGCATATATATGTAGCTTTCTATAATTCTACCCTGCGCACGGCAGAATCCCTACTAATTAAATGGTTGAAGATTGCGTTGTAATTGTTTTCTAAGTCTACTCTAATCTAGATCATGATTCTAGATATGGGTTACAGACTTAGAGCTGACATAAAACCTAAACAGATAGTATGCTCATCAGAAACAGCCTCCTTTCTTCCCAAAAATTTTATATATATATATATACTTGTATATTTTAAAGATTTCTTTTTGTATGCAAATTCAGTCTCATGGTGTTGCAATTAAAGTTTGACAGCAGATAGAACAAAATGAATGCACAAAACAATAAAAAGGATTTATGGTAATCTTGAAGGATGTCAAACAATTATAAATTATAATTAACAAATAACTCACAGGTTATCAGTGATAAAGAAGAGGTCCAGGACTCTGTCATCCGGAGTCGTCGTCACTTTCACCCTCTCAATATTGAGCTCAAGCTCACAGAGAACATGGGTAACATCTAAAAAGAGATGCAAGAACCACATTGATCAATAGAAGAAATACACAAACCTCTCAGTAAAAAAAGAGGAAGTATCACATTGAATATTACCATATAATAACCCTCTTCGATCAAGGCAACAAAACTTTAACAAGTAAAGAGGAGAGGACTTGGATGGTGGAGGTGGAGTATAATAAAATGACAAAGAGCATGACGGACAAAATGAAACAAGTCGTTCTTTTAGATTTTCCCATCGAACTGCATAAGTGCTAGAATGAGGAACCACCCACAAAACAACGTAGCACCACTTTCCATCCGTAGAAACATCTAGCAAAAAAACAGGCAGGTGCAATATCAGACATAATACACCTTGCTACATTATTTACAATCAGCTGATTATGTTTTTGCAGCACATAAAATAGGAATATCTGTTTATTATATTCATAAACTAGGTACATAACAAAATTGCTACAATGGAATTGGACCACTAATGTATCAACATCATCTTATCCTAATGCAAGCAATACCCTTTAAAAAGCTCTATCCCATGGCAAGATAACAAGGGCGTACATCAATAATTAAATCATGGTCCCGAGCCAAAATACAGTTCTCAATCCGCTATACGCAACCTTGCTCCTATAAATAATATCATTTGTATCGTAAACATATCGAAAGTCGAAAGCTAGACTATTATCATCACTCCCGACCAGGTGACCAAACATTAGCTCATAAGAGTATATTCTCCTTTTTCATAAGTTAGCCACCCACCATGTTAGGTGTTTATACTTATTCATAATCATACGTATAACGTATACATTATATCCATATTTTCAGCGCAAAAACAACAAAATGTCCATGACAAACAAAATTAACTGTCCAACACATTGAGCAAATAATGCAAACTTTAACCACACATCGTAATTACCCCTAATCTGATTCCCATATAATCAATTTCATTCAGTCAATTTGCCAACTTTATCATCAAACCCATAATTTTTTACACTTCAACATGAATTTACGCCAATAATTAATTCAAGAAAATTCCCTTTCCCATATCCCAACATCTATCTTAAATCAAGAAAAAAAAATGCGGAAAAAAAATGCAAAATAATTTAGTACAAGATAAACTGCAGAAAATATGGGAAAAAAAATATTATAATAAAAAAAGTACCTCCTTTGGAAATGAAGAGGCCGAAATCAAGAATGGTGCGACAAATATCCAAACCAAGGCCAGATTTATCAGGGCAATTAACGGTGATAACCCAAGGATCACCGGATTTTTTCCCTTTCTCAATCGAAACGGTGTCGTCGTTAGGAATCCCCATTGAAGCACGGAAACCTAACGTTGAGATTGACGGCGTTTCTGTGTCCAGATCCTCCGCGCCGCCGCCACCTGCTCACAGAGTTTCAAGCTTACCGGATATTCAGGTATGTTCTACTTTTTTCTCTTTTTTGTGTAAGGTTATAGAGAGAGAATTTTGAGGCGGCAGAAAGTGAGTGAGGTTTTTTAATTAAAAAAAAAAAAGGTACATGGAAGCCACGTAAGCAATCCTTTATCCACGTGGCATATTGTTGCTGGTTGATCTGTTGGTAAAGTATATTCTGATTTTATTATTTTATTTTTGTAGGTTGAATTGTTAGTAGGATGGATGAAGTGCAAGTTGTATTGTTGTAACAGACTTACGATAAATTGCGTCACTGGAGAATTCGCGCGAATTGGAAAGGGAAGAAGAAGACAATACAGTTCTACAAAAGTGAAAAATGAAATTTGTAAATTCATAAAAATGATGAAAATACGTGTTTCTGATGAATCATGAAAGTGACTTTTGTTTCATTCTAGAGCCTTGAGTGCGAAATTATTGGAACTCGGCAGGATATTTTTCTTGAAGATACTAGTGTACTACATTTTTCAAGTGGAAATTTTTCTGAAACATTCTCCACAAAACCTCAATGTATTAGACAATTTCAGATTGATACTTACATCATACGGAGTAGTCTATAAAAATAATTAAATAACATACCATAAACGGGAAAAACAATAAGAAACATAAAGGGTTATGAAAAAAATTTAAATAATCATATCAGTAACTATTGAAATGTTCGTGAAATATATTTGCTCTTTCATTGATGTAAATTTTACAAAATAAGATTTAGTCCAATAATGATAATGACAAAGATTCTATTGTCTTTTCATTGAGTCATTACGAAATTGACATTTATTTAATTAAGATTTTGTGGTTTTCATATTCAATTCACCGTGAAATTGAAATAATAATTAATTTAGAATAATTGTTGGTTTTAAATTCAACGACTTAAATGTTCATCTCTAACTATCATAGACAATAATATCAACTTTTTATACTTTATACTTTTACATTACGAAATATGAGTAATAGACAATAAAATATACGGTATTAATGATCTAAGAAGTACAATTGACGTATAAATTAATCAAACTGATGCACTTATCTAAAAACACAGGGAGTACAAAGAAAAAGCAAAATTTATGTAAAAGATCACACCAACATTTATCATCAGCATGATGTGAAACCCTATCACAAACTCCATTATCTTAAATTTATTAGTGCTTAAAAACAAAATAGGTTAACATCTGGTGCAACCACCATTTTCTTAATTTATACATACATCAAAAGGTAGGTGACAGTTTCATAAAAGAAATAAGTATAAAACGCAGCAAAGAAAAACAAAAGGAAGGAAAAAAAAATTTGAATGTATATCTTCAATAAAGTTCTATTTTTCTTTCATAAGATTTTTGTAAAGAAACATAAAATTAAGAATAGTCTAATATTTTAGTAAAATCAACACACTCAAAAAAATAAGTACTCCGTACAATTTTAAAAGCCTTTAGTTTTTTCAAGTGGAGAACCAGCACAAAAACCTGGTAGAAGAATTGACAAGCAGAACAAGGAAATGCAATCAAAGCATATATGGTGTAGAATTTCCTACTCCGTAGTTAAGAGTTCATTAACCAGATTTTTAATTGATTCCTTCAGATAGTAGTGACGTGAAAAGGACGAGCACAAGCTACTTGACAAGCCACCAAAATGGAAATTTGAGGGCCATAATACAGAGATGATATACTCCTCAGAAGCTGATATTTCAGGAACTTTTTTTGTTGGTCAACTAACCAAAGGTTTTGGAGTCCAAACGTTACTGGCATAAATGACAAACAATACAACTCTATCGCACACGCCCACACCACTATACCAGCCACCAATCATCAGGACTAACTGCTGAAAGGTTTTGGAGTCCATACATAAATGATAAATGACGGATAGTACAGCTCTAGCCCAAACCACTATACCAGCCACCAATCTTCGGGACTACTACTTGCTGAAAGGTATCAATCAACACCAATTGGCTGCCCAGTGCCCAACTGTTTCCCTTACAGTTAGATCACACGATCTGGAACCCCCAAAATAACATTTTGCCAAAAGATCATAGCCGCCTTGAAAGAAAACAGTTTGCCAATTACTAAACCTTCAAAAAAAAAAAAAAAAAAAGAGAGAACATTCTGTACCAAGGAAAGCATGATCCTAAATTCCTAACATGAGCTAATGACTTAAAATCTTGTCAGCTGGTTCACTAAGTAATGGCTGGCATTTATACTTAAAGCTCAATTAACCACAAACAGCACATTATCTAGTCAATTTTTCCAAAGTTGAGGATTGAGGGCTACAAGTCTTGGAACCAAGAGTGCGGAAGTTCTAGGTTCATTGGTTTTGGGTTGGGGTTATATAATGATGTTTAGGCGTAGCAATCACTGGAGACATTGAGCCAATGAAGGACAGTTTAAAGGCCTAAAGTAACAAAAAGTGAGGCTCAAATGCAGCCAGCTGCTTGTAAGTGTTAATCTAAGAGTTGGCGTAGTCTTGCAGGGTCAGTCTAAGTACCTAACCAGGTCTGATGTGGGCATTAGCAAAGCTCCAAGTGTCAGGACCATCAGGAGGCCTGGAAAGCAAACTGCACCCTGTTACAAGTGTGGCTGAACCACTACATCAGCTTCATAATGCATTATTAACTGTCATAAGTGTAAGACATCGCATTTTTAAACAAAAGCATTACACAACCCCTATACATAGAGATAATCAGGTCAATGACCATCAATGCACCATTTAAAGTGTCAATTAACTTCACTACAAAACCTGTATATATCATAATTAAAGGGCTTCTAAAATTCATGAAGAAAATTCCTCACGGTTTCATTATCAACAAAAAAAACATCCAGCAACATAATCTTCAATAAAAGTTCAGAAGAAAATCTTAAGCATCAGCGCTTTTGTTATTCACCAGCCAGAAAAAGGCTTCCAACGAGCACAAAAATACATCAGCCAACTCTAGTGCCTGAAAAATACAAGAAGCAATCAAACATAGTCCAGTTGACAATTTTGTTTCAGAAATTAAAAGGAAAGGTAAAAACATCAAGTGATAAGATATGCACATGCATGATACAAGCCAATTACAGATAAATTACCCCAATATAACAGAGAAAAACACGTCCACAACATAACCCTAATGCCTCTATAGAGGCTCTTATCTTGATGGTGCTAAGTAAGATGGAGGTACACAACGTTATCGTCTTCTAATTGGCCTCTGACTATGTAAACAACGACCATCTACTTCTTTGAGAAAAAGATAGCAGTTCTTGCAGTTTAATTAACCATTTCAATTTAAATTGTGATACAAAAGGTGAGGAATAAGAGATGCTAAAATTTTAAGGGGGGGAAATGATTTGGGGAACTGAAGTACAAAATTAGTTTTTCCCTCTAACGTTGAGCATACTCTCCTCAATACACTTACTCTAATAATATTAGGTTGCCAACATTGGTGGTCTGTGGTTGTAATAAATGATACAAAAGGTGAGGAATGAGAGATAATACTAAAAATCCAGAAAAACAAAATCATCCAATGAACTAAAGTTCAAAATCAGATTTTCCCTCTAACATTGAGCATGCTCTCCTCAAATGCAAATATTGGTGGTCTTAATAATCTGTGAGATGAAAATTTTACCAATGAAATCCTCTTTGTTAGTTGATTTATGTTCCACATAACCTGTCTATAGGTGATTAATTTTTAACTATTGATACATAGCACAGAAGGCTTTCTTCATGGCTTACTGGACACTGTTATCATTAAACAACTCAAATCACGAATGACAAGCCTCAGAGTTACATGGACACCCAAGGATTCACTCTTAGTTGATGTTTGACTCTTTATAATAAGAAGATAGCATTACACCTCTAAAATGTAATTTTTGAAATCAGAGATATACCCCCCCCCCCCTCTTCTCGGGATTCACTCTTGCTTGACGTTTGACTCTTTATAATAAGAACTTAAGGAGATAGCATTACACCTCTAAAATGTAATTTTGTTGGAAATCAGAGATATATACCACCCCCTCCCCAGCTGACTGATTTGGCTGTAAACCATTTGAACTGATAACTTGTCAACCCATCAACCAAACATTTGAAATTACACCAATAACTTTTCTGACACACAAAAGGTCATGAAATTTTGCCCCCTCTTTCCTACCACCAAATTTCTCTCCTTTCTAGTATAAGACAAAACAAGATGACCCAAAAATTGACATGGAAGAGATGATGATTTGACCTCAAACAACCATAAAAAGAGGCAATCAATTAGTTTCTATGCAGCAATCTATTCCCTCGATAAACAAGTAATACGTCAAATGCAGGCAGAGGGAATGACCTATCCATAACGACATAAACCATGGAATAGAAATGACACGAAAGACAGCTGCCTAATGTTCTCTCTGACTCTACCCTTGTCAGTAATTTCTCAGCTGCGATTAATTCCCTCAGTGAACAAGTAATACATCAAATGTAGGTTGAGAGAATGACGACTATCATTTACAATAAAAGTCGTGCAATTTAAATTAACATGAAATACTGCTTCCTTAGGCTCTCTCTGACTCCCTCCCTTGAGCTGTTATATAGCAAAAAAAACGAACTCCAATGTTAAATCCCAAACCTACCCATTCTAGCTGCAAGCAATCAAACTCGTCTATAACCTAATTACTATGTATAATGAACAAATTATAGACAAATTAGATATCGACAGCAAAAATCAGTCTCCTTAATTCAACTCGGCAATAACCTAAAATCACAACCTTCTAGCTATAAATATTGCAAATCCAAAATGTCAAGATTCATAATCAAAATGAAAAACTTTTTACTGAAAAGTAATCTCAGCTCAATCCGACATAAATTAATCACTATAATATCAGCAAGAAATCACATCCAGAATAATAAACCAGTAAAAATCTCAGCTAAAACAAAATCAAACATTAAACCTAACCCTAATCAAACAAAATAACAAATTAAATTAAATTAAATAAATAATGCAGAAATTATAGATCTAGGGTTTGACGATTGCCTACTTTTTGTGCCTCTGAACAAATGGCGAGTTCTTCGCTTGCTCCTCTGCAAAAACAACAAATTAAAATCAATGAGATGATGATAAGAATAGGATCGATCATCGTACAATTACAGTGGCGAATTAGGGAAGAACGAGAAAAATATAGGAGAGAGAAAATGGGAATACCAGTAAGACCAAGAGACAATTTGGTGATGATGGTACCGGTGACGGCGAAACCGACTAGAAAGGGCCAGTTACGATTCCATTCTCTCTTGAAGAAAACTGGCCATGGATCGAACTTCCTCCATATTGCCATCTCTTTTCTCTTTTTCTCTCTCTTCGATTTACTCTTTCTATCTCAGAGTCTCAAAGTCGCCTTCGCTTACTCTGCTTTTTGTTAAGTGGTGCTAATATATGTTGTTGGTAGAATTCATTGATGAGGATGTGGCTGAGCCCATTATGTAAATTGGGTTTGTTTATCAAAATAAAATAAAATGGGTTCTGTGTTTGGGCTTATGGTGTTGTGGGTTTTTAACACACATATTTCAGTATGCTCATACGGGTATGGGTATGGGTATGGGTACAAATACGGGTATGATATGAACACGTCAACTATGCCATATTACAACCAAGCTAAGCTTGGTCTAGTGGAAAGGGTTGTACCTTCCAACCTTGATGAGATTGGGGGTTCAATCCCCACTAGAGGCACTTTGGGGTGGGGATTCTCTTACCCTTCCCCCTCCACTCCTAAAGTGCTTAGACCGCTAACCCGGCCTAGGAGGACCTGTGAGAGGTTCCGGGCCAATAATAGCGCACAATGCATAGGTGACCATTATCACTTTTGACGTGCTTATCTTCCTATCATGATGCGCTTGTTTAGTTAACTAATGTAAACGTCAAGTTAAAGGAAGATTAAGCCATTTAAACATTCCAAATGAAATTTCATTAACATCGGATCATTAGTCATTTCAACTAGCTAGGTTGTCGGGGGGTAGCAATTAAGAACTTTTGATACATATATATTGTGGATGAAGCCAATATGGATTATCACGTTGTGGGTTTATCCAAGAAAGGATTAATATCATGGTGTGTCTGTGTGAAGTAGTCTAGAAAATGAAGCAACATAAATTATCCGGTTAGATCTCCATGCATCTCTTTTTATGTTTGATTGGTTTTATTTTTAGGAAAATCATGTTTCTCATCACTGTGATTTATTAGGGAGTAAATTGGTCGATTTTGTTGTGAAATAAAGAGAATAGATCAGTATATTATTCCATAGAGTATGTGATATATATACATACAAATATACAATATAATAACTAGGGTTTGCTTAGATAACAATAAACCCTAAATCTAGAATATTTTGGAATGATACAAAGAGGATAATGGATATCCACACAATATTTTCATAACACTCCCCTTTGAATATCCATTATCGAAAATTGTGCATCGTTAAAACCTTATTGGGAAAAACCATGTGGGATAAAAACCTAATGAAGGAAAAAGAGTACAACATTCTTCGTAATACGCTCGAAATGTTGACTCATTAAAAACCTTATCAGGAAAACCCAATGTGGAACAAAACCATGGTCAAGGGAAAAAAAGTGCAGCGCATATTTTCTCCCCCTGATGAACACATAACTTGAGATCTTCTAGTGCCGTAGCAATGAATCCAATGTGGTTTAATATCTTCTCATATGTAGTAAAATATCATTCGTTGATCTTCGATCCTCCTAAACTGAAATTGCATCTTCAAGCTAAGTCTTCAAGTCTTTACGTGAACATGTAAGGTGTCTTCATTTCACCATACATGTGTTTATCTCTAATATCATTATTTCAAATGGTTGATTTAAAAGTTAAACATATGCGATTATGGCTTTTTTTGGAGGTCATGAATAATAGAAATTGATGATCATTATTTGATCAAACATTCATTAATAATTTGATGACAAAACTTGATATTATTAATGTCGTTCTTCAATCTCATATGAATTATAATATAACACATGTAATTATATATGCTAATCATGGTTCTTCTGGACCATAAGAAAATATTCTCACGCGTAAGTATTCAATTGATATTCTTTTGACGTTTCATAATTGACACGATAGCTCTCTTACAAATACAAATAGTAAATCTCCCTAACTCTCATATGCTCAAACTTTAGGTTGAGATGTCAATGATGTAGTCACATAGATTTTTCAAGAGTTTGATAATAATTGCAATATTCAAGATATAAACTTTGTAGGGTTGGATATTTAAATACGTCATATATAAGTTTTTCAGGAACTCTTCTTACGTGATTCATAACATGAAATTAAATCGGCGTCATCAATAATTTCATCATAATTACAAGCCTATTGGAATATAAATATTTCTTTCTAATTTTCCATCAAAGTTATAAATATGCCTTACTATACTTTGAATGAACATTCACATACACCACAATTATTGTATGGATACTAATGCATGCAATTTTAGATATAGAAAATATGATAACATATTAAACAAAATATACAATGAGTAATGCATCTAACAACTTCTTACATATGCAATGAATAATCCATTAACCTATGACTCACACATGCATATGAACATACATAGGACTCAAAATAATGCAAAATACTGTACAGTGTGGATTTAAAAATCCATATTTCATTAGACTTCTGGTAAATGATAAACTTTTAATTATTATCATTATGTCGACATTAAAATGGACATATATATTTCAGATCTCTTATTCACTAGTCCATTTTATCATGCATATGCATATTATTTATCGGTTCCATAGTATACCAGTATTATAATATTCAGTAAGATATAATTTCGCATGCTAATTTACTATGATATCTGAATACATCTCCAATTGGTACCATTATAACCTTTTTTTCATATCACAGGCCATGTATTATAATTCTCAAATATCTATATATACCACTTCTATCTGGGGTACTTCTCCCCCTAAGTTGGTAAAATATCTCAAATATTGGGGTAATTTTTCACCAACTTAGAATATAATGTCAAGTTCAACAAATTTCATCTCGCAGGATAATCGTATTCTACAAATTTCACCTCTTCTGGAGAATAATGTAATTTCCATCTCTTCTGGAGATCAATCTTAATAAGGAGTCATGATTTGTGCAGTTGTCTATTTTCTTATTCTATTTTGTATGTGCTGACATAAAATAACCCCAATCAAGAGATTAATTTACTATTAAATCACTTTTATGAAAACCCACTATATGATGATTTTCGAATTCTCCAAATACTTTAATAATGAATTTCTAGTTACCCAAAATTTCTACACATACAAGCTGTTTTAGTGAGCTTTTGGCCACTTATTACTGGTTCACATGCAAAAGCATATAATCTAAACTATTAAATCACAATCTAAATATAGCTCAATCTCAACGTTATGTCTTGCCATTCAATTCATTTCATGTATCTAACACAAGAGAGCATCAGCACTTTACTTTTCATATCAAATGAAACTTTGAGTTTCCAAAACCGTTAATTATGAAACTCGAATGGCCTAATTTAATCATCACATCCCATCACTTCTCTGAATTTGAACTCTAGTCAGTTTTCCACACTAGTGATCACTTTATTAAACTTATTTTATGCATGGCCATGAATATAATGTGATATTAGAACACCAACATGTATTTCTTTATACCATTGGAAAGACAGTCAACTAATATTTGATCTAATACTAATTCACACTCTACATGAGTTTTGACTGTAATCTTGATACATGTTAAGCTTGTTGGACATTTTATACTCTTCTGTAGTATTTTAAATAATTATGGTACGTAATCTTTTTAACGATCTATCAGAATGTATCACTTTCTCAAATTTGCTATTGTCAATAATTGCTCCTTTCCTGATTAAAGATTCTTATTTTTTATTTTGGAACCTGTTGGGCTACCATGCTTCAGGCGTGCTTTAGGTTCATTAGTAACTGATGTTGTCATTTTGGGACATTAGTTTTAATTGGAGCATTTACATTTGATATATATAGTCAATGTCATTTATTCATATCCATCTTCAGTGTCATTAAATATTTAATAATTATGTGGCCGCCTGTATTAAATAAATCATTGATATTTAAGCTAATCCATGTAACAACCTGACCATAATGTATCTTATTATCCTGTGCAAAGATTACATAAAATAATGTAATAAATATTATCTCTCCCTAATCTTTGCATATAGGGGTATGAAATTAATCCAACAATCTTTAAAATCCCCTGCACATGCCTTTGACAATGTCATGTATCAAGCAAAGTAAAATTATTCTTATAAAACTCTTATCAGTTCCTCTTTCCCAATTATAAAAATTCTTAAAACTATGAGCATAAAAAATACATTATTTCAAGTAAGTTGCTCAATATCATGTTTAATTTCTTGAACTCAAAACATTGTTTCTTGCTCAAATAGATTCTTATGAACTTATAATCAAGAAATTATCATACAAACATACTTGTTATACTATTAAGCACACAAATTCCTATTCAGTTCTGGGAGTGAGTAAATCAAGTAATATATGAATCATCAATTCTCACCTTGAGTTCGGTATTCAGATAGAATATACTATACAAAATCTTTTGTATATTCTCTTATAACATTATGTTTATGAAACCACATTTAGTATTGAAAATGGTAGATTATTTAAGCAACATACTTTACAAACTAATAGGAATTTAAAGGCATACACGTACCTTCGTGTTATTTTGGAGAGTTTTCGACCCTTCATAATTTAAGGAGCTTCATATATATATATATATATATATATATATATATATATAGGTCTCGCAACCAGGCCACGACACAGCAAAACTTGGCATTTCAGTTTTCGCCAAGTGTTGCGCCACGTAGGCGAAAATAGGTATTATTGTGACACATATGATACTAAGTAAGCGATTATTGGATAGATTTTTAAGATAACATTGTTGTATGGATTTTTATTATCGATAGAATTCTAATATTTCATAAATACAAAATTAATCATAACTTTTAATAAATATCCTATAATTGTGTTCTATTTCCATCATCAAATTCGTTTCAAAAAGTTCTTTAAAATAAGATTCATTTATAATACATGTTTAATCACAAACTTTTATACGTAGCTGGCCAAACCGTGTCACCAACTATTACAAAATTTGCTTCGTTAGTGCTATAAGGGTTACTTGGTCAGGTTATAGTGGTTACTCAATCAGTATTATAGTTAGGGGTAACTTAATCAGTGTCAGAGGTTACTCAGTTAGTATTACAGGGGTTACTCGGTCAGTTTTATAACCGCATACAAAATGCGTTGTTTTTTAACTTATTTAAGAAAATATTAAAGAATCAATAAAAATAAGTTTTATCGTTAAAAAATAATTTTACTTCAGTGAAAATAATTTAAATTCAATAACTATAATTTCAAGTTAATAATAACATACAAGTACACTATTATATAAATATAAGACATATGATATCGTATGTTTAAATATCCCACACTATCAGAACGAATTATTTGACCGTATTTAACATAAAAATATTATCTTAATATATATTTTATCAACCTGGGCATCGCCCGGGCACAAAACTATCATATCATATCAATGATAAATAAAGCTGGTCTCGTAGCCAGCCCACGAGACAGCGACACTTGGCATTCCAGTTTTTCGTCATGTGTTGAGCCACATAGCCGACAAATAGATATTAATTGTGATTAGATTGGATGCCACATTAGATTAGATTGGATAGATATGTTTAGGATAAAAATAAAAAATAAAAAAAAATATACATAAAATAATTTATAATTCTTTTGAAAAAAATTTATCTTTTTATTGACAATAGAATTTTACTTATAACAAACACCACATATTATAATTAATATGAATTTTCAATTAACAATAGATTTTTAAACCTATACGAATAACCAAGTAATTATAATTATAAATAAGGCCATCTATCACAATTTTTATTTTTTTAGTGTACCATTGATTTACCATTAAAGCTTTTGAATCAGGTATTTTTCATATTCGGTTGTAATATTTTTGTATATGTTTGTGATTTTGTTGATGAAATTAAGGAAGTAAAAAACTACTAAAATTAGGACACAACAGAAACTATACTATACAAGGGAATCTTGAAGTGAATTCAGATCAATGTTAGCAAAGTCTTAGAATTTTACAGATTTTACAAAACCTCTGTAACCCAGTTACCAGCCATATATTACAAATGGTCCAATTAGGCCAATAATATAATCTATTGATTTTACGTGTAGGAAAAATAATTACTTTTAACTTTTTATTTCTTTTATTATTTTTTTACCGACGCACTCTTCTTTTCACAAAATTATACTCCCTCTATTATTTTAGTGTCCCATTGAAAATTAGCACATACGTCGACATAGAACTTTGATAAACAATATCTTATTATGTATATATTTTTATGTATATAATTCACAATCATTGGTCGAATTAGACCAAGTGAATATAGTGCAACTTACAAAAATAGAAAATAATAATAAACGCTCAAAAAGAATAATAAGTAGTATATCTACTCTTTTTTTTTTTTTATCTAACATTTGAAATAAAATATAAGTACTAATAATAATTATTATTATTATTATTATTATTATTATTATTATTATAATAATTACGATACAAAGCATGCCTACAATTACGTGCACTCTTTAAAATGGATTTCCAGGGCAACGCTCGGGGCACGTACTAGTATATACATATATGAGTTTTTCATGTTCAATTTACTCATCATTCTTATAATCCAACTTCGTGTAGGTGTATAATATAATATTTCGCCCAAAATAATCTCAACTTTCGATTATTTTTTAATAAGCCAAACTTTATTATGAATTTGTTTTAAATAGTCCCAACCGGTCATGTAACTTGTTATAACAAGCTACTTGACACGTGTTGGCACATGATAGGTTAATTTTTTAAAAAAATATTAAATTTAAAAAAAACGTTTAAAAAAATAAAAACAAAAAAAAGCCCAAACCCAGCGACAGCCCCTGCCAGAGTCGGCGCTCCTGATATCCGTTTTTGGCCACCTCCCTACCCACGTCCCGTTTCTGCCCTCGTCCCTTTCCCATCGACCCGTTTCCGGCCCTCCTCCCCTTCACCCATCCCATTTCAGATCTGGGTAGGTGGGTTGTTTCGAGTTTTGGTGTGGTGGTTTTGGAGTCGAGATGGTGGTTTCGGGGTCTAGGAGGGTTGGGGGGGTGTTTTTGAGTCTAGGTAGGGGTGGTGGTGGTGGTTCAAGGGTTTGGATTTAGGTGGGCAGTGGCGGATCTTGAAAATTTTTCTTTTAGGAGTGGATCAAAACTAAACGTGCTACATATAAATTCAAAGTATATAGAACTTGAGTGATTTAAACAAATAATATTAATATTAGCAAATCTATTAAAAAATCGCTATAATTATTAAATTAAAAAGTGTCACTATCCCATTATGAAACCAATAACTAAAGTAACGCATGTCGCTCTTTTAACAATCTAAAATCATCAATAATAGACTTTATACTAAAGGTCTTTGCTATTTTCCTCTCTATATAAAATAAATTTATTTATTATTTTTATCAAATTTATTCGTCGTCACAACTCACAAATCATATAAACTCATAAACAAATATGAATATCCAAGTTAATATTTCATTAAAATTACACAAACAACACTACATGTTTCATATAAAAAATTAAAAATTTATAAAATTAGAAATTACAAACATCAATTAGAAATTCATAGAAGAAGCACAATATGCACAACATAAATCATTAAAATTTACCTATGGAGTCTTGATAGCTGATACTTGATACAGGGCGAAAGTACTACCGCTTATCTTCCAAAATCCTAATAGCCAATGGATGATAATTATACTCCGTAATTTGCAAGTTTTACTTTGTTACAGTACTTCCTAGTACCTAGGTTTATTTAAAAAAAAAAAAAAAAAAAAGAAAAGAAAATAGGCTAATAGGGAATCTAGGAGATAAAGTTGGTAGAAAGTCAATAATGGGGAGTAGCGGTTACATTTACAGTTTACACGGTTAAAGCAATTACATGTTAAAGCAAATTTGAGCCTATATGATTTCTTGTACTAGGCTATCTCTAAATAAATCATCCTATTACACTAATTTTTTTTTGGGCCGGTATCAGGGCCAGGCCCTTGATGGCCCCCCATGATGGTCCGCCATTGTGGGTGGGGGTGGAGATGGTGGTAGCTGAGGTGGTGTGGTTAAGGTGGTGGTAGTTTTTTTTTTTTTTTGTTTTTTTTTTATAATTTTTGACCAATCACGTGGTGACACGTGTGCAAATAATCTCAAGTCACAAATGTTAACCTATTTAAACAGTTTCAAGTGAATTGGGACTGTTTAAAAGCAATAAGGTATAAAGTTGGGATTATTTTGAACGGATGGAGCAATGTTCGGATTATTGTGGGCAATTTTTCCTATTAAATAAGGTAGTAATGACACTCATAGATCAAGCCTTAAAAATCATCAAAAGTATAAATTTTAATACTCCAATTTGTACTCACAACATAAATGGTTATTATTAGAATACATACTGTTATATAATTCTTATATATTGAAGTCCAACATTATATACTCCAACATGTGCTATGTACAATGAGCACTAGATTACAACCCAATTAAAATTCATTCATAATTAAATCACATAAAAATTTGATCAAGAAATATGCACTTTAATCCATTGAATAACAAAAATAATTCCTAATTATGAGTTACATGCTTACATAAGTCTATGTAGCACAGTAGCACACTACATTAAAATAATGCAATTGGATATTCTTAGCTCATTAATTTCTAAATTTTAGCACATGAATCAAAATCTTTTGAAAGTTTAATATCTTAAATTTCAATTAAATTAATAATAAAATTTCATTGTGATGGTATTATATTAATACAAAATTTAAAAAATCAAATTGCAAATCAATGTAAAGAAGGAAACTTTCGATGACTAACAAACAATTAAAATACTAAAAAAAAATAATCAGTGCACAGTCTATGATTGTTATCAAGATCTAAATTGTTGCCTTGTAGGCCAAGGTTAATGCTTAATCAAGGTTAATTTCCTTTGTACTTCGTCAAGGTTAGTTACACAGTTTATTAGTTAGTCTAAAACATAACTCTACCACTACATTTTAAAAGCAAGATATCACAATAAATAAATAATGCATAAAGGGGCACATACCTGATAACATTTATTAGGCAAGATGATAGTTAATAAGATAAAATTAAGAAGGAACTTATCTGGTTTCGTCCATATACCGAGGACAATGACAAATATAATTCAGTTGAGCCTTTTCCAATGATAATAGCCCACATAAAATACGGTTTAGTGTATTCTTCTAAATTGCCGGAGGAGAATTGCATAATATATCCACCAAGAACAATATACGTGGAGTGTGGCTGATAATTAGAGTATGCAGATTAACCTAACTCAATCGGATAGAGCTTTGGTGCCGAATTGCTGATAACGTGTTGTGAAATAAAGAGAATAAAGAGAAATAAGAAAGAGAATAGATCAATCTATTATTCCATTAAATAGGGGATATATATACATACAATATAATAATAAGGGTTTGCTTAGATAACAATAAACCCTATATCTTGAAAATTCCGAAATAATACAAGGAGGATAATGGATATCCACACAATATTTTCATAACAGTTTTCAGTATAAAACGAAGGCTATTTTAATCATTATTCCTTCTTCCTTTGATACCGACATCACCATTCATCTTCTCCTCCCCCACCATAATCTCTTTTCATCTCCTCCACCTTCATCTTTTTCTGACATCACCAATTCCGACACCTTCATCTTTGCCGTCTCCACCGACACCGACACCACAATTTATGTTGTTTCGTCGCTGAAATAAACGAAAACCCTAAGAAAAATTGGATAAAGAAAGGGTATGATTAATCCCAGGTGATCGAAGACCTTTTCTGCCTCCATTGAAGTTGAGCTTTCAATCTACCATTGAAGCTGAGCTTTTTTTTTTTTTAATTAATAGTGCTTGTTCATTCACGCAAAAAACACAAAAATATATTATTGTGCATGAATTTATAGGCATTTTATTTACAAAATTGCCATTTGATATATCGAGGTGAGAAACTTTTACTTTCTTGGTTTTTTTGAGAGCAATATATTTACACACGGCCAATAAACTACTAAGATTCTTATACATTACGAGTAGCTAATAAATAAGCTCAAATCAGTTACAAAATTGCCATTTGACAAGTCAAGGTCGAGTTAGCTAATTGTCATTTTACTTAAAGAATACTTGAATAAGCTAATGAATAAGGTCCTCCAAACAACTTATTGAAAATGAGTTTATTTGGTGGAATAAGCTATTTAAAATTTGACAAACATTTAAATCGGATGTACAATGAAATACTGTACATCTGCTATAAAGTTACTTTAAAATAGTGGCGGAGCCAGAAATTTCATATCGGAGGGATAAATAGACATCGTATAATTTTTACAAAAATGTAGCAAAAATAATTCTTGACATATAGATAGTTTAATATTATCCATTATATTTGTTCATACAATCTAAAAAAATGAAAAAGAATAATAAATCGGACACTTGTCTATGAGAAGAGTCATGGGAGAGTGGTTGGCAAGGTTTTTTGAGAATATAAATTCTCCTCAATCACAACATTTCTTTGATTTGTGGGATAATCTATTATGTTCACTCTATTTTTCCCGGAACATGAGAAAGAAGTTAAACAACATATAGAAATCAATTCTTCCTCGCTTGTCAAAAAAAATAAAAAAAAAATCAATTCTTCCTCCTCTGGTAGTACTTATTAGTACTTGAACCAATTATTTCAATATCACTTTTTTGATCGAATTTGTGGGAAATTTAATGAAGAAGAATCATTTTCTTGGGACACCATTCTTTTAAACATGAATTGTCAAAGATCGGGTAGTTTTCTCGTTGTCTTGGAATCGTTTGAATTAAGGGAACATTTGACATGTCGTAATTAAATTGAAAAATATAACCAATAATTCAATTATCATATCATACAATTGAAATTATAAACAATATTTCTTTCCAAAAAAAAAAAAAAAAAAAAAAAAAAAAAAAAAAAACTTAACTTTGAAACAAAGTAATAAACTCTATGATTCTATCTAAAACAAGTAAGTGATTTAAATTTTAAAAAAACAACTGAAGTAATCCAAACTAATTTATACATACATATAAAAAATTAATGATCAAACAATAACATTTCGGATTTAAACAATGAAAAAAAAAATTATTTTTTTTTAAAGTGGGGGGACAAGTGTCCCCCCTTATACCCCTCTACCTCCGCCTATGCCTTAAAATGATCAAAAGTTATCCTATAATGAATAAAAGTTACCCACATTATATATAAGTTACCTTGACATAAATAAAATATTATTTATGCTTTATTGACAAAAGTTACTTGAAAAAGTTTAGTAGTTACCCTAAATTCAAATAAAATTTATCTCGATGTACAATATTAGTACTGTTCATTGGATGTATACAAAAGTTTTTGTTAAAGTTTTGAGCTAGCTCACCACCAAACACCCCAATTAACTTATTATAATTTGTAAAGGTTAATCTACTAATATTGGTCAAATAATCAAATTTATCCCAATATGCTATATTTGTTTGTTATACAAACAAAAGCCCCAATAAGCTATACCAAACATCTTTATAATTATTTAATTATTTGACTAATACTAGCTGATTAACCTTTGCAAATTACAATAGTTAATTGGGGTGTAGATTTGTGAAAGTAAAAGGCCCAAAAAGGCATAATGTTACACCTTGAAATAGAAGTATAGAATCTTCAAAGTTAGGGATTGTTTGGCATCGTTTTTGGTTTTTAGTTTTTCTTAAAACAAAAAACCAAAAATAAGAAACAAGAAAAAGGTGTTTCTATTTTTTTATTGTCAGTTTTCAAAATTATCATGATTTCAATAAATTTGACTAATTTTTAATTCATTATATATTTATATAACATATATCATATGATTTTTAAAAACAAAAAATCAAAAAACAGAAAACTACAGTAATGCCAAACGAGCCCTAACTATCAATTTTTGTTGTTTTCTAAAAAACTTGAAATATTTCAAAAACAATTCAAAAATTTCGCCTTCCCCTGTGTTTTCCCACAACCCCGCCACATCAAAACTTAAAAAAACACACTTCACACCTCGCAATCTGCACAACTCCACCCCACAAACTCCTCACCGTAGATTAAAACCAATCAACGATCCATAACAACCCTCACCCGCTCACACGGATAACCTCTCACAACCGTCCGATTAAAACCAATCCTCAACACCAAATTATCTCACCACCCAAAAACCCGGCAGTTATAAATACCCCTTTTATCCCACTTCAATATCCACACATTTTCATTTTCACTTTCTCTCTCTTTAAAAAAAAATCAAATTCCAGTTTTTCAACGTTCTCTCTCTATAACCAAAAATGTCAGGAAGAGGAAAGGGAGGCAAGGGTTTGGGAAAGGGAGGAGCAAAGCGTCACAGGAAAGTTCTTCGTGATAACATCCAAGGAATTACGAAGCCTGCTATTCGTCGTCTTGCTCGAAGAGGCGGTGTTAAGCGTATCAGTGGTCTGATCTACGAAGAGACACGTGGCGTCCTTAAGATCTTTTTGGAGAATGTGATTCGTGATGCTGTGACTTACACTGAGCATGCGAGGAGGAAGACGGTGACTGCCATGGATGTTGTGTATGCTCTCAAGAGGCAAGGAAGGACTCTTTATGGTTTCGGTGGTTAGGCTGAGTTTAATTTGGGGTTTCTAGGGTTTGGGGGGATAAATTGGGGGAAATGTGGTTGATAAGTACTTTCTGGGTTTGGTGAAATTAGTGTTTAGAATTTGTAGATCTTTTGTGTTTTGATGGTTTTTATTAGGTATGTAGTGGTGGTGTTTTGCTTGTAATTGTTGGTTATGATTAAATGAAATGAATATCTCGTTCAATCTATTCTTTGTGTTCAGCCATTAAATTGCTGTTTGCATTCTTAATTTCGCACTAATTTTTTGTTTTCTGAACTATTCTGCGAATTTTTTTATATGGTTGGTAGATTTTTAAATGTTTTCCAATCTATTGAAGTTCAATTTTCTGGTCTGATTGCTTGTTATTTAGGGTTTGATTCTGGAATGCTGAAAACTTTGAGCTGAGTTTAACCACATTTTGAAGTTATAATTTGACCTAAATTTACGCAGTTCTTAATTATGCGATGATTTGGGATAAATCAAGTGATTAGGGTACATCATTTTGTGATGCTTGATTAGGGATAAATTATATTTTGTCTGTAGGTGCGTATGTGTCGCAAGTAAATGTCATTGCAAATGGTGAATTTTCTAAGTTTGTTTAGGAGGTGTTGAATAAGGTTTCTGGGTTGTAAGTTAACAGATAAAAGCAGATTAATGCCATGACATTTTAGGTAGTTGGAAAATGTCAAACTCAGTAAATTTTCCGTGCAGTATATGTCTCAATGTAAAAATGATAATAAATTATTGAAGCTACTGAAAATTGTCTTTGATTATAATCATTTCAGAGGAAGCATTGTAGATTTTGATTACCAGAAAGTTGAAACCGAGGTTAACATTTTGAGCAAAACTAATCAATAATGTCGATGAAAAATTGATATGAAAAACTTCATATATTGATATCGAAAATGAACAAATAGGGGAACAGCTCCCTTTAATTATTTTTAACACAAAGGATAAAACAAAATGGTAAGAACTAAGCAATCCTCTACTTTTGAAAAACACTCACAAAAACGCTCACTTCGCGAACTTTTCTTTTACAGATTCCACCCTTTTTCACCCCGCCTATAAGACTCAAAGTTGCCATATTCATTTCTTGGGAACTCCGAGCCTTAGGCGGAAGTCTTCTTCCATAAGCGGGAGTCCTTCCCTTAATTTCACCTTTGGCTCCCAACCAAGCAATTCCTTAGCTGATGTGATGTCTGGCTTCCTCTGTCTTGGGTCATCGGGGGTGTTCTCCACCGAGATTATCTTCACATCTGGATTAATCAGCTGCAAAACATAGCCAGAAAACATGACATAAATATTCCATCCATCGACAAAACACGAAGCCAAGGACCACATGCATATTCAGAAACTCAATTGTATATCCTACTATCCTTTACTGTTTACTCAACATACAATATGAATGCGCAATTGTGCTGTGCAAACTTCCAATAATAATTCAACTTTGGGATGAAGTAGAACAATGAAGGACATCAACACATAAAGCTCAAACAATATTGCCAGCCAGACATTAAGCCCCTTCTCTAGAAACACTAACCATACTGGAGGAGGCCCATGATCTAACCATACAATACACTATCAACATTCATCACGCAAATAGGTTGCAATTTTCTTTCTTTTTTTTTTTCCACACTCGTACACTACAGAGTATAAAGTGAAATACAATATTTGCATTAAATGCTTCAACAAGTGAGTCAATGACGAGCTTAATCAATTTAAGTTGATCTGTATGCAGAAATGTTAAGAGTAATCAAACAATGAAATTGCAATTATGGGCCCAGCCACCGCAAATGACACTTATCTAGATTAAGGTTGATGTATATGGAGTAAAATAATTGTTCTTTTACAAGATTTAATGCTTATATAAGGATTCACATGAAGTGCAACACACTCAAGGGCATAGGTAAGAGCAACAATATAATTTTTCAACGTACCTCTTTCACAGTCTCAGCAAGTTCAAGCATGGTGAATTCACCTAAATACCAGCAAAGGAGTTAGCAATAATATTTTTTAATAGAGAACCAAACAAAATCAAGAAAATATACTAGTGATGCATCATTACCAGGGTTGCCAATGTTGATTGGCCCGGTGTGTTCTCCTTCCATCAGTCTGATAAGACCATCAACCTGAAGTACAATTGATTGTTTTCAAGAAACAATTACTTGTGGATCTAAGAGAAGATAGATATATATAATCCTCAACACAAAAAACAATCACGCACCATGTCAGACACGAAACAGAAACTACGAGTCTGAGTTCCAGGAGCCTGAACTGTCAGTGGTTCATCCCTGCACAACGAAATATAGTGGTACAAAAAACATAAAAATATTGGCCAATTTGATATCATAATTGACATCCAATAGATGATGCAATAACATGAATAGAGAATCATGAAGGACTAGCAATTCAAACATCTGCCCGCTCAAGTTTCAACCCAGATATATCTTAAATACTTCGATGGCTAATCAGATTTCTAAATGCGGGCTTAAAGTTAAATTCGGACCCTATCTATGAGACTACAACATAAGAGTTGCATCAAAATTTGCCAAACTTCTAGAAAGGTGTAAACCACTACAGGATATTAGCTAACCTAAGTGCTTGAGCAATGAAGTTGCTGACAACACGGCCATCGTCGATGTTCATCCGAGGCCCATAAGTATTGAAAATTCGGGCCACACGAATTTCTGTTTCACAATGCAATGGAAAAACAGCTCAAAATCTAGATCTTTCTAAAAAGAGCTAAATCAGAAAAGGTAACAAGCATACCAATCCCGTGTTGCCTGTGATAATCAAACATCAAGGTTTCAGCTACACGTTTTCCCTCATCATAACAACTCCTAACTCCTGTTAGCCAAAATAATATACAAATTTAGTTCTCAAAATAGAATGTATTGTTAAAATGTCCTGCATCCAAAGATCATTTCAGCAAGTATTTAAACAGTGTAAGTGCATACCAATTGGGTTAACATTTCCCCAATAAGTTTCAGGTTGAGGATGGACAAGGGGATCACCATACACCTCTGATGTTGAAGTAAGCAAAATCCTGCAGTGTACAGAAGCAAAAGAGAGATGGTAAAACTAATTGCATGTTACTTGTTACATATAGCCACACTGATGTAGAAAAAACAACCCCACAAACCTGGCTCCAACACGCTTGGCAAGTCCTAGCATATTCAAAGTACCCATCACATTTGTCTTGATTGTCTGTCAGATGTCAAATGTACAGATTTAATAACTGTCTAATGCCAAATGAAAGGGAGAAAAACTCACTGATTCACACATCATAAAATCTTATTATGGCCATCAAAGCAGCATTACAATTTTTAAAAAATCAGCAATTTTAAACAGTTTAGTATTGAGTGTCACAAGCAATCTTCAGAATTCACGTAACATAGTTAGAATGTACTGTATCATACTCCACAAGTCTTACTAAGCAACCCTTTAATTACATATGATCATAAACTGTCAATTAACTGCCCTAATACAGGAAATTTAATACGTGTGAGACCGTGAGCTAGAGTAACCGTCATGGTGTAGGCATTCTGGCACGTAAAACTTACTGAGCTTATTGACAATTGAGTACTGAAAGAAAAACTAAATTCTTTATGAAAAATGGTTCAATAGGTCATAACATGCGTAGCTGCCACCTACCAAATTCCATGAGGAGCACAGTGCTACAAGATAAAACTTGGATCAGAGGAAGCTGTATTGGGCTTGGCAAGGAATTAAAAATAATTTGACCATTTTAAAACATACATATATAATAAGCTGTTATGTACCATTTGAGCACAGAACACCACATAGAAACAAGCCTCAGAGTTCAGAGAAAGGCTGCTATTTGAGTTTTGAGGGAAGCTAAAGATATTGTGAATTTGTGATTTTAAGAATGTAAAAATTGTAACAAGTTCATCCTACACTACCACGTCATAAGTATAGGTGAAAAAAATTGTCACAAGTCTGCCCTAAACTAGCATGTCATTAGTGTGGGTGATAAAATGAATTCAAAAATGCGGAGGCATTTCTGACTATTCTGAGGATAAATCAGCAGACACAGTTATTTGCTGAGGCATTTCTGACAATAAATCAGCAGACACATAATTTTTACTGACAGCATAGTGAACTTCTGGAATATTACGTCCAAAATTGGACCCAAAAATCAATATGAATCATATGCTTCTCAAATAGGTGTCAAATAGTGGAAGCAGAAGTTCAAGCCAATTGCACATTTAAGAGGTCCAACAACAAATGAGAAAATTAGATTAAACCTATACTTACTTTTACAGGGTTGTGCTTGTAAAATATCGGTGATGCAGGACATGCAAGGTGATATATCTGATCAACCTCAATTAGTAATGGCTCTGTAACATCTGCAGACCAAAAAAAAAAAAAAAAATATAAAAAAAAAAAATTTATGAAACTTACAGACATAACTAGCAAAAATATTACAACACTTTCAATAGAACATGCACAGGATGAAGTACAATAATGAACTCTCTGAGTGAAGATGTAAAAATGTCGATATTTACACTAATGTCATTTGGCTAGCTGACTTATTAAAGACTAAGATAACATTAACATAGGAGGGATATTTTAAATGCTAAATAATTTCCAGAGGCATATTAAACACCGCAGAAAGAGAAACAACAGACACAGAAGGCAGCCAACACAGTTAGAGGGCTGCACCACGTTTATGAAAAAAGAGCAACTTTGCTAAATTTCCACAATGTCCATCAATTGGGAAAAAAAACACCCTACTGCTCTATCTTAATTTTCAACAATCAAACAGGGAATTACCCTCCGAATTATTCATACAACATAAGGTTCTTAGATTTAAGGCAAATTAAAGTTAATCATACAGCATACGTGATGATCAAAAATAGATTAACAAGATTAATACCATGACGGATCAGCTCAAACCTCGGGTGTCCAATCCATTTCCTAAGGTTGTCCTTTGAACCAGTAAAGTAGTTATCAACAACAATCACCTGTTAAGACATCAAAAATCAAATTATATTAACCGTGTGAGACAAGATGAGCACTTTCCTATCTACCCACCTCCATTTCCCCTCAAAGAAACAAGAACAAGAACAAGAGCAAGAAAAAGAGGAAACATGCATTATGCACTAAGATTGCTGTATCTTTTCCCTTCATTGATCATTAGTCGATAGAAAAGAAGCAAGTAGGGGAAACATGCTCACCTCATTCTTTTCATTTTCCATCAATCTATCCACCAGGTGGGAGCCAATAAATCCTGCTCCTCCCGTGATCAAAATTCTCATGTTTGACTGCCATCACAAGACACAAAAAGTAATGCATTTAGTAAAAATCTGAAAAAAATGCCAATACCCTCTCTTCTACCACAACATCTCGACAACCATCACAGTCCCTCATTCATGATCAAATTGAAACTCTACTAAGTACGGTACATTGCTTCATCATCAGCATTGCACAACAAAAATCAAGTTCATCAGTCATCATCATACTATTACTATGACAAAGCGAGAGCACTACGGACTTACAATCACAACAATAATTGATTGATCATTCAGTAAAAACAAAAACATAACAAACCATTCACATTACCCTTCTCCAAATGGATACAATCAACATAGCACATCAAAGTACAACCAACATTTTCCCTAGTGGACAACATTGTTGCATTACTACCCACATCCTGTATAACAAATTGGAGATCAACCCACTACAAGATCCACTCTTTATCATCCAAATCAAAGATACCAATCATAACATTTTACTCAAATTGCAAAAACCAATAAAGTACAATAGTAATAAAAAAAATCCCTATATATTAATAAAAATTACCTGAAAAAATTTAGAATTTCTCAAAGGAGAAGGTGGTGGAGGTGGCTTGGTACCTGATTGCTTCTCTCCGTTGGATGCCATTTCTCAGATCTCCCACTCAATCAATTTAATGACAACCTAAAACACAAAAGAACAGAAAATTTATGATGACAATTAATTTAATGGGGTCCAGAAAAAACCACCTAAGCAAAACTTTTATATTTATAAAATAGAAAAATAGAAAATTATAAAAGGGGAAAATTGGGAATTTCTAATGAAAATTAAAAAACATAAGAGGGGGAGCAAAAAAAGTACTTTGGACTGAAAGCAAGAATGAAACCCTAATTTATAACTTGCGATTGATGAAAATAAGAAGATCAAAGAAAGGAGTATTTATAGTGTGATAAACAAAAATAAATAGTATGATCCACAATTCAGAAACTTCCCCTACCAAACGTCGCCAAACTCACATGCCAGAGGAGAGAGAAAGCGCGATATTTACGCAATTTGATTAATTTAAATTAAAATCCCAAAATTGAACAAGAAAAAGATTTAAAATTGAGGGCTTTTTTCATAGTTAGCTTCAAATTCAAGAAAAGGTCGGGAACACCAATCAATATCATGATTATGATTGCTATGCTAACAATAAGAAGACATTGAAATTACGCCTAACTTAGAGTGACAACTACTTGTTCATAATAATAATAATTATAGTTATCAAATAAAGATCCTTTTTTTAAGATTAAAATTCAGAGGTTTCTTACCAGATTTTGGCAGTGTGAAATTCAGGAAAAGGGGAGAAATTATTGAGAGAAAAGATGAAGAATTGACATAAATTACGAGAGATTGTGATGGAAGATGTGAAAACGTGAGAAGATATGCTTAAGGGATCCTAAAACAATGCAATACCAAACTGTTGAGTCTTGACTCTTGACTGACCCCCTTTTTGATGTGAATCTGGCTTCTTTCAGTTTCCTATTGGAAAATTAGGAAAAATCGATTTCTTTCTTCTTTTTTTTTTTTTTTTTTTGGGAGGGATTAAAAAAAAAAAAAAGTGAGTTGGCTATAAAAAAAATTCTTTATCTAAATTTCACTTATCCAATTATAGAATTTTATTGTACTTTTTTATATTTTATAAATTATAGGATACGGTAAATCATTATCTTTTCTAAACTTATTTTTATCCTTATCAAATCTTATATACGTGGTAAATTATTACTATTATATCATCTTCATTGAAATTATTGTCCATATCTCATATCATTTGAATCTATCTAAACTTATCAAACAAAAAAATAAGATCATGATCTCACGATAATAAGACTTTATTTACCCCTAATAGATTGTATAACTGGTAAAAGCATACTAGCATAGTAGCATAGCTGCATAGAAAGTGCAAAAAAAGTTAATTAAGTAATATTGTCAAATTGTGATCTATGTTTGTATGATTTTTATTTTTTCATGGGTAAAACCATCAAAGTAGAATAGGAAAAGCATGATCATCCTCGTGCATGATTTATTAGGCCGTCTTTGTCCAGCCAGCATGCTCATACTAGTTGTTGGAGTAGATGTGAATTCTTCCCATACAACCTAATTAAGCTCATAACTAAACATTATTGGAAAAATACTTGTTAAGCACTTATGTTAGTTTGGTGACTATACCTTCCATTTCTTATAGATCTAATATTCTAATATATATTTCAAAGTATCCAACACATACTTTAAGCTGTATAATAGTAGGTTTTATTTAGGGTTTTTTTTTTTTTATTTATTTTTTCAATTTTATTTTTTTTTACCCTCCTAAAATCAATTTTCTATGATATAGCTTTTATGTTTACCACGATTATGAATGGTGTTATTTAAATTATACTCCCTCTATTGTTTGTCAAGTAATTTTAGCTATAAGATCGAGATTATAACTTTGGTAGTTAAAATTTAATCTAAATTATAAATATGTATATGTTATATTTGAAAAGTATACTATCATCAAATTTTGTATCTTGCCTTTTTCAAATACGGAATATAGAAATAAACTTTCATCTTGCACATAGATCGATGATAGGAAAATTTGCCGATTACAGCCATTTAAAGTTTGTATTTTGCAAATTGCAGCCATTTTTTTAAAGAAATTGCAGCCCAAAAGTACTAATAAATTGTAAATTGCAACCCAATTCAACTTTTTCATCGACGTGCCGAAAAATATTCCGTTAAGGTTTTAGGAGCTATTTAAATCTTTAAGAAACCAAATTGAGCTTGGAATTTACAAAAAATTAAACGTAAGGGGCCTCGTTTTCACGGCAAAAAATAGTTGCACACAAATCGATATATTTTTTACACGCAAAACGAGGTACTTACGTGATTTTCTTGCCAATTCCGAGCTCAATTTAGATCCTTAAGGGTTGAAATGACCTCTAAAACCTAAACGGAACATTTTTCGGCACGCAAATCGGTGAAAAAATTAAATTGAGTTGCAATTTACGATTTATTAGTAATTTTGGGTTGCAATTTGCAATTTTTTTTTAAATGACTATAATTTACAAAATACAAACTTTAAATGATTACAATTGACAAATTTTCCTTTTTTTCAAAATTGAAAAGGGAAAAAATACTGGAGTGAAACACAATAGCCAGAAAAGTTAACAAACAAATAAGTTAACGATAACACTAAAGTGGCTGTAGTTTAGTGGTTAGAATTCCACGTTGTGGCCGTGGAGACCTGGGCTCGAATCCCAGCAGCCACACTTTTATTTATTCATTTTTTAAAATAAATTTCAAAAAAATAATTAAAAAAGAAGTATAATTCTGGCTGAAATTGAAATACAAATAATAAGATATGATATTCAAAACTGTTGGTATTAGTCTTCAGAAAAAAAAAAAAAAAAAAAAAAAAAAACTGTATGGTATTATTTGAGCTAGCAGAACATTGTCAAGATTTTACACCCAAAATATATGGTAGTATGATCCAACAATGCAATGATTTTCTAGCTACCACTTTCTATGAAACTAAAGGAAATTGATAGAGAATATACTCTATCAGAAAAAAAAAAAAAGTTGTTAGAAGATACAGTTTAATGTACTTTACATACATTTATAACAAAACTTCATTATTTTGCGAAGACAAGATAAAGTTTTTTTTTTTTTTTTTTTTTTTAAAATTTAGTAAATTCATATCAATCGTATAATGCATGAATTTTACAAGACATCTCATGTAGATTTATTTGACTAGTAGGATTTTCCCACTGAACAAGTTCCTTAATTCCTTTCTCAACCTCTTTTGTTTCCCTCATCAAACAGCTTAAGCAAAATCCAAGTGCACTTAAACTCATGATAGTTTGACCCTTGATCTCTTCCTCTCCCTCAGGGAACTCGATTTCTTCGAATACTTCCTTGGAATGATCAAGGTACGAGCTTATGAATTTCTCCATATCTTTCTCACCCAAGTTCATTAATGGAAAGTTGGCCGATTTTCCCACCTCAAGATCACATGTTTTACCACTTTTGGCAAGGTCTTTTTCAAGTACTATCAATGACTTGATAGAAGCAACCTGTTGGAAGGATTTCATCGAAGTAGCTACCATTTTTACTACATGCCTTAGATCATCGTTGATCCTCTCCAATTCAATGCTTTGGATATGCTCTTCTAGGAACCCAATAGCATGAGCTGTGAAAATCAAGAGATCACCCATTTTCGCGAAAGGGCCCATCAACTTCCTATAACAAGCAGTATGGAATGGCAAATACCAAAAATTTGGCTCTGCCTCAGCCTCACCAACATATTTGTCTAGCTCATTCACTTGAGCTTTGATGCTTTTCGCCTTCTCAAGTAACTCGGCCTTGGAGGTTGTAACGAGATCAATAGAGGAGATCGAATCCTCGAGTGTCCCTAGAGTCTTGGTAAGTTGAACTTTGGCTAGGGTGGCTCCTCTCGTGGGGTGTAACAACAAATCAATAACAATAGAACAGGACAAACCGATGAAGGTTTCCACTATTCTAGCTATAGCAAAATCCGATGGTGGGCCAAAATTTCTTCGGCCCAAAATCAAAATTGCACCAATAACCGCAGAAACAGCACCTGCTTGACCATACATTTTGCTCTGTTGAAGAAAACTGGTGAAAATGAACCAAGGAAGAAGTGATATGAACCTTATTTGTACAAATCTTTCAAAAATAAAACAGCCTAATACTCCATATACATTGCCAATGACTGTCCCTTGGAACTTAACATTGGCAACTTTGAATGTGGCTTCCCTAGCTGCTGCAAAACTCACAGCTACAGGAAGCCCAGACCAGTATCCATTGGGCTTACTGTAATAAAGCCCAAATAACACGGCAAAGCCCAACGATAGCGAGCAATTTATTGCTATAGTAAGTCTTTCTTTAGCAGTGGGCCAATTCTTGGCCCAAACACTTTTGAAAGAAAGCCCATTTAGGTGATCATTGTTTTTATTTAGGTGTTGTTGGTTCTTTTTTTGAGGGGTGTTTTGGTCAGTTTTTTGTTGATTTGGACGGATGGTCATGGCCCTTGACTGAGAGTGTAGGAGTTTCATACAGAAGAAGAAGAAATAAGAGGGTAAATCTTTTTCATTTGATGGCGGTGTTTCGAGTTTTTGAAGGAAGCCCATAACTTGTCCTTCAGTAGATTCTGGGACAGTTATTGTTTCACTAGGTGTATGGCTCTTAAGTTGGTGTAAATTTTGGCTTATTTCACCTTCTATTAAGTCCATACCGTCTTTCAATTGTTCATCAACAATCGAAATAGGAACTTGTGTGGTGCTTAGCGCGATATCCATCCCTCTTAGTGGCGTCTCTAGTTCCTGAAATCGGTCCCCTGGGTTCGTACAATAAGGTCTAATAAACTTCAAGGGAAATCTCTCCCACTGCATGCTTTCCTGCTCAAATATAATGAAAAAAAATATTAGTCTTATTGATTATCTTATAGCTTATTTAATTCATTCGATTATTTCATAGTATGAAAAGGTTATCTTACTTGTTTGGATTTAATGCACTGGATAAATTTCTTTGCTTTACCAGCCAAACACCTTGTTTGAGAGATTAATGCTTGAGAAGATACATCATCTTCAGCACAAAATGCCTTGACAAACAGCTTTAGCCTATCTGTCGCGTTCTCTACAAATAATTTGCTATTTTTTGTCACCTGTATTACATACATAAACACTTTTCTTAGTATAATTACCATATATACACAATTATATTACAAGGGAAAAAAAAAGGATTAAATTGCTACTACTATTGTTAGTATAATTAATTAGCAACAAGTATCATGAATTTCATCTGTAAAATAAGTAAGACTTTATCATGAATGAGTATAATTTACCTGGGTGGAAGCAAGGTGAGGGTAAGGAAGCAATAGTGCTAAGAAACAAGCGACAGCACCAACGGCGGTGCTAGCAGCAACATGGACAGGATGCATGACAGCATCAAACTGATGAGCATTGATGTAACCAACAACATAGATGATGATAAGTTGGCCTAAAGCAATCCTCTTGGCCACACCATGGGTGGATTGAGGCAACGCGATAAAGAAAGCAGCAATAGCAACGACCAAAGAGGTAGATGCCTCGGTAAGGCTAGCAGGTCCTCCTATGAGCCAGAGGCACAAAATAGCAGGGCAAACAGTTTGAAGAGTAGCATAAAATGCAAGCCAAAGACCTCGGATGGTGTCTCCTAGGGTAGCATTGGTAATAATAAGAATCATCGCGACATAAGAAAATGCAGGGAATGTTACTTCCCTCTTGAAAGAGGCAGGGCCATAGAGGGTTAAGCACCCTACTATAATGCAAGCCAAAGCTGTTCTTGAGGCCGCGACTAGGCCTGATTTCCAAAACTCGCATGTTCTCTTAGATTGCACGGTGCTAAACATGGTTGTTCTCGTAGCTAGCATCAATCGATGTTAATTAATCTAATCTTGCTTAGCTAGATCACAAAATATAAGCGATTTTGTTATTGGTTGAAGATTCAAATAAAGTGATCTAGAGAAACAAATTAAATGAAGAGAGGAGGCTTGGCCTTGGAACTTAGCTTGAGAGGAATGAATTACAGAGGGGGTATTTGTAGGAATATATAACATGTTAGTTGTTTTAGTGGTAAACAATCTATAGTGACATTTCTTTTGTGGGACCCACCTGGTTGCAACAGACCAGTTACAACTTTTTTTTATAAATTTTTATATATATAAAAAAAATAAAGAAAATCCATTATAAATAAATTAAGTAAATAAATAATTAGTATAGCTTTTTTTTAGAAAATGTTGTATTTTGCTGACCGAAGTTCCTGTTTTAATTTAATTAGCATCAACTTGGATAGATAGATAAGTCGAATCACGTATAAAATACTTGTACTACAATTTTTTTTTTTTTTTTTTTTTTTTTTTTTTTTTTTTTTTTTTTTTAAAAATCCAATCCTTTGAAATTGGCGGTTGAAGAATTGGATCCTCTACTCTCCAATGATATTAATGCATCATCTTAAAAGTTGATATATTTACATGAATAATTCACCATGTTGTATCAATGGAATTTTCTGGTTCCATTTATGCTAGTCCTATATGTGATTATGTGCTTCAAATCAAAGAAGTTGTCTACTTATTCGACATTTGATTTTTAAAAGTGCCTTAGAATCTAGCTTTTGGAACATCTTTTACTCAAACTTTTACACGATATACACAGACAATACAATAGCTTGACTAAAGACACTACCTTAGGAAATACGAGTGCAACTGGTTAAATCCTACATGAACATATATTAGATGATCCTTAAATATTTTTAATTAATTTAAAAGTCATTTAAAAAAATTATATGTAGTATATCACTTTCTATAGTTAATAAGACATACGGACTCCTAACTTCTCATATGATTCTTAATTGATTCGTGTATTTTATTTTATGTCTATCTTGGTTCCTTAATAAGAAGGTATGAACCCTAATTACTTAAAAAAATATGAAGTATTTTATTTGAAATAAATAATTTATAGTTTTTATAGAAAGTTCTAGAAAATTCGCAATAAAACTGTTTAATTTATTGATATCTCTTTGATAATGAGTTAATTTATATGCATATTTTACCTAGAAGTATCAATTTATGAGTTGTCAAAAAACTAAAGAAATTAAGTTAATGATTAATAAGTGATCGATGATCTAAACTCTATCATTGTACAAGCATTCGACAAATCAAATTACCACAGTTGCTTTGTCATATTCACAATAATACAAACAAAGTCTTAGTCGTAATGTCAAAATACTAGTCATATATTGCGCTGCAAAATCTAGTGAGTGAGGAAGAGAACGAAGTTTGAATAATGAATATAAATAAGCCAAAAACTTATTGTAGCTTGACATATGACACGAATCACAGTAAAGTTCTTTAGCAATAATGGATTCTACATTATTGTAAGTCAAGTTAACTAGAATGGACTATTATTAATGTAATTGAAAAGACTCACAAAAACTAAACTCTTAATTATCTTAATTACGGAGTACAACTAGACCACAAATAATTAGTCATGGTGTCATTTTTTCTGAACCTAGTCGATCATATGATATTAACATTGCTAGCAGTCACCTATCCCAATCTATGACACAAATTTTTCAACAACTACGACATGCATGGAAAACTAGCCAATTTTCCATCAATTATAGAAAATTCTAGAATGATGGTAAACTATCCGTGAAAAAAGTGAAATAAGCAAAGTAAAGAAAAAGATGCTAAACAAAGAAAAGCGAGAAAGAAATACAATGAGAATAATAGAGTATAACACAAAATAATTGTCTCATTCGTTCATTTCATTTACCGTGCATATTATGTCGACCATCCTATACTAGTCTGTTTCCTTGACATTTCCCCCATCTTGTGTACTTTGCAAATGTCTACATGCATGCTACTCGTATGTATCAGTATGAAGTACTCCGTATCAATACAAGTTTTCGGTATGAATTTTGGTCAGCAGTACAGTTTTATTCACTAGGAAGTATAGAGTAATAATTTACTAAACTCGATCTCCACAAGTATACAAGTTACGGAGTACAGTACGTATAAAACCTATCCACATAAAGAAAAAAAATAATTACAAATACCAAACTTCATCATCATAATTCTCTCGATCAATGCATGCATGGGTTTACAAATTTATATGGAAGATACAGTAATACTTATCAACATCTTTTATGGAAAAAATAAATTAAATGTATCAACACCTTTGTACCATTGTACACATTGTTTCTTCTACATTTATTTTCTATTAATCTTCCTACAATTCGAAAAAACAAAAGCGAAAGTATTGACTTGGCCTTTTTAAAAATTAACTACAATTAAATTTTGATATTCTACCCTAATATTTTTTTCACCAAACACATACTACCTCCGTTTTTTTTTAATTGACACTACTTTAGCACTATTCACACACTTTCCTTTGACCGTGTTTTGTGATTTATATGTAATGAAAAATATAGTCATGTGGGGTCTTGTTAGATTCTTCACGATATATATTTTCAAAATATCAACTTTTTATAATTTTTGGTAATCGGTAATTAAAGATATTAACGGTTGAATTTGTGCATTGACAAACGTGAGTACGTGACTAAAGAAACGTGTCAATTAAAAAGAAACGAAGGAAGTACATTATTCCACATGTGAATTTTTTTTTATTTTTTTTCCGAACATATAATTGATCTTTCGAATTAATAAAATAAACTGTCCAATTTATTTTGTAACAATTTAGATGAATATGGTGATACAATTCTCGTGATATGTGCAAAATAATAACAACTTTAGAGACTAGTGATGGTCGCAATAATCAACAAATTAAAATTTTCCGGGCATTGATCGGTATGAACCTATCCCACCTGGCCCTCGGTGGTCGAAAGGTCAATTTACACACCCCAAAATTCTAACCATAACAAAGAGATTGATAACATGAGTGTTAAAGAAATCGATAGCAATAAGGCGTAAAAGGTGTTAGTCGTTCAAATAAAAACGCACTTCCTGGAAGAGGGGGTGACTCAGACTAACAAGAAATGTTTAATTAGTGAAAGAGTGGGATCTTCTCATCATCCACTAACATCTAATTCCTCAAGTATGTCCTCGTTTATGTACTTATAGATTTGATCCTTTGATAGACAGCAAGGGTCAAAAGTTTCCTTACATTTGAGAAGAGGCGAAAATAAAGCTCATTTTTGTACATTATATTACTCTCATTAGTCATTTTACTAAAGCAGAATTGTAGCTAGTCACTTCTTCACCTTTTTATTTTTTTTTAGTACAGTGATGCTTGTTCGACCCTATCCCATGTATTCGTTGTATATAATCTAATAACTATTCGTGAATCAATAAAATACAATTCTTTTTAGTTAAATTTTCGAGAATCTCATTATATACATTTAAGTTACGTTGTCTCGTAGTGTAACTGTTGTATTGGAAATCTTTAGGGTATTTGATTACGTCAACAAAATTAGTTAAAGTAATTTTTTTTTATTCTCTCTCCTAACTGTGTATTAGCTGATTTAATAAATGTTTTGATGCACTAAAGCTTCGACACAAACACGCAGTTTCCCACTTTTTTGTGCGCTGACATCAAAAGAAATGACAAAAAAAAAAACAGCAGGTTTCTTCCAAGATTGGTAGCAGCCCCAGTACCTAGTCACCAATTAAAAAAAAAAAAAAAAAGGAGAAAGAGTGAAGAAAATTTAGTACTGTATGAGGTGGCATTCTTAGGTTAATTGGTGGGATCCTAGTGTAAAAGAATTGGTGGCTTAGCTTTACTTGCCAGAAGATTTGAGATCTTCAAATAATAAAACTTGAATACTGGATTATTGGATTATCAAATTCAAAGGGGCCGGGTTTACTATAAATAGCACAGTGCTCAATCCAATCCATTTAATAAGTATTTTCTTCATAAAAAATCTTTAATGGAGTAAGTTTTTTTCTTCCAAACTATCCTTATGACCTTATCTGAGATTTACCCTAAATTCCTAATCCCCTTATATTCATATTAATAAAAGTTTAGTGCTACAATTTATTTCCCATCAAAAGTTAATAGATCTGAGTTGTTGTTTGAGGCACTCATGAAGTAATACAACGGAGTTTTGATTGTTTATGTTGCAATCCATTTCCCCACTGCTCCTTTTTTTCCGAATAAAATTATCTCTTTAAATATTTGCATTGTAGACAATTAAATCTAATCTAATCTAATCTAATATATTATATATAAAGTAGGCATTTTTCAAGAATATATTTTCGACCAATTAAAAATTAGATTTCTATTTTATTTTGGAATTAAAAAATTCGTTTGCCACCTAAACAAAAATGACGAATGAGATTTAAGAATTTTACCACGTAAGTAAAAACAACTAATATTGATTTATTAGGATTTAATTTATTTAAAAAACTAAAAATTATCTTTTAAAATAATCATCTTTAGATATAGGATTTATATACCTACTATTATAAGATAAATTTTGATAGTGTTTATGATAAGAAATAAAAATTATTCCTTAATTATAATTAAATTAAAATTTGTGACACTTACCATTATAAATTGACGCATCATATGACACCAACAAAATTTCGTATCAATACAAAACCAAAACAAGCAAATTTTGTGTCATTAGTTTTGTGTCAGTTTTATTAGGTCATCAATGGCTGGGTAATTCTTAGCCTAATTTTTAAAACCCATGTTTAAATGTATATTTGTGATTATTGCTTAAATTGTGTTTATTTGAGATACTTAATGATTATATGTTTATGTTTTGTTTACTGAATTTTGTTTTTACATGCAGATCTAATTTAATCAAAGAATTATATTCGAGCAAAAATCTTTGGAATATCAAAGTACGAGTTTCTTGCCTGATGATCCTATTAGATGAGGAGGTATTATATCTTTATAAATCGTTTACATTTATTAAATCTTTTAATGAACTTTTTAGTTTTTATCAATTAATTTTATGATTAAAACAAAGTTTTTGTGATTTAGGTAGCTTAATTAAGTCATAAAATTAACTTAATTTTATATTTTTAATTACAGGGTGATTACGCTCATGCCTCAATTAAAGTCAACTTTGTTCTACAATTTTGTTCAAAATTGATTGAAGGAAAAGTTTATTCCATTAGATACTTTCCAGTCGTTACAAATAAGAAGCAATATTGCACGCATTGTCAGCGACAACAAAATAATGATTCAATTTTCCAAAATACTATTGTTTGGGCGATTGGGGACGATGAAAAAATTCCAATGCATAGATTTAATTTTGTATAATTACAATTTTTAGATTAATTTCACAATAATTATTCACTTTCTGGTAAATATTTTAATTTATTTTATAAGACTATAAAGATTAATTTTATATAAATTTTATTTTTGCTAACATGTTCTATTTATCCACTTTTATCAGATGGAAGAGATATGGGTGTGAACAAAGTTGGTGATCCTATCGAATTTTTTTTTAATAAAAATTTTTTTACATCGAAATATTACATCTAATAACTATTATTTTTAATGTTCTTATCAAAATATCTATTAGGGGAATAAATTCCATAAAATTATTAAAAAATTATCCTTAACAAACAATAGCAAAGTAATCAAAAATATTATGAGTATGATCTAATTACAAAAATTATTTTTATGAGATTTTATGTATAAAAAACCGTGGGATATTGTGATTTAAATTATTAAAAAAAATAAAAATTATCTTATGAAATTAAAGGTTTTACCTAAATACCCGATTAATAAGATGTTTTTTTCATAATTTTTTTTTTAAACTTATAACACAATAAAAAACTTTACCTTCTTTAAACATTTTATGTTTAAAAAGTTGAAAAGACAGATAATTTGTTAGAGATCAAGAGATCACAAGAAATATACAAAATGATATATAGATTTGAGAGTTTAATTTCAAGTGTAAAAAGTAACGAATAATGATTTAGGATTTAAATTATTTTAAAAATAAAAAATTATTATCTTAATGTGTAATCAATGAAATATCATATTTACATTTTTTTTTTGAAAGATATCATATTATTGTCATATTACTAACAACAACAAATAAAATACAAAACAACAATAAATTAAGTCACATTATAAATTACATTAAAAAAAGTATACTTTTGTAATTGGCAATATCATTTTAATTAAATTATTATTTATTTATTTATTTAATTTTTTTTGTCTGAAATTATGAAATTGTAAAATAAATCAAATAATTATATATATATATATATATATATATATATATATATATATATATAAAAAACTTAGAGTATATAGGAAAATATCTTTTCTTGAGATATATGTATGAAAAATCGTGCATCGCATGGGCTTTCATCTAGTTTATAAATAAAGTAGGCATTTTTGGAGAGCATTCGGAGCGTCACGTAAGAAATATACTTATTTCGACCAATAAGAAGAAAGATTTGTATTTTATTTTTGAATTAAAAAATATGTCGCCACCTAGATAAAAGTAATGAATTAGATTTGATATATCTAAAAATTTAATGCCACGTAAATTATAATCCATGAATTAAATTATTTTAATGAAAAAAAAATAACGTAAAAATATAGGAAAAGATAAATTTATTAATTCAATACTATGAGTATAAGAAATCCAAAAAAAATATACTAAAAAATATTGAAATGATAAACGCTTAAAATAAAGTTTGATACCTATCATTATAAGATAAATTTTGATAGTATTTATGATAAGAAATACAAATTGTTCGTTAATTATAATTAAATTAAAATTTGTGATACCTACTGATTAGGGGATTTTTCCCTATCAATCACCATTTGATAAGTGGACCATTCAGGCTCTGCCAAGTGTCCGCCAAATGGGCCAATAGAAGCCTGCCACGTGTCAGACGTTGATCTGTCCACCATGGACCAGTTGTGTTATGCCGCGTGGCCTCCATATGCCAAACAGGCCAAACGGCCACCTAGGCCCAATTTCCAAGGGAAGCCCAGTCAGCCCAGTCAGCCCTAGGTTAACCTAAACCTAGTATTTGGCACGTTTCCCAAGGTTATAAATACTTTAATTAATCCTCATTAAAGGGGATTCGGCAATTAATTACTCTCACCTAGAGAACCTAAACACACTGATCACTCCTCCCCTAGAGGAACTAGATCTCCCAACCTTTACTTTTCCGCACTTATTACTCCTCAAACAAGTACTAACTTGACCGTCGGAGGCGGAACTCCCACCACAAGGAGTCTCCGTTGTTTTGCAGGTACAGGCGCACAGATCTAGTCTCGGAATTGTAACTCTCCCGCAGGACATCAAAAAACCCCGAAACACCTACCATTATAAATTGACACATCATACGACACAAACAAAATTTCGTATTAATAAAAAACCTCATCAAGCGAATTTTGTGTTAATTTTTGGTCATGAATGGTCGGGTAATTTTTAGATTAATTTTTAAAATCCATGTTTAAATTAGTATTTCTAATTATTACTTACATTGTATTAATTTTGAATACTCAACGATTATATGTTTATGTTTTATTTACTAAATGTTTTTTTACATGCAGATCTAAAACATCATACGACACAAATAAAATTTCGTATCAATACAAAATCCCATCAAGCGAATTTTGTGTTAGTTTTAGGTCATCAATGTCCGGGTAATTTTTAAAATCTTATGTTTAAATTTATATTTGTAATTATTAGTTACATTTTATTTATTTAGGATACTTAACGATTATTTGATTATGTAATGACATACGATTAGATGTTGTATACTTAATATATGGATGGCTTTGGTTATTTTTGGAGATGATGAAAAAATTCCAATGCATAGATTTGTTTTTATATCGCAACAAATTTTCATTTATTGGTAAATATATTGATTTATTTTATATAAATGTAAAGATTTAATTTATATCAATTTCAGGTTGGCTAAACATTTCAAGATTCAATTTATCCATTAATGTAGTAGGTTGGTTGTGGACGAGGTTGGTGATTCTATCGAAATAAAAGATATGGTAAAACAATGAATAATGATTTATTAGGATTTAAATTATTAAAAATTTATCATTTCAAATTAAAGTTTTTATATAACGGAAAAAATATCATATTTACTATTTATTTATATTTAATAAATTCATTATAATTAATAGTAAAAAAAAAAAATATTAAACTTTTGTAATTTTGTCTGAAATTATTAAATAAAATAAATCAAATAATTAAATATCTTAGATGAAAAAACCGTGCTTCGCACAGGCTTCCATCTAGTATGTAATTAATTAAGGAGAAAATTCATATTTATCTCCTCGATAAACCTGGAGTGTTTATCGAGGGTTACAAACGTAAATTCGCCCTTTAAATGAAAGGGTAAAGTTGGGAAAGAGAAATGTAAGGAAACGGAAGGAATTTTCTAAGAAGTGTATATGATAATTACTTTGTATAAACATTTTTAATTATATTTATACCTATCGACTATCGAGTACTCTATATCATTTGAGCTTATAGATTATATCATCCTATAAATAATATATGTATCGAAACTACTCATACCAAAATAAATCATCATTTCTTCTCAAATTAAATTTAGTACAACTATATAATAAGTTAATGATTTATTGGAGAAATTGAAAGTGAAAGTGCAGTCTAGGAAGTTTTGGTGAATTTTGTTGGTAAACTAAGTCAGCAAGCAGTATAATGAGTAGAAGCTTACGCTATAAATTTATTGCAGAATGAATGAGCTAAGACCTAACTCCCATTTCCCCAACACAATTATCGTTTGTTGGTGAGCCCCTGCCACTAACAAATTACTCCCTCCTTTTCTTTTCTTTTTCTTTCTGTTTCACAATTTATTTATTTATTTATTTTATTTTTTATTTTTATTGTTTTTGGGTGCCATCTACTGTATTAACATATTATACTAGTAGTATATACGAAGTGTATGACTAATATGGGTGATGAGTCTGCTCAACATGTAAAGAGTTGCATGAGATAGGAGGTTAGAGTAGTTGGCTATTTTTCTGACTTTCAGGCGTGAGGCAAGAGGTTGAATCTCACCAAACTTATTGTAGGAGGGATTTTCCTTCAATTCTCCCCTTCTAGGATGAGAACAATCTTATAAGTAGAGGGTTATATAAACAGATCAATCATGTATCATCTTCTCATCAATAATTTTAGTACTAATAATAAATGGAGTAAATCGAAATCAAACACTACACGATCTTATTTTAGAAAAAATGTGCTCAAGATTATTGTTTAGCTCGATCATGAGGAATTAACCTTTGATTTTTGTTTAGTTAAATACAGATTATATATAAAAAAAAAAAAATCATTTACATGTTTGACTATCACCTCTAAGATTTTTATGATAATAAAGACGATTAGACAAGTGGTACCTAGATACATTCATATATTAATCCACAGGAGAATCCAAGAATATATTCTACTGGTATTTATTTACAATTTTATACGAAGTATCTTTTTCCTTATTTTGAAAGAGATTTGAGAGAACATAATCCAAGGAAGTTGGTGTGACTGTGATCTTAACATAACACCAAAAATTAGACATTCTATTCAACAAACTGTCAACTTTGTTAACATTAATTTTAACGTACCAACTTCAACGATCAGCATGGAAAATAAATAAATAAAAAATCCCAATTACCATCAAAAACACATTTTATTGGCTCCCACTGCTTTTCTTTTTATACGGTAAAAAATAGGAAAAAAAAAAGGTTGGTATCATTGTTTAATACGTATAATTGAAAAAAATGCGCTTCTGTTATAGGTATAATCATTTCTACATAATTTACATATATTTGTATATTGTATCATTTTTTTCTAATTTGCTTTTTATTACTCTGTTAATTAATTATCCCAATCCAAAGATCCCCTAAAGGTTAAAAAAAAAACATGATTAGATGGAAGATTAGTGGATAAATTATGCGCACTAGTTGCAATCAACAATCAATTATGATAATTGGGCCCGATTGATGACGCATTGACGAGTTAGTAGTACGATACAAGTAAAAGAAAAGAAGCAACGAAACTAATTAAAAGGGCCATAGCATACAGTATATATAAGCTTTCTCGCATTTTTTTTCGTCGCATCCGCCTTTTCAAGCTAAACAAACTTCATAGGTTTAATTAGTTTCTGTAGGAAAGTGATTGTTATACCAGGTAATATTATTGACAACTTACCAGATATGCTATATAATAGTAACAATGCTGTATTACTGAAAAAAGAAAGGGTATGTTTGTTGTCCCTTTTTATAACTTCTACTAGCTAATTGAAATCTCGCACAGTACATTTTATTCTAGTACTTCTAGGGTTTGCTCGTTCAAGCTCGACCCATCCTTCATGAGTTGTACAGAGCAGTTTTTGATAGAGGAAGGCCAAGGATCTAGCTTATGCAAAGCACGATCCTTAGTTGCAAAATCTAATTAAGTTGATACTTTGTAATAGTAGCACGTAACATACTAACATTGTTGATATTGTGTTGTCAACTTATATTGGCAATCCACTCAATACTCGTAGACGGTTATTGTAGAAAAAATGTACCAGAGTTCTTGTGCAATTATGGAGTGGAGGGACCTCGTTTCGATCCTCACCCCACCCCTCTTGTGATAAGAGGAGCACCGAGCACCCTCTGCATCTTACTGTGTAATAATTTTAATCATACAGATTATTTTGTCACATTATCCCAAATTATTACTTTAAAAAAAAGTAACAAAGAAAAAGAAACTCAACAAGAAGAAAAATGATCTTTCGTCCACTTTCATTTCACTTACAAATTTTGTCTATAAATAAAATGATCATTTCATCTTTATTAAATTTTTTTATTCATTTTCAATGAACTGAATCACACTAAGCTATGTCATTTTTACTCACAATCAACTAAAAACCTTTAATTCCTACATAAGTGTGTAAAGACAGATGAAGGTTTTTAACTTTTTATTTAGGAATGGAATCTTAAACTATGCACAAATGCACTACTACTAGACGTACTATTAGTTCTCAATTCTCATATACAAACAAAATGAACATTGTCCCCTCAATTTTTAGAAAGCTACCCCTCTTACCATAATTTGCAACAAAATAACGCAATGTGCCACCTTAAATCTACCTTTTGATACCAGATACACCCATATTGTTCCTATAAATAACCAACTTTAAAGTTAGTATCAAAGATGTAAGCCCTAATTAATGTTATATATATATATATATAACATGTGGACTGTACCTACACCACATATATCAATCTTTATTCTTTAGGCTAAAACATGCTTAGCTTGTGGCTGAGCATAATTACGTGTTTGTGTATTCAAGATTCAATATCAAACCATCCAGTTTGATAAGATCACTTGCGCTTTGAAGCCGTTGGTGGGACTAGTACCACCCGATGCAAACTTGATTATAGGTGAGTGAGAGTACATTTATAAGGCGCATAACAAATAACCTCTCGATAATAATAAATAGATTAACGAACTTACGGACGTTATAAAATCACTCCTCGTTAGCTCATTAGGTAAGAAGCATAGTAAGTCTCATTGATAATATCTACTCCGTAACAATCATTCATCAAACTAAACAAAATATCGTCCAAGACTAGTCGTATCAAAAATATATTAAGAGTGAGTGTGCAGTTGACCGCATATATTTATTTATTTGCATTTTCAATAAATATTACATAATCAAAAATAAGATATGACACTACCATACAAATATACAAATTATTACCAAATTTGAAAATAGCTAAGGCTGTCGGGCATGCAATATTTCACTAGTTGTATTTAGTAATAACGTGGAACATGCTAAAGTTGATTCTGATTATCGAGCGACTAAATATGGTAATAGTATATGCTAATATCAAATTTCTAAGGAGTTTAATAATAATCAAAGATAATGCAATGCTCATATCAATATATCCTTGACCAAAGTACGGTTTAACAACAATTTAACAACCCAATAGACGGTCCATGTCTTCAGCATGTATTTCATCCCAGCTAGAGTAACCAAGATAATACTCCGTAATACTCCGTACTTCGTATTAATCATGTTAATTAATGTATATTATTAGCTAGTCTAAGGAGTACTTGGTTATCAAATTATTAATTAACAAAAAGTAAGCAGGCAGCTTTTCTAATTACCAACCAGCGATGGCCTGCACGTGAGCTCTTATCTTAATCTTAATTAAGATTATGATCGATAACTGATAAGATTAGTTTAAGTTTAAGCAAAATCTAGTCAGATAATATTCTTTAGTTCATTCAAACTTATGGGCAGGTTGGCCTGCCTATAGAATGTCGGATAACTTGCTACGATTCTCTGCATCATCAGGAATATTTTCTTAATTCACAACTAGAATTCCACCCAAATCTCATACTTCGAATCATAATAATTTACGTGGATCAATCATCTGTTAACCTAAATGTCACCCAATTCGGGTTTAGATTTGGGTAATTTCAAGTGTGTCAAGTTAGATAGTTTTTTATTAGAAGTATTTTTACCCTTTAAGTACAAGTTTATTAGTCGTATACTAATTTTCATTACTACCCGGCCCGTGCTTTTATTGACCTCTAGGTTGATAATGGCCGACTGGCCGGCGGTGATGAAAAATTGTCGTAGCATATACATTTCCACAACCCAATTATGAAACGGCCGTCAATGTTCACACAAATTTTGGAAAAGGTTTTTGAGGAAGACTTAAGGCTTAAGCATGTCTAGTTAACACTTATACCCAAAATCAACCCACCGTCTAAAAAAAAAAGACAAAAAACTCTATTACTACTTACTAGTAACTTGTAAATAAACTTCTGAATCAAAATTAGTGCACGTAACACAGCTAGTAACAAAGCTTGTTGTACATAAAAGTGAAGAGTAAGTGGAGATGTTTTGATCACATATTAGCCGAAAGTGGCCCACGTAAGCTTGCTCGCTCCTAAATCCTTACATTCATTAACAATAAGATTCATATTATCTGTTCAGTATATGAAGGGTCACATTGATTTACCATTTACCAAACACCATTTTTAGATGTTTTTTGTAAGCTTCAATTAGAGAAAAATAATAAAAACTTTGAGAATTAAATCAATAGAATAAATAAAAAGTACATATCCATCCTTTCGTGTTAGCAGACAGCAACTAGAATCTTCTTATACACTTTATTAATAATATAAAGTTTATATATTTAGCTAAATGTACATAGAAAATTTAACTTTATGATAAAAATTAATGAAAAAAATGAACTGATTTTATTAATTTATACAGATTAAGGCATGTGCATGCTTTGTCTACAAGCACGAAAAGCTGTATTTACGCAGTATGCAGCTTGTCAAAGAAACCACAAATACCTAATTTTATTGCAAAACTTGCTTTATTATTTTTTTTTTCCTAAATTCAAATTTGATGTGCGGATTAATTATTCAAGAACAGAACATATATCGTCGAATCATGTCTTTATTTTGAGTCTGGTCTCCAACTCAACAACCCACATTACACAATCAATCTTTTGAACTACCCAATAAAGCCATGACCAAGAGTTGTTTTACGAAGGATCATTATGTTCTGGAATTTGTAATTTATAAAGAGAAACTACTATACATACGAAGTACAAAGTATAAAATTTACGTACTATACACTCATAGTTATGGGATGACAGATGAAGTTGGCATAAATATTTAGGCATGATCCATCGAAATAAGCATAATAGTTCATAAAAAAAAAAAAAAAAAAAAAAAAAAAGAGGCTTATAAGTTAATAACGCACCCATGCTAGTCTAGGGGTAATGGTGAGTCTAACTAGCTCGTGAACTACTCATCTTCAGCACGAGATCATCACTGAATTGATCAAGCATACCTAAGCTCGACTCAAGAAGCCGGCTTGCAAACAAGTTTGAAATAGCCAATTGAATTTGAATTGTTACTATTGAGTTTTACAGTGCTTTTGATCAGGTTCTCAAATATAAGCAAAGGTTTTATCAACAGAATGCTACTGCCTAGAAGAATTATAATCGACTCTTAAGGTAAGTCTTAGTAGAAATCATTTTTGAACTCGAAAAGCTCATGAGGCTCATCAAGCTAAGTAACGTTTAAGCCAATTACTCAAATTTGGTCGACTCACTATCACCACTACCTCTACCCAACACTTCTAACGCGTTTAAATAATCGCACACACAGTTGCACCAACATTAATAATTCTAATTCAAGTAATAGCCACACAAGAAAACAAAGCGAAAAGCCAAAATCTTTCTACTATAAGTCAATTATTTCTATAATGAAGGGGCAAATAAACACAAACACACATTTCTATTAAAAATATGTATAATATATTGTACGGAGTACAACCTAAGATCTACTTTTGACCCATTGAATATATTCAACTGCTTCTTATAAACCAGCTGGGTTCATCTTCAATTCATAACCTTTTTAGTGTTTTACCATTGGAAACCTTTACTTTTCTTTTTAAGATATGGAAATCATGAAGATAATGACAAACTAACATGCATCCCAAAGAGATTAGTTTAATGAGGTAAACATTAAAGAATAACTTGAATGTATAGCAAGTGGAATAACACATTTAACAGGAAGTACAATTGATTCGTCAATGACACAGTTGAAATGCACCTTCAACAATCTAAAGAGATTAATCTATTCAACAAGAAATACTCTTTTATTTTCTTTTAATTTCTTTTTCTGCCGCCTCGATAGAGAAAGAGCTTGGAGATCAAAAGGTTTGAAAAGGAATTATATGAAGATTCATAGAGCATATTCTTAAACAATTAGCAAGTAGATGAAAAATATAGATTAGCAAGGGTTTAGTCGTTAATTTTTGACTCCCATGTTTATTTTTCTTTGAATTGATGCAACAAACTATGTCAAAGAAAGGAATCGTATTCCTTGACACATTGAACTCGTGCAATTCGCCGCAGTGCTTACTTTTTTTTTTTTTTTTTTTTTTTTGATTTTTGAGGGGAAGCAACACTTAATCTTTCATAGAAAGGGTGTCCATAAATACATATGGAGCAATTTCCGAGGAACACAATTTTCCCAAATTTGCTCAACATCATACGGAAGAAACTTAGCTAAATTATGAGCAACTACATTGCCTTCTCTTTTGACATGCATCCAGTGAACACTCGTGAGGGAGCTCCCCAAGAATATTGCATCACACAAGATAGAATATTGCCGCGGTGATTACTTAGTACTACTGTTAATTACATTATTACAAGGACACGATTTGACCTGATCCCTGGTGTAAGTTGAAAATTTTCAAACAAGCTAGGTAGCATTTGGCACGCCATCTAATAGGCGTAACAAGTTTTCAATACTCCGTACATTTTAGACATGACGCCAAGGATGTGCACAAGACCACGATTGTAGATACTATAAGCTAAGCTCCTCATACTCCAAAATAAAATCTAATAATTTTGAGAATCAAAGTTGAAATAGTGGTTGAAGGTTTTTTGCCTATACTTGTGAGAGTGGTTTGATTCCCACCCCGACAAAGGGGTCCCCAAAATCAAATAAATCAAGTTTGTAATATTGTAAGAGTGGTTTGATTCTCACCTCTTTTTAAATACTTGTCCTCTTCACCTCTTTTTAAATACTGATTTGACTAACTCAAACCGTATTTTAGATTAATGTATAGGAAAATATATTATTAGATGGAATCTTATAAGATCCTTCTCCATGTGTATCTTTCAAATTTGTGATTTTAAAAAGTTATTAATACATAATTATGTTATAGATATTATTAGTTTGAGTTAACAAGAATAAGTCTTCTTCTTCTGCTTGAACACCTTACTCCCATAAGTGGGGTCGGCTACATGAATCAACATGAGGACTTCCTAGAAGGTCACCCATCCTAGTACTACTCTCAATCATTGTGGCTCATGTCAAGCGATGTGACAAAGTTTTACACTAGCTGTCACTAGCCTAACATAACCCCCCTCCTTTATCTAGGCTTGGGACGGCAGCGGGAAACCCACTGGCGGAGGCAGTGAGAGTCAACAATATGCAAACTTCTTATAAACTTGAGTGATATAATTCCCCTTCCACTGAGGAAGTTACAAAAGAGAGAGGGGAAAGTGCGCTCAAACCTCTAATCTCATTCCGAAGATAGCTCCTACTTTCTTAAATATTAGGGTGGCTAACGCGCGCTATGCGCGCATTATAACTAGCCACTTTCGGGGATTTCAGTTGTTGGCAACATAACGACGGAAAATATGTTAACAAATAGTTTTAGGGTTATAAATGTCCGCACAATATTCTTAAAAGTTTAAAAAATACAGTAATACAATTAACGTTAATGAGGGCAAATAAGTAAATAAATATTTTAGATGGTATAATTATCAAAATGCTATTCACAAGAGTTAAATCATTAAATCACACAAGGATTAGCTTAGAAGCAATGAACATCATATTAATAGGGGCATATAGGTAAACAACATTTTATGGATATAATTGTCCTCACACTTTTTATAAGTGTTTTCTCATACTTTTTAAAAGATAGGGATTCTGTATATACTACTATATATATATATACTCCAAGTATCAAAGTAATTCATACGAAGTATATGAAACTGGCACGTTCATAGTCTTTAATTCTTCCAGGCAGAAATTATTAAGTATGAAAATAACACCTTCACATGATATGCACCCCTCTGATCATAATGGTTCAGACTTCAGAAAACCAAAACATCATCTGAGTCAGATAGGCTAACTTTGGACTTCCTACAAACCCCCTTTTAACATATACGAGCATTTCACTCAAATAATGTTCCCAATGCACTAGAGGATCCCGCTTAGGCTTGGACTAGAGGAAGGGGATTTCATTTACAATGACAGCCACGCTAATTAACCAGGGTCCTTGGTATTTGTCTCTCCCACTATCTCACAAGTATATAATATACAACCAGCTTTTCTGACAAAATGTTCAATAAGCTAAAGCTCCAGTGCCTCATGGTTGAAATTTGAAAGCACTCAGGCATATTAGATATCTTCTAGAAATAGAATTGGCTTGGTAGATCCAAAACAAAAAGCTCACTCTTATCTCACAGGAGTATGTTTGGACGGCTATCAGAGTCAAATAATCCCGCAAGCAAAGCAACAAGCACACATAACATAAGGATTCCAATCATACCAGTTCTTAGCACCTGATCAAAACTATGACGAACATCAATTTCAGATCTGAGAAAATCAAGATCAACATTTTCGCCACTAAGTCCATCTGCAAGCAATTGACTTGCCACTTCTATAGAAGGAAAACGCTGATTGTTGTGGGAAATTGCACTTGAGCACACTGAACATTTGCATTTACCACCAAGACACGCTGGAATTTCCTGAAATAACTCAGAAAGAATCTCGTGGTATTGTTCCCCAAAAAATTTCAACTTCTGTTGAGTGACTGGGTTTAGAACCTGAAAGATATCCATATTCAACTGCTTAGTGAAACTGCATAAGGAAGAAAAATGAGATGACACAATAGCCAACAGTATTAAAGCAAGGAGCTCACTTTCATAACAGTTTGTGCCATCACCCGAATTACAGGAGGAAGCCGTATGACATATAAACCACCAAGATAGTGTGGAAAGTGATCTTGAAAAAGCAGAGAGCAGGATCTTATCATCTGCACTGGAAGTCTAAAAGGAGATAAATCTTTGCAATCTACCACTACCATAATTCCAGGATTTTCACGATCAGCCAAATGCAGGATACCATGCTCCATCTGAGAAACTGCATGAGCGACCAATATCCACTCAGCATGCGCCTAACTCCTCACTAAAGACACTAAAGAGATCTCCATAGCTTAGTAAGCTAACTAAAGGTAGCCTCATCATGTGTGTGGAATACATTTGGAAAAATTTAGTGCTGTTATGGTCTAGTGCCTCTTATAAAATTCAAATTCGAAATCTGAAAAGCATGAGAGAAAATATATGTATCCTGATTTTTGGCTTAATTCTTCTTCAAACCTATTGAGAGGCCTGAATTTAAGAACTCCCAAAGCAAGTAGGTAAGTTAAAAAAAATTAGCTTTGTAGCTGACTTGCTGTAACTGGTCTTTGAGGAACCCTTGTCAACGAAAGGTACAGTTCAGTATTAATTTATCCCCCTTCACCCCCCACCCCCCAAACAAAAAAATAGAAGGGAGACAGTTCTCCACAAAAATTGAGTGCTACATCCGCAATGACAGAAAATTTAATAAAGCCTTCACAAGGTATAAAGACTTACCAATTGCCTGAGCAATTCGAGGTCTATCCCGAGTTGGCAGATTGGTGCAAGCTACACCAAGTCGTACAATCAAGCAAGGTTTGTGTCTCACATCATAGCCATGCCAGAAGACTATATCAGACCACACCTTAAGTTCCGGTTCCGATAGAATGTGATATGTTTCTCTCCAACGAATTGTCTTCTTAATTGACGAAAGCAAGCTTGAAAAGTCACCATTGACAGAGCTGTAAAATCTTCGTAGCTCACTCTCATTGATCCTACAATGTTGCATCCAATAAATTTTCAGCCTTTGTTTCTTCTTATTTTTATCCCACCCTCTCGAAATTTAAAAAATAAATAAACTTTCCTTTTCATTGAGCAGCAAGATAGGTAGTATACCATTAAAAGTTACATACACTGGTTTGTAATTTTGGTTTCATCTATCCTAATCAGGTTCTTGAAATTTCCATCATTTGTTCAAACAAAACTTTAATAAAAGCTCAATTTTTTAATACTCTGATGATTGGGAGGATATATAGATAGGATTAAAAAAAAAAAAACAGTATTAACAGCAAGAAACTATGGAGTATTTAGGATATGTTCTTAATAAGAAAAAAAAAAAAAAGGATAGAACAAATACTACTTAGGACATTTGCACTATTTCTAATTTGCATACTATTTATAGTTTCCTTTGTACATGCTTATGATTACCTTTCTGGCAAGCTGATCCCTTGCTTTTCCAGTTCTTCGTAGAGTTTAGGCAACCAATCCTCTGATGATGGACTAATAGAAGAATCATCATTGTTCCTGAAACAGCACACCAGCTTATAAATGGTGGGTAGCATAGCAGATTAGCAACAGTAACAAAAGGACACATTTACAATCACATAAAAAGGATCCTGCACCAAAAACTGCTAAAGAGCTAATTTCAGTAACACGCTAACATCAAATTGAAACAAATTCATCGGAACTTATACAACCAATTGGTCAAACCGATATTGTAAAATGAATGCTATTGGTTTACCTTACATCAACATGGGGCTGTACAGAAGGTAAGTCTTCACCCAAATTCTCAAGTACATGAGAATCATGGTGATCATCCGTCGAGTTCACCTGATCTGATTTGTCAGAGAAAGCTGTTGCTATGGAGAGGGCTAACAGTGGTCGTGACAACATCTGACAATAAAGAGGGTTTTAAAAAAAAATGATCCAAACTGCATAATGATGAAACAAGACTAAACTATGTACCATTAACCTTCAACAAGGAACACAGCTTAAAAGAATGGCAGAGCCGTACAAGTAGTACCTGCATACTATGCACCAAGCTTTTGAAGGGAGCCCATTTGATCCATTTAAATGGTGGATAGCATAGCATTTGGAATGCCTGAAGACTACGCCAAGCAAATGGACACTTAGCGTTTGAAAACCTCCTTGTAGTTTCCAGAACAGCAACTTTTAGTAGGAAAAAGCCTACATCAGCAGCAACTCCTCTTACTGCACGATCTTTGGAAGGAATATGATCAAAAGACTTCCGTGTCAAAGTCTTTGGCATGGAAGCAACTTTGGCTGCAATATCCTGAGAGGTAACACTGGCAAATTCAGAATTACTTCTCAGATCAGAGCCACTATGCCGATCCTCCATCTCCTAAGCTTGAGAAACCTTTCAACTCAGAATTCACCGTTTTCCAAATTATTTTCTTCTAGTAAGAAGAAAAGTAAACGAAGAGGACCATGTGTTCCTGCCTCAAGCAGTGATCCATGACAATAGGATACAAAATCTTGTCATTTTTCTTCTTACAAATAGCCAAATAGGATGGAAGAACAAAGTGAGCAGGACACCTGCTACTGCAGCTCCCAATTTCTCTTGAGGCAGATTTCGTTGTTATCTTACATAAGTGTATACAACATGAAGCTGCATCAACATTTCTCCATCTTAACAGCATATTCAAGATTCAAGAATCATATGCACACTAAAAAGGAGTATTCAATCTAAAATTCCTAAAAATTCCTTCTTTTAAATTTGTACTCGGATGGTTGGATCATCTTAGAAAGCATAAATACATTTCTATTACTTCGTAATAAAGATATCAGAAAGTATTTTCCAAACCCTCCACTCCCCCACCTCCCAAGCACCAACAATATCTTAATAGCTAAAGATTTTACTCTGTACAAATGACTTAGTAAAATGCACTCAGTATTATATCTCTAACCCTCCGTCTAAAGGTAATTACTCTTCTGTTTTAAGCTCACCTGCAAAATACTGCCATCAGATCTCAGTTCCTACATCACTTTCTAATTCCTATACCCTATCATTTTCTAGAGGAAAATTCTTCACAGTCCATTCAACATGGAATTACGAAAGGTATTGGAATAGAAGGGACGATTTTAGATGTCATATTGATCAAAATATGTTTTGCAAAATAAGATATATAATGAAGTAAGAAAATAAACACCTAAATAAAAAAATCTTGTGGCATAAATTCTTGCACTGCTTGTTGCACATTAAACAAAAAGTTTCCACCTCATGTTACTCGGACTCTTCATCTCACCTCAAGAACACGTGTGGATCCTTGACACTCCAGCAATGGAATGGACTCTTCAACACAATTCATTTTCAACACAAGTATCCGAGTTTGAGTAACATAAGTTCCACTTAACGAAATCCTATTACGCAAATCATAAACTTACAGCCCTAATTCCGCCATATATCCAGTAAAATATGCTCCCATATCCAAATTCACGCATATATATTAAAGTATCCAGAAATCGAATTAGGCTAATTTTCCAGATATTAGCAGCACAATTCTGTCAAATTTAAAGCTTCCATTACATACCTCTAAAAAAAATTCACAAAACTTCAACCTCAAATTGCAATTTCGAAATGAAAATCAATCATCAACCCTTAGAAATCATGGTTTAAACTACTTTTTCCAAATTTAACACAATTTCCACCGAAAATTTCCTTCGACAAAATTCGCAACAAATTAATCCTTACAATTAATTCTCAACAAAATGCTAAAAGCATGCGAATTCGTATGCGAATGCAAATTAAGACAACAATGCAAGATCATATTCAACAAGAAACAATTAATTTTAATCAATAAAACGAGATTAGGTAAGAAATTTCAATTTAAGAAAAGGAAACAAATGAATTTACCTGAAGAAGGCAGCTTCAAAGTTGAAGTCCAGAGAGATCGGAGATTTCAGAAAATGATTGAAAAATACGGAGTATTTGTAGGACCAAGTAGGATGTTTGGAAAACAACAGAGACAGGACAAGGGAATAAATATTACGAAAAAATATCTAAAAAGTCGCGGCTTTTTCATTTCACCGTTCGTCAAAGCGTATCATTTTATACGTAGTACGGATATTTGATTTTTAAGGTGAAGATTGAACTCTAGGCCAGTTTACTTTACCTTATTTTTTTGTTAAATCTGTAATTATTTTTGTTGAATTTAAATTATTTTTATTAAATTGAAAATTGAACTAAAATTATTTTGACTGAATGAAACTTATTTTTATTGAACTGCAATTATTTTTACTAAACTGAAATTATTTTTGTTGATCTGAAATTATTTATACTGAAGTGAAATTGTTTTTATTGAATATTGTTTTTTTTTTTTAAGGTGGAGTGAACAGAGTCAAATTCTCTATATTTAAAATTATTTGTGTCACACCATTAGTTGATGGCGTGATACTATATTCAAATCACATTACTCCGTTAATTATCTCTTTTGTTCTTAAAAGATTACTTCAAATCTAAAGTTCAGTAATTTAAAAAGTAAAATAAAATTTATAGTGACGCATTAATGATGATGAAAGAGATAAAGGGAGTAAAGGGGTTGAAAGTAATTTATTATTTTTTTTTCAAATAAGGTATGAGACAATTTTTGAAAAATAAGGAGTATGTATACTTCCAATTCCTCCATTTTTTTTATAGTTGCATCACACACTTTATCACGGTATTTAAGAAAAGTGGATCTCACATGATATAAAACATTTAAAATAGGGTTAAGAGGTTATTATGAAATATAGAGAGTACAATTTTTACTATAAAAACCTTCTTTTTATAATGTGTTGCAACTATTATGACATTTTCATGGGAAATTCTCAACGGCGACCCCTAACTTCTGCTACGCACTAACGGTAACCCCCTTTTCTTGGATCATACAAAATGACATTATTTTAAAAATTTATCCCACTAATAACCTTATTTCATTAAATAGTCAATTAAAATTAACTATGGTTAATTTATTTATTTTCAAGAAAAAAAGAAAAACATTTAGAAAAATTAACAACCACAACCATCAATCCACACCACCATCTCCACCAGCCAGCCACTGCCATATCCAAGCCGCTTCACTGCCGACGACCCCAATTACCCGACCACCTGGACTCTACATTGCCGAACACACAGACGACCATCCCAGACCAGCAAATTACCCAGAACCCCAAACCCGACCACCGATCCTCCATCTATTTCTTTCCTCTCCGCCCTTTCCTCAATAACATCGACGCGAATGACTGGAGGAGACAAGTTTTCCGGCGACTCCAGCGAGTCACCGGCGTGGAAGAGAACCTGCCCTGTCATGAGGTGAGGGAGGAAAGAAGACAGCGGAGGAAGAAGCGCGCGACGTGCTAGAAACACCTTGATGTTAGACCTAAATGGAGCTCCGACGATTTCGTGGCCAGATCCCGGCGCCGGAAAACCTAGAAAGTCCATAAACTCGGCGGTGACTCGGCACTTCATTCGCTTCAACGACCTCGCGTTAACCACCATTGATGAAGAGGGAAAGTTGTAGAGATTTGAGATTGAGAGAGAGAAGAACAAGGGAGGGTCGTCGGTGGGGTTTGGGGTTCTTGGTGACGGTGGGCTGGAATAATAGCGTCGCTGGCAGGGGGAACGAGGAACCCTAGGTGATTAGGGGATTTTTATCCACCAAGCACCGTTTGACAAGTGGACCAACCAGGTTCCGCCACGCGTCCTCCATGGACCACTTAAGACACGCCACGTGTCCACCCATGCCAAATGGGACAACCGGCCATCAAGGCCCATTTCAGTCTAGAAGCCCGATCGGCCCTAGGTTTACCTTAAACCTAGAGAGTTGCACGCTTCCCAAGGCTATAAATACTCGATTAATCCTCATTAATCAAGGGACCGAATACATTACGGAACACACTAATAACCGGCTGATCTCGCTAGCAAAGCAGATTACCTACATTAAATACTCTCACCTAGAGAGATCTTGTTACCTTAATTTCTGTATTAATTACTCCTTAATCAGGTACTAACTTGACCGTTGGAGGCGGAGCTCTCAGGAGTCTCCGTTATTTTGCAGGTACAGGCGTCCGGTTCCAGTCTCGGAATTGTAACTCTCCCGCAGGACATCAGAAAACCCCGAAACATTTGGCGCCGTCTGTGGGGAGAGTACTTCAGAGATGGCATCCAAGTCTGTACCGACCCCAGAAGAGAGGCGTCCCCTAGACGACCCTCAAGTTCAGTCGGACCATGATACCGAAAGTGAATTTGAAGTTGAAACTCATACAGCTCCAGACGGGACCCTAAGGGCCCGCCGTACCCGTCATACTGAAATAAGGGAACGGGAGTATCTTCAAACAGGAAGCGAGCCAGCAGGCGCACCGCTTGCTCGGCAACAGCCGACTGATGGGTCTGCTCCCATCACAAGGAACGAACTCATGACCTTCATGAGGGGATTCAAGGGAGAGATCCAAGAGTTGATCAACAAAAAACCGCCTGCTTCAGTCAAAGAGCAGGCGGCCAAAAAACCTTACACTTCACTGAAGAGGAAGCCAGTTCAAGGGCGAGAGGCGACTCCCCATCCTAAATCTAAGAAGCGGGAGCCGTCTGCTCTTGATTTCACAAAACTCCGTTATCCTACGGGAAATAGGAAACCGGTTCGTCATATTCAGGCGGATGGGTCAAAGCAAACGTTCACAGATGCTCGGCACCTGCTAGAGCAGAAGAAGAGTGACCGATTATCAGAGTCGGCTTCTACTTCAAATTTTCAGGACAGTTTGCGAAATGCCTCGATGAGGCCAACTCAGTCGTACCATGAGAGTCAGTCAGGCGGCACCTCCCGACAGTCTGGCTTTCATAGTGCGCAGGCGGTACCAAATTTGCCATTTGTGCCGCAACAACAATATTTTATGCAGCCACCTCCATTTGGTGGACCTGCAGCAAAAAACGTCCAACCTATGGACTGGCAGCTACGGCTGCTTAGACTTGGTGAACAGCCGTCGGCCTTCTCCAAGGAAATTACTGAAGCCGCTCAGCCGGCCAAAGTAAAAAATGTTTTAGTAGGCGCCTATGATGGCACTACTAACCCGGAAGACCATCTGATGGCATTCACCAACCTGATGTACCTTCAAGGGTTGGATGATCCCACTTGGTGCAAGTGTTTCCCAGCAACTCTCAAGGGAATTGCACAGCAATGGTTCGGCAACCTGCCGACTGGTTGTGTAAACAGTTTCAGGACGCTTGCTTACTTATTTGCCTCCAACTTTGCAATGAACATCCCTGCGAAGAAAACGACCCTTGATTTGGGAACAATTCAGCAGGGTGAAAAGGAGGGGCTTCGTTCCTACATCAGGCGGTTCAACCTGATGAGAATACAGATTCAAGGGTTACCGGATGAGGTAGCTTATACTGACTTTTTTAGAGGTCTCAAAGACGGGTCTACCTTCAAATTTGATTTAGTTCGAAAAAGGGTGGCGACTCTTCAAGAGGCCTTGATTGAAGCAGAAGCCTATATACAGGCGACTGATCTGTGTACAATGAAACAGCCGGACGGGAAGAGGTTCGACAATAGAGAAGGACGACAGAAACAGTCGTCCAACAAAGATGAAAAAAGAAAAGGGGTCTGGGCGGCTGATTCCTCTAAACAGCCGGCCAAGAAGAAAAAGGAATTCAAACCATACTCCCCAAAGTATGTGTTTAACAAGGATAACCAGTTTATCCTAAAAGAAATAAAGGGACGGCTCTCAATTGAGAAACCGCTCCCCATGAAGGGTTCTGCGAGCAACCGGAACCAAGACAAAATCTGTGCTTATCATGATGACATTGGTCATCACACCAACGACTGCATTAGTCTCATGCGGTACCTAGACCGCTTGGCTGATCAAGGTGATCTTGACACTTATGTCAAGAAAACTACGGGGAATACTTCCTCAAAAAAGCAGTCGGCCAAAAAGAATCAACAGGCCGACAGTTCCGATACAGATGATGCAGTCGTCTACACCATTGCAGGCGGCTTCTCAGGAGGCGGCCCCACTATTAGGGGCAACAAAGATAATATAAGGCGGTTAGATGTAAATTCCGTTCACCAAGAACGACCGTCCAAATATACATTTCCTGAGATTGTCATCACTGAAGAGGATCTAGGAGGAATAAGGGGGCCGCATGACGACCCTCTCGTTATTGAATGTAAAGTGGCCAACCAGAGAGTTGGTCGAATCCTCATAGATACTGGGAGCTCTTCAGATCTCATCAGCAGCAAATGTCTGTCAAAACTGAAATATCAGACGGACTGCATACATCCGGCCTCCCACCCTTTAATAGGGTTTGGAGGAGGAGTCGTCCACCCACTGGGACGAGTTGATCTACCCGTCCGCCTGGGCGAAAAAGGGGAAGGACGACACATGGTAGTCCGATTCCTAGTTGTAGAGGAACTCTCTGCCTACAACATGATTCTGGGTCGCCCAACCCTGAATAGTGCCAAGGCTGTTATAATCCCGTCACTTATGCTGCTTAAGTTTGAAAGGGACAATGGAACATTCGGCTCCCTAAGGGGAGATCAGAGGATGGCCCGAGAGTGCTATCTCTCGGATGTCAAACCCACTGCTAAGGCCACTGGGTCAAGTGGAGAAAAAACAGACCTTGACAATGTCAAGGAAAGTGCGCCTGTTCAAGAAACAGGCGACAGAAAAAGAAAGGCGTCCCAGACAGAGTCCGCCAGAAAGGCAAGAAAATAGCAATCATTGGCAGAGGACCGGCCGGATGAGTTCCGCCCTCAGCCGGCTGGTGAGCATACGGACCTGATATTAGACGACTCCCGCCCTGACCGAACAGTCAAAGTTGGGACGACTGCTCTGAGAAACCTTGGTGATGACTTTCACAACCTGTTGAAAGAATACAAGGACATCTTTGCATTTGAAGTCCATGAAATGCCAGGCATTAGTCCTGATCTGGCAGTACACAAACTCGCTGTGGATCCAAAAAAGAAGCCGGTACGGCAAAAGAAGCGGAACCATGGTGAAGAAAGAGGTCAGGCGGCCGCCGCCGAAGTCAAAAAATTACTTGATGCAGGGTTCATTCGGCAATGTTACTTCCCAGATTGGGTTGCAAATGTGGTACTTGTTAAAAAGCCGAATGGCACCTGGCGAATGTGTGTAGACTACACAGACTTGAACAAGGCGTGCCCCAAAGACAGTTACCCTCTGCCCAAAATTGATAACCTGGTCGACTCAACAGCCGGCCATGCCTTGATGAGTTTTATGGACGCCTATTCTGGTTTTCATCAAATTCCTTTGTGGAAGAAAGATCAGGAGAAGACGGCCTTCGTCACTGATCAGGGATTATACTGTTATACGGTCATGCCGTTTGGTCTTAAGAATGCCCCGGCTACATTCCAACGAATGATAAACACAGTGTTCTTTGATCAGATTGGGAGAAACGTCGAGGCATACATTGATGATATGATTGTTAAGACTAAACTTCAGAAAGATCATCTGACGGACCTCCGAGAAACTTTCGCCACACTCAGGCGGCACCATGTCATGCTCAATCCCAAGAAATGTGTATTTGGAGTTGAGTCTGGGAAATTTCTCGGATTCCTTATCAACCAGAGAGGAATAGAGGCGAACCCTGAGAAGGTACAGGCGGTCGTTGACATGCAGTCGCCTCGTACCGTCCGAGAGGTTCAGAAGTTAACAGGTTGTCTGGCGGCCTTGGGAAGATTTCTAAGCCGATCAGGCGACAAATGCCTATACTTTTTCCAGGCAATTAAGAAAAAGGCAAGGTTTGAATGGGGGCCGGATGCTGAGGCCGCCTTCCAGAAATTAAAGGTTCACTTGCATTCCTTGCCAAGGCTGGTCAGCCCTTTGCCCAAAGAAAATCTCTACATGTACCTGGCCGTCTCTGATCATGCGTTAAGCGCGGTGCTCCTTGCTGAAAGGGACGGCTGTCAACTTCCGGTCTACTTTGTCAGTCACGTACTGAAAAATGCCGAGTTGAGGTATCCCCTAGTGGAGAAATTTGGTCTTGCACTCTTCATGGCTGTTAAAAAATTGAAGCCCTACTTTCTGGCACATGCAGTCGTCGTGTATACCGACCAACCGATCAAACGGCCCCTTACCACCATGGAGTCCTCCGGACGAATGATCAAATGGGCCATAGAAATGCAGAGTCTCGAAGTTACTTTCGAGCCTAGAAAAGCAGTGAAGGGGCAAGCCTTTGCTGACTTTATTGTAGAGATGACTCGTCCTCCTGACTCTCAAGTTCCAGACCAAGTCTGGAAGGTATATGTGGACGGAAGCTCTACTTCAAACGGTTGTGGAGCAGGCGTCGTATGTCAATCTCCAGAGGGCGACAGGTTCGAGTATGCTCTACGCTTCAGTTTCCAGGCTTCAAACAATGAGGCAGAATATGAAGCTTTACTAGCCGGGATCCGCATGTGTAAGGCGGCCGGGGCAAGGAAAATAGACGCCTGTTCTGATTCACAACTGATAGTGAGTCAGTACAATGGCGAATACGAAGCAACACATCCGGCCATGATCAAATATTTACAGGCGGTCCGACAAGCAGTCGGCTCCCTTGAGGATTTCCATCTGATCCAAGTACCGAGATCAGAAAACAACCAGGCAGATGCACTCTCGAAATTAGCATCATCCGCCTCCTCCGATACTCCTCGAACTGTGTTTTGGGAAGTAATGGAGAAGAGAAGCATCGAGGAAAATCCTATTGGAATTCTAGACAGAAGCTCAACCTGGATGGATTCAATCAGGGCATATCTGACAAACGGTACACTGCCGGATGATCCTCAACAGGCGGCATCACTGAAAAAACGAGCCTCCTGTTTTGAAATGATACAGGGGGAACTGCACAAGAGGGGGCACCTTCAACCCTTCTTAAAGTGTGTTACTCCTGAAAAGGGACGAGAGATACTAGATGATCTTCACTCTGGTTTCTGTGCTTCCCATATAGGTGGTAGGATGCTTGCTCAAAGGGCAAGGCGGCAGGGCTACTTTTGGCCTACTTTGGAAGCAGATGCAATGGAGATGGTGAAAAAATGTGACAAGTGCCAAAGGTTTGGCAAATTAATTCACCGTCCGGCTACTGACCTCACTACCATTCACAGCCCACTACCGTTTGCTAAGTGGGGCATGGACATTCTGGGTCCATATACGCCTGCTACAGGCGGCAGAAGGTATATACTTGTTGCCGTTGACTACTTCACTAAATGGGTAGAGGCGGAGGCTGTAAAGGGAATCAAGACGAAAGATGTAATTTCATTCATTTGGAAAAACGTCATCACTCGGTTCGGGGTTCCCATGTCTATGGTTTTTGATAATGGTCCCCAATTTGAGACGCCTGTTCTCAAAAGCTGGTTGGGAGACCAAGGAATTGGACATTACTTTGCATCTGTCGGCCGTCCACAAGCAAACGGCCAGGTAGAAGCCTTTAATAAAATCATCTCAGACGGTCTCAAGAAAAAAATTGAACGAGCAGGCGGCCTATGGGCAGATGAACTACCACATGTTCTTTGGGCCATTAGGACGACTGAAAAAGGGGCGACTGGAGAAACTCCATTCCTCCTAACTTATGGTGCAGAAGCTGTTCTTCCAATAGAACACTACGAGCCGACTCTTCGAGTAATGCTATATGACGAAGAGGCAAACTGGGAAGCTATGCGCCTGGCATTAGACTCACTTCCTGAAAAGAGGGGCAATGCTGTTTTGCGCCATGAAATCTACCGCCTGAGAATGACTAGATCATACAACAAAAAAGTGCACAGGCGTCCACTCAAAGTAGGGGACTTTGTACTTAGAAAAATGGAAGCAGTTGGTAGGGCTAACGAGTCTGGCAAACTAACTCCCAACTGGGAAGGACCCTACCGAATCTATGCGGAAGTCAGGGACGGTACCTACCGTCTGGAAACACCAGACGGACAACCGTTGCCTCGAACTTGGAATATAGATAACCTTAAGAAATATTTCTTTTGAATGATGTAAAGTAAAGAGCTACTTAATAAAGTTGGCACTTACTATTCAATTTTGTATTACGAGGGGCATGCCGTCTGTACCTTTACAGTCGGCTACTCTCCATTGAGTTTTTTCACTCTATCTTCAGAGGGGCATGCCGTCTGTACCTTTACAGTCGGCTACTCTCCATTGAGTTTTTTCACTCTATCTTCAGAGGGGCATGCCGTCTGTACCTTTACAGTCGGCTACTCTCCATTGAGTTTTTTCACTCTATCTTCAGAGGGGCATACCGTCTGTTCCTTTACAGTCGGCTACTCTCCATTGAGTTTTTTCACTCTATCATCAGAGGGGCATGCCGTCTGTACCTTTACAGTCGGCTACTCTCCATTGAGTATTTTACTCACAATACTTAGCTAAAAAGATTAGGGCCTGGCCGACCCTGTGCCTAACAGGCGGCTACCCTCCTTTGACTTAGCACCTACGTTCACCAAGAACTTACCAAGGCCACCGGCCGAATGATCAGACCAGGCGCCTAGTCAACTGATCTAACTTTTAAAAACTAATCCGACCTGTCCCAACATTATAGCAGGCGTCCGGCGGCATCCATTCGGATGAAATTCGTCGCAGAGAGCAGCTCCCTTTTGGGTGGAACATTGTTCTATAAACTAATTACACGGCACCTATACGACTGTCCCAAAGGGCAACCACGTAGCCGTTTTTGAGACAAGGATAACTCTATCACTAACCAAACCAGTGGTAGCAGTTGACATCTGAGTCAGATGACCGCCTGTATTACTTGGGATAAATGCAGGGGGTACCTATCGAGTTAATAGCCAACAAACATTGGCGAATCAAGGGGTCTAGCCGGCCTACGCCGCCTGGTACCTCTACTTCTCAAACAAAAGTGACGGCGACTGAGTAACTCCAAAGTTAACTCATAGTCACTCCTTCAAATTTGGTATGGAACCTAAAAAGTTTGAGTCGTCCGCCTGTTTTATACAAACAAGGGCACTCGAACCCCTATTCCTACTGGATAACCTATTGAGTAAATAGCCAACAAACATTGGTAAATCAAGGGGTCTAGCCGGCCTACGCCGCCTGATACCTTTACTACTCAATCAAGATTGTGACGAAGACTAAGTAACTCCTATGTTAACTTAATAGTCACTCAAACTTAGTACTGAGCCTAAAAGGTACGAGTCGTCCACTTGTTTTTAATAAACAAAGGCTCTCAACCAATACTCTTGCTAGGTTAACAAATAACAAATTAGAGGCCAACATTGGCAATAAAGGGAAACAACCGGTACCCGCCGCTTGTTTTCCTACTTAAATTCCTTGGCTACTTGGTAATTCTATTTACTTGGTCATATTGAATAAAGAGTTCGAATACCGATTGATTAAATGGCCGACTGATCATCTATCCTGGAAACAGACAACCAGTCGTCCAGGGGCATAGGCGGCATACTTACTATTTGTACCTGTCTTAACGTTCGGCCATACACAACAGTCTGTCTAGTGAGCAAATTTCAAATACTTAGACAAATTTGAACAAAAACAAAAAATTTGATTAAAATGAGCCGGCCATAAAAGACCAGCAGAATATTCAAAACCCCGGCCCCCTGGCCGGGTAATTACAAAGCAAACGGCACGCAGGCCGTGAAAAGAAAAAATATACTTAAAGCTTAAGAAGGGGGCAGTTCAGTATCAGCAGCAGCCGCCTGGTCAGCACTCTTCTTGCTGGACTCGGCCTTCGCTGCATCATCTTTTGATGCCTTTCCCCCAAGTGGCACAAGCGCCACAACCGGCTCTTCCTCCTCCAACGCAACGTCCATCGCCTCTTCTTCAGCAGCCGCCAGGATCTGTTGATTATATATTTCCGAACACTGGCGGTACGTTCTTTCCCATGAGGCAAAGTCGGCACTGGGGAACAGTCGTTCCCAGGTCATGCGTTGGATTTGGGCGGAGTCTTCCACCATCTCCCGGACGAGCTCTTGTTTTTCTTGCTCGGCCTTGTCCGAGAGCTCTTGGGTAAGACTCTTCTCCTGGTTCACCAGGCGTTCTTTTACGTTAGCCAAAGATTTCTCCATGGCTTCGTAAGAGTGCATTTTCTGACGAAGGGGCTTCAGCTCGGCTTTAAGTTTGGTGACGGTCCCCTCCAGCTCGTCAACCTTCTTTTGGGCCGCCTCTAGCTGAGCCCGAACAGCGGCGGTCGCCTGCGCCTGATAATAAAGAAGATCAATGGTCAGTACTTCATTTTGGGCAATTTGAAACATTGCTTTATCACAGCTGGAGGCGGCCATAGCCTTTGCGGCCTTTACCTCTTTGTTTTTCCGATCAATCGGCTTGCGAAGGCTGTTGACTCGGAGCAGGGCCTAAGTACAAAGAAAAACAGGCGTCAGTTTCCAATCAAAAGGGTTAACAGGCGTCCTGGAACTTCAAAAGGGTATACCTCAGCTAGGATCCCCGAAATTCCATCGAGGTCAAGGGTGCCGGCACCCTTGACCGCCTCCCGGTCAGAGGGAGGAACTACTTTAACCATTGACTTGGCTACCTCAACCAAGTCAAGTCCCTGGGGGCCGGCTGCATTAAGCAGAAGGAAAAACAAGTTAGACCTAATCAAGAAGGAAGCAAGAGTGAGTTTTTACAAGCAAGGGTCCATACATCTAGGCGGCCCCGCTTGGGTTTTTGAAGAAGTGGCCGGCTGCTTCTCAGCCGCCACTGTTTTCCTGGAAGACCCAGGAGAGCTTGCAACAGTCGTCCTCCGGGCCTTGGGGTCCGGCTGTTGCGAGGAAGAAGCCCTTGGAGTGCCAGACTGAAAACAAAAAGAGTTAGTATATGCATAATACAACTTAAAGGGGAAGAGTTTTCAAAGCTTACCAAGGGTGCCTCCTTGCTGGGGGAGTCGGCGTACGACTGCTTCATTAGCGAAACCCGCAGCATGGCCGCCGCAGTCTTAGATGCTGTTATTTTACTCATGGCGTCGGCTGAAAGAAATAAACAGCAAAGTTAGTAAAAATCCCAAGTAAACAAGGCGTGAGAAAACAGAGTATTCGTCAGGCCGGCTACCTCTAGAGCACCGACTGCCGAGGCCACAGGCGGCCAAGAAGTACTCATCATAGAGCCACTTGAAGCTCGGGACGCAGTGTAGGGGTACTTGCTCTCGTACCCCTGAAGTAGAGTTCACCCTAGTCTCTACTTTGAAGAGTCCTTTGTCTAGGATCTCTCTTTTAGCCTTTGGGGGAACAGGCGGCATGCTGCGGCCGCCTGCAAGAAGAGGCGGATCCCTGTTCCACTTGTTAAATCGTTTGTTCAGCTCCGTGTCTGAACTCTCGATAATAAGGAAGGTGTTCCGCCAATCCTTCCATTTGTTTGCCTTACCTCTCGTCATGAGGTAACCCCTGTGGCTTGTTAGTTGATACCAGCCGGTACCTCCCGACTTAGGGGTCCGGCTGAGATAGTTCATGTGGGCGAAAGCCTCAAAACTTGGCTCCACCCCGTTCAGTTCGCACCCGGCCACATAGCCGAGTACGTTTACCCAAGAGTTGGGGGCTAACTGCCATAACCCCAGATCATACCCATCTAAAATCCGCTGAACAGCCGGATGTAATGGGAAGCGCAGACCAGCTTTGATGGCCGCCACATAGCAGCCAAAACAGCCGTCACCATAGCTGGTACCAGCCGGCCAGACGACAGTATCTTCTGGATCCGGCACAAACAGTAAATACTCCGGGCCCATTTTGTGGTTAGCAATAAAGCTAGCCACGTTGTCTCGCATGGTTGCGATCCGGCCCCGGGGCACCCTGCAGTAGTAGGGGGTGTTTTCCTCTCTGTAAGAGGCGGACGGCTCTGCCCAATTATCCCCCTTCTCCACTGCATGGGAACTTCTCGCCTCTTGTAGGCGGTTATGTTTTTCTTCTGAGTCAGAAGAACTATGGTCAGAAGAGCTGGAATCGGACTCGTCCCCTGACGAGTCCGAAGAGGACGACTCCTCCCCTCTCCTAGAGGGGCCCGCCTCCTCTCCCTTAGAAGGAGCAGAAGGTAAATGGGACATGTCCACGGTTAGATGAGAAGGGAACACCTTGGTCCCTCTCTCAGAACTGTCAGCTTGACAGTCGCCTCGTTCCACATCTGGCGCCTGGTCAGATGTTTCGCTAAGGAGTACCCTTTGGGAGGAGCCGTCTGAGTTTGATATTCTAGCAGTCTTTTTTGTTCTGGCCATCACGTTCTGCATAGACACAGATTCAGTCGGACTTTGTATAAAGGGCAAAGATGGGTCCAGAAAAGGGCAGGCGGCACTCCTAGTCCTAGATTCAGCCGTCCCCGGTGACCGGCTGATCACTAACTTAGGGCGTGTCGTGTGCTTCCATGGTGCCATTTCAAAAAATAAAAAGAAAATTAAGAGTAAGAGAACTGAGTTACCTGAATGGATGACAGTTGATGAAGTCCTGAAAGTTCGGGTCAGTCGGCTTGTCAGAACAGGCGGTAGGCAGAAAAAGTCCGAAAATGTCAGAGCAAGTTCAGGGGTCCGAATGTTCTCGCAAAAATTCTCAAATGTGAAAATGACCGAAGTCAGCACTTCCTTTTATAGGCAAAATGAGAAGGCGAAGGGTCGCTTCCGAATTCAAATTTGGGCGGGAGAATCTCCCGGCCGTCTGCAAGGTGACACCTGTAACGGGCCGTCGCCTGTCACCGTGCGACGCCTGTCACAGGCGACACGTGACCAGTCGCGTGCCACCTGTGAGGGGCAAATGATTAGGGGATTTTTATCCACCAAGCACCGTTTGACAAGTGGACCAACCAGGTTCCGCCACGCGTCCTCCATGGACCACTTAAGACACGCCACGTGTCCACCCATGCCAAATGGGACAACCGGCCATCAAGGCCCATTTCAGTCTAGAAGCCCGATCGGCCCTAGGTTTACCTTAAACCTAGAGAGTTGCACGCTTCCCAAGGCTATAAATACTCGATTAATCCTCATTAATCAAGGGACCGAATACATTACGGAACACACTAATAACCGGCTGATCTCGCTAGCAAAGCAGATTACCTACATTAAATACTCTCACCTAGAGAGATCTTGTTACCTTAATTTCTGTATTAATTACTCCTTAATCAGGTACTAACTTGACCGTTGGAGGCGGAGCTCTCAGGAGTCTCCGTTATTTTGCAGGTACAGGCGTCCGGTTCCAGTCTCGGAATTGTAACTCTCCCGCAGGACATCAGAAAACCCCGAAACACTAGGCGCTGGCAGTTAAGGGGGTGGAGATAGAGGTGGTGGTAGTGGACTGGTGTTGGGGCTAGTTGGGTTGGTGATAAAAAAAAGGGGGGGGCATTTATGTCATTTCACTATTTTGGTTAACCATAGTTTAATTTTATGTTAAAACACCATCATTAATGTCATCTTTAGGAGAAAAAAGAAAAATAGTGTCATTTTGTATAATCCAAAAAAAAGAGGGTTACCGTTGGTGCGTAGCAGAAGTTGGGGTCGCCGTTGAAAATCTCCCCATTTTCATTTTAGAGAAGTGTTGTAACTATAAAGAAACGAATGAAGTATTTAGAGAGTATATGTAACAATAAGTTACTAACCATGCATAATGAGTTAGTGCCTAACTGCCTATGCATGGTTATTGGGTATAAAGGGGTTATAAATATCATGAAATTTAAAATTTACTAGACTTCACTATACTTTGAAGTTTTTCATTAAGATATATACCATAAAATCTTAACCTAATGGTTAAGACTGAAGTCCTGTATTCGATAAATCATAGATCGATTTAAATTTATATAGTACTTAAAAGTATACTTCTTTTTAAGAGACTCACTGATATTGTACACTCTAAATTTACACACATTTTATACGAGTAAAGTTAAAGTATATTGCATAGATTCCTTTTTCTCGTATGCGAATTTTGTACATAATAGGTTCTTTTTTTATTATAATATAACGGAGTGCATCATAATTAGCCGAGAAATTAGGTGTAACGACAATCTAGCTGTCCTATGCGTAATTTATTTCGTTTTCAGGAGTAATTCGTGACCCTTTTTTGCCCTATTAATTAATAACCAAATTACTCAATCTCCAGGGAAATAGTGATTACTACGAAGCATAAGTGTTTCTGTATTTGTGAAAAATATTATCGATAAGCTAGGAAAGTTGATATTTATAACGTAATTTAATTATTTAAGTGTAAATAGTATCACAAAAGATAACGATACATGCATAGAATACGACTTCATATGAATATATGGAGTATGAAACTTTTACCATTAAAATTTTATCAACTAGAACCTTACAAATGTAGCTAGAAAGTGTTATATTAATTCAACCATATACAGAATGATTAATTTATAACATTCCGAGCCAACATCTGTTAATTAACAAATAAATCGATATTTTATATATTGTTTTATTATAGTATCTGAAATCTACAATTTTAGTCCTATCCAAAATAAGAAATAAATAAAAACAAAATTAGATTATCTCGTGCATGCAAACGGGTGTCATCTCCATAGCTCTCACACCTTGCTCATGCACCTAACACGTGTTGAAATTGAGGATAGATGCAAAAATATGCATGCATGGCAAAAACAAAGTTAAAAGCTGATGAAATTACAATCAGAGAAATACAAAAAAATTGGATCCTTCATAATATTTCATAAACTTGAACTTGGAAAAAAAAAAAAACAAAAAAATGGCTTCAAAGTTGAACCCAGCGTATGCGTATACAGTTTTGTATGTGAAAGACGTTGAAAAGGCCGTTGCATTTTATTCCAAAGCTTTTGGCATCAACGTTCGCCGTTTAGACAATTCTCGCAGGTAAAATCATCGCTAATAATCAAGTAAATAAGTGAGATTTATACCTTTTACAAATTAAATTTTAATTATGTCATGGACTATATATATATGTTGACGGTACGTTGAGATTCTTTTATCCTTTCTCCCCACTTATAAAATGTCTAGTCCGCTAATCCGGGTTGGAAGGATCTGTGAGAGGTTTCGGCCCGATAAGACCCTTCTTCTTACCAACAAATAAAAAAATATGTCATGACTGTTGAGAATCATGTTATTAACTTATTATAAACGTGTTAGTATATAATTGTTACGAATGATAAATACGGAGTATGTTGTTTATTATGTTATGGGTGAAGATTTTGTCTAGACAAATTTTAATACGTACTACCAAGCAAATGTTCCCGATTATATCCTACCACGAATAATTGTTTGGTCTAGCAATGGTAATTTTGCAATTGAGCATTGGAATAAATCTCTACCAATATGTTTCATGGAGTATCACATGTTGTACATGGGCACGTGGTATATATAAAAACCATTATTAAATTGTTATAGTAAGAAAAATAATAATACTAATTTATCAATGGTATGGAAAATCATGCAACATCTACAATAATAGAATTTAAAACTAATGAATTGTAATGAATATTCGGTTCATATTACTCTGTAGAAAATACAATTGTTAAATTACTTTCCGTGTTTTCAATAGATCGCCATATTTTAACCGGTAATTTGATTGATTGTGGTGTGTGTAGATGGGGAGAGTTGGAGAGTGGACAGACCACAATAGCATTCACCCCAATTCATCAACATGAGACCGATGAAGTCACAGGTGAGGTCCATACATTTCAATCCAAACGTGAACGAGGTCCAATCGAGGTGTGCTTCGATTACGCCGATGTGGATGCTGCTTACAAGGTATATATAGATTACTATCCTCCTAATGATGCATCTCAATTGATGAATGTTTCCTTTGGTTTTCTCCTAAGACAAGTAGATATATTTTTTTCAACACATTATATGTCCCATGTTTTGAACAGAGGGCTTTGGAGAATGGTGCAGAAGCAGTGAGTCCACCTGAACAAAAGGAATGGAACCAGAAGGTTGGATACGTTCGTGATATCGATGGCATGGTTGTTAGGCTTGGCAGCAATGTCACTCCCCAGAAGCATTAGATAGATGGCATGTATAGTGTTAGTTTATGTAGCGGTACGGTAAACTGCAAGAATTTACCACCTTGAGGAAATAAATGTCACTCACCCGAAACATTAGATAGATGACACATATGATGTTAGTTTATGTAACGGTATGGTAAACCGCAAAAAATTTATGTAATAGCTAAAAAATAACTAGAAAATAAATGTATATGTATGCACTTCTTTTGTCCTTAATCCTTATATAATGGTAATTAATGGACTAATGGTAGACATGGTACATATTCTCTTTCAGAGTAATATAATTTATAAATTTGTAAGAGTCGTAGGTACATATTCCTTTCACTTTGATGGTTGATATACTCCTCCATTTTAAAGGGCTCGCTGATAATTTATTTTTTCACCAACAATTTTAACTTGATTGATTTGCTGTTACCAAAATATATACCTTTATTATGATCCCTTTATATGAAATGGCCAATGGGGACATGTTTTTTAAAATGATATACACGTAATAAATTAGTACACATTAATACATGATAATTATTTACATTCACACATAATATATTCTTGGAGTGGGCTTTTATATATTTCCAAATACTGTTGAAGGGGGGCCCATATCACCATATTTACCAATCATAGCTTGGTCTAATGGTCAAGTTTGCATCTCACAACCAAAAGGTTGTGGGATCAAACCCCATTAGAGACACTTTGGGTGGGAATTCCCTTATCCTTCCCCCCATATTCAAAGTGTTTAGCCCCCTAACCCCGGTCGGGAGGACCTGCGAGAGATTCTGGCCCGATAGGACTGCTAACAAGGGGGTGTTTTGGTTTTGGTTTGTTGTTAAATCTGAACTAAGCAAACTAGCAAATTATTAAACATCTTTGGCTAGTGTACATAGAAATAGGGTTTAAATGTGCTCATGAATTTAGAATAGCAATTTGGTGTATGCAAAGGATGGCTATTCTTGAAAATTACAGATTCCATTTATCAAAAGAAGGAAAAGGAAATTATAGGTATTATATTATTCCCTATGTCGATCATATAAATCGGACCTGCAATACAAATAGACAGGAGAATCAGTATAACTAGTAACAGCCAAGAGTAGTAGTTCACTGATGCATCTTTGAAACAGAATTACAGATGCATTTCACCACTTTATGCCCAATTTTTGGTACCTTCTCTTTATTGCACTTGGTAGGTAGTGTCACTTTTATCTATGAAAACATTCTTATGCTATGACAAGAACCTAAAACTTTTGAATTCGATTGCAATATTCTTGTGTCACTTTCTTGTATATTGTCATATTGCGTTTACAATACGCATTGTTTTCCTATATCGTTCCAGTTTTATCTAATAATCTCGAAGAAATAAGAAAAACACGTTATTACTAGGGAGGTCTGTAGCAGTCAATCACAACATCTAAACGTATGTACTCAAGTATTTTCCTCCTCGATCTCTCTCAACAATATTATAGATTTCAACTTAAACTTCGATTTCATGCATGATATTTGAAGTTTATAAGCAAGGGATACTAATTTTCTTTTTTCATGATATATGATGATTAATTATTTCAATGATCATACAGACTAGCTAGGGTAATATGGCTTCCTCTCAACAGCTACCAGCTTCAACATCAATACTGCAAAATGAAGACACAACAGTTGTGGAGCAGATGATGAAAGAGGCAGAGAAAATTCTACTCTCAAACAATCCTAATGTTGAGAAAATGCAACTACAAATTGCTGGCTGCATACTGAACATAACCAAGGGAAGCCGGTTACATATTCATAATAAACATGATTGGAGTGGCCAAGTAAGTTTTCGAGCCGAGTTTCCGACAGAAATTCCTATAGGAGGGACGGCGAAGTTTGTACACTATGGAGCTCCTTCAAAAGGCTCCAAGGCTGCTGTGGTGTATGCTAGTGTCAATTGTGCATGGCTCTTGGCTTGGTATGTACCCTTCGGCGATGAGCCTAACAAGGTACGGAGTATGTTTTTAATTTCCATGCTCTGAATTAAGCTAAAACGTACTAATATAGGCTAATTGTCATAGAGAGGAGTCTCTAAAGATGTGTAAAGGTAATGTCGAGATTAATAAAGTCACAAAGGATAGTGATGTTGACGGGATTCAATTTGAGGTTTTGGTAATCTCCCCAAGATTTTATCAAATCTTTGTTAATAATGAGGCATGAAAGGCATCTATGAGCCATTTCAGAGAATTTCACATGAAGATTGCAGTTGATTTGCGAAGTATATCACATTTAGATTGCAGTTCATATATTTTAAGCCAGTGGAGCGAGGCAATACGTATGATTGAACTGAATTTGATGCTTTAATGCGATTTTCTATGGATTGTTTGTAGGTATACGTAGAAAATGGGGCAAAAGAAAATTATAACGTCATAGATTGGTATGAAATAGAAAGAAAACTGGAAGCATCGGGCAACATGAGTGTTTATGAAGACGTGCCCACAAGATGCAAGTCCATTGCAGAGCTTAATGGTGATGGCAAAAAGGTTAAACTTGGTGCTATGTTCCTCAATGGATGACTGGCTAGAATGTTTAATCTTGTTGATGGATTATATGTCTACAGGGGTAACTGTATGCTGTTATTAAGTCCAGAGCCATGTTCAAGAGTAGACCTTGAACTATATTATACTTCTATAAATAAAGGCTCTGTTTATATAGACTTCGTTTGTAGTTGATATCAACATATAAGAAATAACGAAGATGATGCCTCTCATGTAAACTTTATGATTGCATAGGCAATAGTCTGTTTGGATGATCTTGATGTTATTGCAAACTATTATGAACTACGTTACTTCATCGCCTATTTACTATGAAGATCTGTAACTTTTTTTGATGGCCCTTCTTATGTGGAATACATACAGGGTACACATCAAAGAAGAATCCGACCACATACAACCCAAACACATTTGACTTTTTATAAAGGTGATTGCCAATGGGTAGAGTAATTCATTAGTTTTGGTTTTGCTCAGAGATATCCACGAGAGAACTTCATAATAATGTATCGACCACTACAGACATACAGTACCACGACGGAAGCCTCTATTTGTCTGGAGATCTGAGCACAACCCTACCCTAATGGTTAAATCGTCAAGCAGAAACACCAAGAAAGATAAGAATTGGAAAGAAGATCTTGTTTGAGTGGAAACTAAAAGCAACAATTATGAAACTAACAATTAGAATGAGAACCTGATATCATTAATTCGATATGCAATGTATTCATAAATACAAGTAAAAGGGCTATAAATAAACTATAATGAGAAAGAATCATCCCTTGTTTGTACTGGGAAAGCAAACACCTACGCTTCAGAACAAAGAATAGATATATAAGAGATAAGAAAAACAGGACAGAAAATAAATGTGATTTTTCAGTTGATCTTTGGTGGATCGGAGGATCATAACATCTCTTGAGACAGCCTTATGCAACGGCTGACCCTTTTCCTGAAACCATTTCTATCGTCCCTCCATTGCTTCTGCAAGTATATATAACAAGATTACATTTAGCTGCTTGCATTGAGCTGTGTTCCCATTAATATCAAAAATGTAATGCAGCATCAAATTCGCAAAAATCAATTAGATCAAAGAAATACCAGTGTTAATTAAATTAAGAGTTTGATAATTGGTCCAGAGAGATAGTCATCATAGATTACAATACAGGCGAAACTTAATCAGCAAAGCCTTGCAGTAGGGAAATTTCACTTAAACAAGCCATACTACTATAACTAACAGAAAAAGGCAGTAGGATTTACCGCAGCTTCAACATTGGCTGGAGATTCATCGTTAGGACTAGCAAGCATCGATATGATACTAAGAAGTATACTTTCAACCTGTTAAAGAAAGCATATGAAGTATCAGCAATACATAATCCAATAAAAGTATGATATCAAAGAATTTCTTTTTTCTTTTGTTCTCAAAGAGTGAAAAACCTAGGTGGACTTCCTCACACGAAGCCAAATTAACTGATCCTTACAGGCAATTGAGAAATTCTTTTGCATGAAATGCTTTGTACACAAAAAAAATGAAGGGGGCAAATCTTGTATAATTAATGTACAGATGCATATGCATACATTTAGAAGATTGGATTTGAAATCAACTTGGTGATGCTAAATTTGCTTACAAATTACTTTCACCATTAATGAACGAACTTGCAAAGTGAAACATTATAAAGTTGAACCCTTGTAACTTGACACAGGACAAACCACATACACAACTTATAAGAATAAGAATTACTTGCAGATTAAAATTTATAAAGTTGAATCCTAAATTCCTAATAGCTTAATTCAGGACACTTATAAGAATAAGAATTACTTGCAGATTGAAACATTATACAGTTGAATCCTTCTACATGAGATTTAGATTCTAAATAACTTGCCTAAAACTATGCAACAGAAAACGTAAAAAGGCAGGATAATACCGTATGGACAGGAGTCCATCGTTCACTTGAAAGCTCATATCCATTTGGGTCATCACCAGGAGGATGAAGTATCGATATGCAAACTTTTCCATCACTATAAACTGTTATATTCAAGCAAAAAAAATATCATTAGCAAGAAGCTTTTCTAAAAGCAATGAATCAAGAAGAGTTCAAACTTATTGCAAATTCACAGCGTCTAATAAAATTTGTCATCTTTCTTAAGATCAAAGAGTTTATACTTGGATTATGCCATTAGCAACAAGCTTTTCTAAAGCTATGATTCAAGTAGAGTTTGAACTAATTGCAAAAATTCAAGACATCCGATTAAAGCTGTCATCTTTCTTAAGATCATATAAAGTAGATTATAATTGAATTTTACCATTGGGATGCCACATTTCGGATGTAAACGTTACTGATGGCGGGCTGTTGGGATAATTCTTCGGAAATTTCATTATGGCATTGAAAAATCCTCCTTCACTGTATACAATACAAGTTTTGACAATGTTATTAACTATTATTTCTCAGCATGAACATGCTAATACAAAGTATTTGATAATTCACTGCATATAATATCAAATATGTTACACAGGAAAGACGGAATTCAATAAATAACCTAAAATCAGGTTATAAAAAATAAATAAATAAATAAATAAAAAAAAAAATCCTAAAATCACAATATCAGTGCATATTAATTTTACATATGAACAATACTAGCAGCCAATTTGGTATAACAATCATAAATCTCCCAATTAAACATTGAGTGAAATTGAAGGCAAAATTATATTCTAACACAATTCTATTTTACGGTTTTTTTTTTTGTTTTTTTTTTTTGGTAGGTGGGAAAAGGTAATCGCTTAAAAATCCCCAATACTCATAAATAGTAATCAACAAAAATCATACATGAAACCAGAAAATAAAATTCAACAAAATCAATTCAGAAAATAAATTAAAATCAATAAGAGTAAAAATCTTACTACATGGTATCAGGAGGACCGATAATAGTGACACTCCATTCAAACAAATTGTTTTCCTCTAATAAACCTGCTGAAAACCCATCAACTGGATGTTTGCAAAGATCTGAAAAATCACCAAACAAAAATAAAATCGCATAAATATTCAGAAAAATACAAATTCAACAGAATAATTGAAAAAATTAGATTTTATTTGATCGAATTAATTGATACCTTTAAGCTGCTTTTGGAGGAGGAGAGAAGCTTGAGAAGGTGAACCCATGGAGGAGAGAGAAAGGAGAAAAAATTAGTTATGACGGCGATAGTACAGAATTATGAGTTTGGGTTCTTAGCTGTTTATATTTATACTTTAAGCTTATGATTCTTCTTGTCTAAATAAAATTATTAAATATATATACTTTCCTACTTCGTATAAAATAATGAGCGATTTAAGGAAATTACCGAATACTTTCGCCTCGATGTGGTAGATTACTCATTAGAGATATGCACTAATACTAGCGCAACTCAAGTTGGATTATTCAATTGATTAATAGAATTATAACTTACTCGTAAATCTCTACTCGCTAATTGTGTAATCTTTCCCTTGGATATACGTAGTCGGAATTAATTTGGTAATTTAGGAGTAATTAGTAGGTTACCCTAAAAAAATCTATTCAACTTACATCCCATAAAAGGAAAGAACAAAACGCAACTGGCCAATTAACTTAATTAGATGGCATCCTTCAAAAATTAGGGTCCAATTGCCCAAGTGTCGGCACGTGTGGGGCCAAGTTGGTGATATCAATTAACTTTCATTGCCTTTTTTGAAGAAAAGCTCAATTCGATGAATAGTCGGTTGGTCGCTTGGTTCATGACTTAAAATATCAAGTGCAACAAGTAACCAAAAAAAAAGGTGGTACAATTAATAATCGCTTGGTTTAATTTTTAGATTATTAAAAGTATTTTTTCACGTTGATTTCTAAAGTCTTCTTACTTTTACAAGAAGTTAGAAACACGGAATGTTTAATTGTTAAGAGTAATGGTCAAGCTAAGAATTTTTAGTTGAAAACATGGTAATTTTGTTCAGAGATAAAGTTCGAGAAATTGTGAGAATTGCTCCTTCAGAAAAAAATTTATATGACTAATTTCATTTTTGGGACAGCAGAGCACAATCGTTTTTAACTAACACATTAGGTTTTTTTTTTTTTTTTTTTTTTTTTTAAGAATAACTAACACATTAGTTAGGGGTAGATAAGAGAGAAACTCCATCGCCTTATAGCCCTTTATTGTCTCTGTGATTGTTATACATCAATGGAGTCCAAGTACTCATCCACACGACCATAGGAGACTTGACAAATTACAGATTGGTATGATTGTAATGATGGTCACTAAGGGCTTGTTTGGTAAAAAAAAAAACAGAAAACTAAAAACAAGAAAAAGGTGCATCCACTTTTCTGTTGTCAGTTTTCAAAATTATCATGGTATTAATAATTTTGACTAATTTTAGATTCATAATGACATATAATATGATTCTGAAATACAAAAACCAAAAAAACATAAAACCACACTATGCCAAACAAACCCTAGCAGCTCAATTAGAGTTTGAATACATTTTGTATTCAAACTCTAATATGGTATCATGAGCTATTGATCCAACTTTTTTCCGCTTTCGCTACTACCATGGCTACACCATTAAAACCCTTTGAATTTCCAAATAGCTGTTGCCATTGTGGAGAACAATTTATTTTACATACTGTACTTCTACACATCAGAATCACAGTACTCTGTATTACTCCGTACTTTAATGTGCAATAGAAATAGACTGTGTACGTAAATGGAATCTAATATTATATCAACCTTAATTAGGAAATTGCGACTCCAAACCAGACAGACAGGCATGCAACATTAATGTGACGTATATCTATGAGAGTAAACCATAACCATGTACTGTAATATGAACTTAGGAGAGCTTATCTGCAAGATTTGTCATATAACAAAAGATAAATCAATTGCATTCGCCAATTTGGCTAAAAAAGAAGCATGAACTCTAACAGCTGATTGCGCATCCAGCAATTTTTTGCCCAGCTATAAACGCAGAAATCCACATATTGAAACACATACTGTCATTTCGACTCAAAAAAACGCAGCAAGCACAATCAAAAGTTATGAATCCAACAACGGGCATGAGGGAATTTTGACAGAAATCTTATTCGATCCCAGTCAAACCCCTGCAATAACTAATCTGATCCCACCTAATACCCCAAAATAATTCTATAAAAACAGTTCTCCCATTAGATTGTTTTTTCAAATTTCTTATCGCACGGGAGCACAATGGCACCATCTAATGAAGGCCAAAGCTGGTGAGAACACTTTAGAGATATGTAGCCATGTAGGTGAATCATAGCATTTCTTGCGATTTTCTTACACACCGGCTGACCTTTTTCCTGAATCCATCTCTATCTTCCCTCCATTCCTTCTGCAAATTTTAAAAAAGAGCTTTAGTTCAATCCTCTGACAGAAACAACATCTAGATTCCAGATTACAAAAACAAATACAGCGTTTTGGAGTGTTTTTAAGTATGTCAGATGATTAAGTGAGAATGCATATGTAGAAAAAAAAATTCAAAATTATCCTGCAAGAAAGTAGCAAAAGAGGGTGCATGTGCAGAGATCCTATTATTTAACCTATCACTCAACATTCTAAAGAAATTGTACATTGTACAGAGCACCCCTCAACCAGAATTGAATCTATGAGACCATAATTCCACCATGAAAACCCCAAAAACACTTGACAATAGTAGCCAGTAGGTCCATAGTTTTAAGGTGAAAATTTTAAATGCCACGAAAGTAATTACGGGTATATACATGTTTATCTTTAGTTGTAGTGAGAGAGTTTGTAACGAAGGGCTTAGCTACTAGAGATTGAATTCTTGATAACAACCAGACCTTAAAAACTAACATAGTATAAACAAACTTGAAACCCAGATTTCCAAAATAAGAATTTCCATAACAGCAAAAATACATGCAACGTACCGCAGCTTCAACATTTGCTGGAGATTCGTCATTAGGACTGGAAAGCATTGATATGATACTGAGAACTATGCTTTCAACCTGACAGAAACATAAACAAGTGTAAGCATTTGAGCAGTCTTAGCAAAAAAGATTGAGATAGGTAACAGAAATAAGAGAAGCAATCTTATAGTAACCATTCTAATAATCTAATCCATCATATACAAATAACCCATAGGCAAACTTGAACTTAAGGTACAGGACTTCAGAATTGCAGTTCAATTATTAATGCCACAACTAACCAAGCATATTATGCCCTCAGATCAGCCAAGTCTAGCAACACTACAAGCTCACAGGATCCATTGAATGACCAAGAGAAGGGTAAAAAAAAAAACTCAACCAATTCTATATGACTAAGGAATCAATCTCTACGTATAATTTACAACCATAGCTACTGTACTACCAATTGGCTATACTTGTGAATTGATTTTATATATAGGTATAAATTGTCAGGGTTTTTTTTTTTTTTTTTTGGAGACATAGCTGCATATGTATTAGATACTCCATAATATATACATTTGCAGATAACTTTTATAAACAGAAACAGTCAAACGTCATAAGTTTAACAAAAAAACTTCACATTCCAAAGTAATCAAAAAAAATCTGACTAGTTCTCAGTGTAATCAACACTCACTGTATGAACTGGACTCCATCGCTCACTTGCAAGTTCATAGCCATTTGGGTCATCGCCAGGAGGATGAAGAATTGATATGCAAACCCGGCCATCAGTATAAACTGTGAAAATTCACCAATGAACATCTTTAAGTACCACACAAGATTTGTAGGGAAAGGGAAATATCAATAATCAAGCCAATGACAGACAAAATCAACCAACCGTTTGGATGCCATATATCCGATGTAAACCTCACTTGTGGGGGGCTATTTGGATAATTCGGCGGAAATGACATAATGGCATTGAAAAACCCCCCTTCGCTGCACAGCAGTAGGTTTGAAACTTGTAAGTATAAAAAGACAACATCAAGAAAGTTACTTGTTGTAAAGAATTACTGATTCCAATTGCACCCAAGATTTATTATCCAATTTCATATCCAAAATACAGATATCTGACAGAAATTCATCAAGAACCACCAATTGAACCATCAATCCAAAATTAACCATCCAATCCCCACTTCAAACAAACAGGCAAAAACACATTGGATCATCAACAAGAATCAAACATCTTCTCAGCAAAGAATAAAGAAAAGGATCGTCAGCACAAAATTCAACAGCAAAACAAGACAACAAATCAATTTGCAAATACCAATTATCAATTGAGATGAACCACTCGTTTTAAACCAAAGATCATCCTACAAATGCATCAATTTCATCGCTAAATTCACAATTACTTAAAACCCTAGAATCCTAGTATACCAATTAAACACCCAAAAAAAGATGCGAATTACAGAAAAAGAAAAAGAAAAGAAAAAAAAAAAAGAAACATACTAAAGGGTATCAGGAGGCCCAATCACTGTAACACTCCATTCAAAAAGATTATTTTCATCAACCAATCCAGCTGAAAACCCATCAACAGGGTTTTTGCAAAGATCTGCAAAAACACAGAAAATAAATCAATAATTCCACAAATAATTTGAAATCCCAAAATTCAAAAAAAAATTAAACAATTCAATCATCAAACAGCAATCAAATTCAAAAAAAAAACAAAAGAGAGATCAATTGAAAATTGAAATGGGATTAAAACCTTTAAGCTGCTTTTGGAGCAGAAGCGAAGCTTGAGATGGTGACGACATGGAAGGAGGAGGAGAGAGAAAGAAGAAAACCCGAGTAAGATTTGGCGATAAGAAGAAGAAGGGATTTGCTCAAATAGAAGATTCCAGAAGAGAGAGTTGCTTGAGAATCCGCAACTTTGCTCTTTCTTTCTCTCCCACTAATTTTTTTTCTGCCTCTGCAAAAATAAGCTTTAAATATTGCTTGGGCCTAAGGAACCAGCTACTAGAGAATAATTTGGTATTTATATTTATCGCCTTTTTTATATTTTCAAAACCCATTTTTTCATTCCAAAAAAGTAAAAAAAACAATTTATTTTGGTACATGGATTGATGGAAAATGCAATTGTACTTGTTATTTTGATTTACTATGTTAGGTCTCGTGTCATGCACGGTAATTTTCAATAACTATTTTTTAAATGATCACTATATTAAATATTTGACTTTTATATGTTATATTCATATTAATTAAATGCTGAACAATTAAAAAAAATGGTAGGAAAAAAAATCACACTAAGAATAATCAACATTTGTCATTCTTGGCAAGTATTATTGAAGTGTCCATAGTTAATAGTTAATCATAGATTATTAATTGATTAAAATTTTAATCATAAGCTATTCAAGGAAATAGCAAAAGTATCCTTTGTTGATTTAATATTCATATTTCATTGTTAAAATTTGTAGCTTCGTAATTTTGAAAAATAAATAAATTCAAGAAAAAATAAATATGATGTTGTTGTAATAAATGTAGTACATTTTTTTTTACACAACGTAGTACATTTCTTTCAGAAAAACAAAAAAAAAAAAAAAAAAAAAAAAAAAAAAACTCTATATATCACAAATTATGTTAAGAATTTTTTTATTTATTGCTTAAGTTTATAATATAATTGTTAATATGTTGTTTTAGGAAGAATATGATACATCAAATCTTCTATTACACACCGTAAGATATTATTATAGTATATGTAAAGATTTGTTTCTTAAATACTACGTATAATTTTTTATCAGGAAAAAAAAAACTAAGGACACATCAGAAGATGACACGTGTCATTGTCGGTGTGTCTTTTAGTATATATAGTTAAGTTATAGTTATAGTTATAGTTATTGATGATTTGTAGCTTCATAATTTTGAAAAATAAATAAATTCTAGAAAAAAAAATTATGATGTTGTTGTAATAAATGTAGTATATATTTTTTTACACAACGTAGTACATTTCTTTAAAAAAAAATGTAGTACATAATATGTCTTTCCAAAAAAAAAAAAAAAAAAAAAAAAAAAAAAAAAAAAAACTCCATATATCACAATTATGTTAGGAATTTTTTTATTTATTGCTTAAGTTTATAATATAATTGGTAGTGTGTTTTTTTAGGAAGGATATGTTACATCAAATCTTCTATTACACACCATAAGATATTATTACAGTATTATATATGTAAAAATTTGTTTCTTAAATAAAATTTTATTTAAAAAAAAAAAACTAAGGACACACCAGAAGATGACACGTGTTATTGTTGGTGTGTCTTTTAGTATTAGTTATTGATTAAATGGATGAACATTGACAAATATCTTTTAAGATTTTTTTTTCAATGATATCTTATAAGAATTTTAACCAAACACATTTCTTAGGTGAGATCTAAATTTGAAAACAACCTCAAAGATTGATAGGAATTTTTTTAGTTAACCAAATCATAAAAATATATATATATATATATATATATATATATATAAAGTAGGCGTTTTTAGAGAGCATTCGGAGCGCCACGTAAGATAGGTATTATTTCGACCAATAAGAAGAAAAATTTGTATTTTATTTTTGAATTAAAAAATTATGTCGCCACCTAGATAAAAGTAACGAATTAGATTTGATATATCTAAAATTTTAATGCCGCGTAGATTATAATCCACGAATTAAATTATTTTAATGAAAACAAATAAAGTAAAAATATAGGAAAAGATAAATTTATTAATTCAATACTACGAGTATAAGAAATCCCCAAAAAATATACTAAAAAATATTTAAATGATAAACGCTTATAATAAACTTTGATACCTATCATTATAAGATAAATTTTGATAGTATTTTTTATGATAAGTAATACAAATTGTTCGTTAATTATAATTAAATTAAAATTTGTGATACCTGCTATTATAAATTGACACATCGTACGACACAAACAAACTTTTGTATCAATAAAAAACCCCATCAAGCGAATTTTGTGTTAGTAATTTTGTGTTAATTTTTTGTCATCAATGGCCGGGTAATTTTTAGCTTAATATTTAAAATCCTATGTTTAAATTAGTATTTCTAATTATTACTTACATTGTATTAATTTGGGATACTCAACGATTATATGTTTATGTTTTATTTACTTAATGTTTTTTTACATGCAGATCTAACACATCATATCGCAACCATTTCATTTATTGGTAAATATATTGATTTATTTTATATAAATGTAAAGATTTAATTAATATCAATTTCAGTTTGGCTAACATTTCACGGTTCAATTTATCCATTGATGTAATAGGTTGGTTGTGGACGAGGTTGGTGATTCAATCGAAATAAAAGTTATAGTAAAACAATGAATAATGATTTACTATTTAAATTATTAAAAATTTATCGTTTCACATTGAAGATTTTATATAACGGAAAAAATATCATTACAATTTATTTATATTTAATAATTTCATTATAAATTATAGTAAAAAAAATAAACTTTTGTACTTTTGTCTTCTAATGATTTAGAGGGAAAAAAAAAAACAAAAACAATACATATTGTATTTTCTTAAAGGGATTTTTCTTTTTTTTAATAGTTCGAGTATCATTAGTCATTACATTAATATTGTATTAGAGAATCGTTACATCGCCCAATAATTGCTCCAATAATAGCTAGTAGTTCATTGATTAGGACAAACGTATAGTTGATTGTGTTTTTGGTATTTTGTAGATTGTCCATGATTTTAGCATCTCTGATTTTTTCCAAACACATAATAATATCTTTTCTCCATGTACCATAACAACTTAGTTCATCATAAACATTGTCATCGATCTAGAATGAATTTATACATTTACGATTAATTGATGTAATCAATCTAACAAGAATCACATTGATTTTCTTAGCTACAAGTATATATATATATATATTATATTCTAATTGAATTAGATGCCACGTTAGATTAGATTGGATAGATTTGTTTAAGATAAAAAAGAATACATAAAATAATTTATAATTCTTTTGAAAAAAAATTATCTTTTTTTATTGACAACAGAATTCAACTTATAGCAACACACCACATATCATAATTAATATGAATATCCAATTAATAACAGAATTTTACCCTATACGAAAAACCACGTAATTTTAATTATATATAAATATGGCCATGTATCATTAATTTTTTTTAGTCTACCATTGATTTACCATTAAAGCTTTTGAATCGTGTATTTTTCATATTTGGTTGTAATATTTTTGTGTATGCTTGTGATTTGTTATTGAAATTAAAGAAGTAAAAAAATACTAAAATTAGAAAACAACGGAAACGATACAATACAAGGGAATCTTGAGGTGAATTCTTAGAACTTTACGGGTTTTACAAAGCCTCCGTAGCCCATTTACCAACCATATATTACAAATGGTCCAATTAAGCTAATAATATAATATGTTGATTGTGCATGTTAAAATAATAATTACTTTTAACATTTTATTTATTTTATTATTTTTTTAACCAATGCACTCTTCTTTTCACAAAACTATACTCCCTCTATTATTTTAGTGTCCCATTGAAATTTAGCACATATGTCGACATAGAACTTTGATAAATAATATCTTACTTATATATTTTTTTATTTACAATTCACAAACATTGGTCATAGTAGACCAAGTGAATATAAATAATAACAAACGTGAAAAAAGAATAATAGGTAGTGTTTCTACTTTCTTTTTGTATCTAACATTTTTTAAAATAATATAAATACTAATAATTATTATTATTGTTGTTATAATTATAACTATAATACAAAACATGCCCACAAATAAGTACACTCTTTAAAATAGATATTCGGGGCAACGCCTGAGGCACATACTAGTGTGTGTGTGTATATATATATATATATATATATATATATATATATATATATATATATGTATGTATGTATATATATATGTATATGTATATATATATATACATACATACATACATATATATATATATATATATATATATATATATATATATATGTATGTATATATATATATATACGAGACAGCGACACTTTGGCATTCCAGTTCTTCGCCAATTGTCGTGCCACGTAGACGATAAATAGGTATTATTGTGACACATCTGATGCTAAGTAAGCGATTTTTGGATAGATTTTTTAAGATATAATTGTTGTATAGAGTTTTATTATCGATAGAATTATAATATTTGAAATATACAAAATTAATCATAACTTTTTATAAATGTCCAATAACTCAATTCTATTTCCATAATCAAATTCGTTTTAAAAAGTTCTTTAAAATAAGATCCATTTATAATATATCTAATCACAAACTTTTATACGTAGCTGGCCAAACTGTGTCACCAACTATTATAAGAGTTACTTTGTTAGTGTTATAGGGGTTACTTGGTCAGTGTTATAGTGGTTACTCAATCAGTGATATAGATAGGGGTTACTTAGTTAGTGTTAGAGGTTACTCATTTAGTATTACAAGAGTTACACAGTCAGTATTATATGGTTACTTTGTCCGGCCAGATGGTGTGGCTAGCCGCATACAAAATGCATTGTTATTTAATTTATTTTAAAAAAATATTAGAGAATTAGTAAAAATAAGTTTTAATCGGTAAAAATAATTTTAGTTTGGTATTCAGTTCAGTGAAAATAATTGAAGTTCAATAAAAATAATTTTAAGTCATAGATATCTATTTACAAACAAAACTACAAAAAAATACTATCATATAAATATAAGTCATATGATATCGTATGTCTAAATATCCTATATTATCAAAACGAATTATTGACCGTATTTAACTTTCAAGTAAAAATATTATCTTAAAATTTTATCAACCACCTGGGCATTGCCCGGGCACAAAACTAACCTAATCTAATATATATATATATATATATATATATATATATATATATATATATATATATATATAGAAAGGGTAGTTTTTTTCCCAAGATTTTAGAGAGCCACCTAGGATTTTGAATTTTAAAAAATTATTAGAGCGCCATGTAGGATTAGTATTTTTAGAGCATTACATATAAGATTATGCCACGTAGGATTGTTATTTTAAAGCGCCACGTAAGATTAAAATAAAAATTTTAATTTATTAAAAAATAAAATACTATCTTTTTAAATTGGAAATATTATCTAAAAGAAAAGAAACAATTTATTTTATTTTGTATATATAAAAAAATACTATTAAACTTAAAAAATGAAATTCACGTTCAATTGATATTTAAAAAAAAAACAAATTGGATTAGATAACAAAAAAATAATGAAAATATGACAAGTGATTATAATAAAATATTTTATAAAAATATACCATTAAAAAAAATAAAATCACGTTCAATTATATAAAGGGGATTTTTTTTTTCCCCAAGATTGTAGAGAGCCACCTCGGATTTTGATTTTTGAATATATATATAAGTAACTTATTTTGTTCATATGAGTAACCCCAATTAGGCAATTAGTATTTTTAGAGCGTTGCTTGTAGAATTATGCCACGTAAGATTGTTATTTTGGAGCGCCACGTAAGATTAAAATTAAAAATTTAAATTTATTATAAAAATAAAATACAATCTTTTTAAATTGGAAATTGATTAGGGGATTTTTACCCCGTCATGTGGACTAATCAAAACCCTCCATGTGGACCAATCAGAGTCCGCCACGTGTCACTCGGTGAGGAGTCCAAAGTGGAACAATCAGGGCACGACACGTGGCAGACAAATATCCAACTAGGAATGGCTGCCTTCAAGGGCCGAACTCCTAGGCAGCCCAATTAGTCTTAAGTTTCCGTAACCTAGGACTGGGCACGTACTTCGAGACCCTATAAAAGGGAAATGTTCCCACCTAACGAACAACATACAAAAACATTCAGTGAGAGCATTAATTGCAGAATCAAACAGACTTGAGAGTTTACACTCGGATATTGAGGCTATTTGCTATAGCCGAATGATCATTCCTAACCTAAGAGGAACCTGATCCCATTTACATTCCGCACTTTTTACATCCGAACACGTTCTAACTTGATCGTCGGAGGCGGAACTCCCACCAACCGGAGTCTCCGTTGTTTTGCTGGTACAGGCGCACGGAGTCCAGTCTTGGAATTGTAACTTTCCCGAAGGACACAGAAAACCCTGAAACAGAAATTTTATCTAAGAGAAAAGAACAACTTATTTTATTTCGTATATAAAAGAAAATATTATTAAACTTTTTAAAAAAATAATGAAATTCACATTCAATTGATATTTAAAAAAAATTGGATTAGAATAAAAATATCACAAGTGATTATAATAAAGTATTTTATAAAAATATACTAATAAAAAAATGAAATCACATTTAATTAAAATAAAATATCAGTTTTCTCTCAAAAACAAAAATAGTTTTAAATTAAATACAAAAAACAAGAAAAATCCATTTAAATCTAAAATATATCCTTTCTCTTTTTCTAGCAAAAAAAAAAATGTTCATCATTTATCATTTATTTGTCTTAAATATTAAGTTCTACGTCAACAAAATAAAATTGGCGAATGAGATTTTAAAACTTCAATTAATAAATATAAAATATTATCTTTTGATATTAGGAATTTCATCTAAATATATAACGAATGAGAGAAAATTCACAATTTATTTTAAAATAAACAGAATAAAAATATTAAATGATAATATGATATACTACGTACAACGAATAAATAAAGTAACAAATTTTATCACAAACTTAGGAAAAAAATTTAAGTTGTAATAAAATACAAACAAACTGTGCATCGCACGAACTTCATCCAGTATATATATAAAGGGGAGTTTTTTCCCGTGTTTTTAAAGAGCCACGTAGGATTAAATTTTCTTAACGCTTTTAAGTTGCCAATTAAATAAAAGATTAATAAATTCTTTTAGAATTATATAATTCAAATGCCACATAAACAAAATTGGCGAATGAGATTTTAAAGTTTAAAATTATTAAATATAAAATATTATCTTTTGAGATTGAATTTTTATCTAAATATATAATGAATGATTGGAAAATCACAATTTATTTTAAAATAAAAATATAAAAATAATATACTCCGTACAACGAATAAAATAACAAAATTTATCATATAAATACAAAAAATCTTTGTTTTAAAAAAATGTAAACAAACCGTGCATTGCACGGGCTTCATCTAGTCACTAATAAATAAAGCCGGTCGCGCAACCAGACCACGAGACAGCGACACTTGGCATTCCAGTTTTTCGCCAAGTGTCGAGCCACGTAGGCGACAAATTGATGTTATTATGACACATATGACATATGATGATAAGTAAGCGAAATTTTGATAGATTTTTTTAAAATAAAAATATTGTATAGAGTTTTATTATGGATATACTTCTAAAGTTCTAATATTTCATTTATACCATTTTAATCATAACTTTTAATAAATATTCTATAAATCGATTCTATTTCTATCATAAAATTCGTTATTAAAAGTTCTTTAAAATAAGATCCACTTATAATATATTTAATTTATTAAAAAAATACTAAGTAATATAGAATCAATAAAAATAAGTTTTAATCAATAAAAATAATTTTAGTTTGGTAAAAATACTTTTAGTTCATTAAAAACAATTTGAGTTCATAAAAATAATTTCAAGTTAATAATAACACGAGCAGATATCTATTTACAAACAAAACTACAAAAAGTACACTATTATGTAAATAAGCAATACGATATCATATGTCTAAATATTTTTCATTTACAAAAGGGGTTATATGACCGTATTTAACATTCTAGCTTAAAAATTTACCTAAAATTTTATCAACAACCCAGGCATTGCCCGGACACAAAACTAGTATATATATAAGGTTAAAACAATAATAATTGGGATTGATGTTTATCTAAGTTTTAAATGATGGTTAGCATAATTGTCATAGCCAAGAAAACCAAAGTGATCAGCTAAAGAAAGATAATATAGAAAATAAAACATGTAATTGTTTTATAAGGAAATAGGGTGTGGAAATACGGTCTTTCCAAACAATACACATGCCTAATTCGTGTTGTTAAATGATGAGAGAATTAAACAGAGAAAACATATGTTGATATCCAATATCAACATATATAACTTGTTAATATCAAGGTTTTTTTGGTAAATTCTTAAGCAAAAACTCCCTTTCTCTCTCCTCTATCACCACTGAATCACATTGACACCACCTTCTAACTACCGCACCACCACTAACACCATCATCTGACCATCGCATGGGCACTAGCACGACCATCCGACCACTGTACGACCACTTCCACCACTAATTGATCATTGCATAGCCATTAGTACCACTAGACGACCGTCGCATCTCCGCGAGCACCACCCTTTCCCTAAGGGGTTAATATGAGCCCACTTTACATATGTCCTACTAAGGTGTCTTTTTGTTTGGCCGGCCAGCCGGTTTAGACTCGCGATGATGGTCGGATGGTCGGCAAGACCATGGGAGGGGAGGAGAGAGAAGGAATAGAGGCCATGGGAGGGGGAGAGAAAAGTGCTTTTATTTTAAAAAATGCCATTATATTAACAAGAGATGTTAATATAGGATATTAATGGAGACTAGCTCAATTAAACATGATATAAATTAAGGGGGCTAAATCTTCTGTTGATAAGGGGTTGCTCCTCCTGTAGCAGTAATATTTTTTTTTAATTTTGTGAAGTGGCTTATCTTTTCTAACAACGCGAGTAGCCTGCAATTTTTAAAGATTTACATATATAGCAAGTGTGATATGGCCCATGTGAGTAAAAAAATTGTCAATATATATATATATTCCTTTCGTTTTTTTAAGTTCTACCCACCTTTTGTTTTCATTCGTTTAATTTAAAGTCTACTTGTACACAATATCTCTCTTTATGACAATTTTTATTTTTTTTTCAACTACAACACTACTTTATGGGATTTAGTTTCTTTCTGTTGATTTCTATAACTATAGTAATTGAATGGAATTCAAGTTAACAAAGAGAGTAAATTGCATAATCAACCATATGAACAAAGATGTAGAGGTGATCCGGCCCTACCCGAAAAGAGCGCGAGTTTTGACAAGCCTAAAAACACATAATTAAAATCTCGAACATGGTCCGAAAAAAGCCCGAAAAGCCCATCACTTTTTTTTTGTGGGTTAGGGCATGAGATTTGATGATAAGGCCCGGTCCGACCTAAGTTTTGATCACCTCTACAAAGATGGTACTCCCTTTATTTTTTTTCCCACTTTGACCTTCACGGTTTCCAATGCTCATCTTTTACCACATATTAGGGATGAGTAAAGACCCAGGGTACCCAATATCCGGACCCGGAACCGGTTCGAACTTGGCGGGTCTAGATCCGGAACCGGTCTCACCGGTCTCGGGACCAAGTAGTCCAAAAATTCGGACCTGGTTATAACCGGTTCCGGGACCGGGTCCTGAAATTTCGGACCCGGTACCCACTGGGTACCCGGTTGTTTAATATGTTTATTTTTTTTTTTTTTAAAAAGTTCTAAATTTCTTATTTGGTTATATTCCTCTAACCCTCTTCCTCCACTTTCTACCACTCTCTTTCTCTCTCACCTTCTACCTTTCTTTACATGTTGTAGTATTCTATTTTTTCAAATTATTTTTTCTTCAATTCCTCAACTACCCACAAAATTATTCACTATTATTTAATTTTTAGAGGGGAAAAAAAAGCAGAGGAGGAAAAAAAATTCCCCTTTTTTTCCAGAAGATTTAGGGTTTTCTGTTCAATTTTCAAGGAAATATCAGGGATTTATCTCAATTTCAGGTGTGTTTTTAGTTTAATTTTTATGGGTTTTTGATTTTTTTGGTTGATCTCTTGGTGGAAGTGGCGGCGGAGGAGGATGGAAAGAGGGTTTTGGGGTGAGCGGGGGTAGATTCAGGGTGCTCGGTTGGGTTTCGGGTGGTTTGGGGGTGGGTGGGGGTGGGGGTGGGATTCAAGGTGCTTAGGGTAACGGGGTGAATTTCGCGGTGGTTTGGGGGTGAGTGAGCTTGGTTTTAGGGTGGTTCAAGTAGGAGGTGGATTTCGTGGGTATTTGTGGGTGAATGAGGCTGGTTTCGAGTGGTTTAAGGCGAGGAGGTGGATTTCACGGCGGCTTTGAGGTGAGTGGGGTGGTTTCAGGGTGGTTCAAAGGTGAATGGGGTGGTTTCAAGGTGGTTCATGGGTGAATGAGGGTGGGTTCGAGGTGGTTCAAGGCCGATGAGGGTGGTGGTGGATTGGTGGGTGTTGGTAGTGGATTGGTGGTAGTGTTTATTAACCGGGTACCCGGTCTTGAAACCGGTTCCAACCGGTTCCGGGATCGGATCCAAGATCTGGATACTCGGTACAACCGGTTCCGGGACCGGGTCTTGTAAACTCAACCGGGTACCTGGTTCTGCTCACCCTTACCACATATATACTTAATACCCGTATAATTTGAGTAAAAATTCTAAAAAATTGATATTTTGAAAATCATGAATCCAACACCATTCCACATGATATGATTTTGACCTCTATATAACTCTGACACCAAAGTCAATATGTAACAATAAAAAAGAAATGGATGAAGTAAATTTATTAGTCTACTAATTAATCCCGTACGATGCCCGATTGTAATAATAAAAAAATTTACTTGTATGTGTGTAATATAAATATTTTAAACAAAACATAATAAATCGTGATCGGTCCCTCTTAGTAGACTAATTATGCTAAAAAGATATTCTAATCAACTACATAGTTATAATAAAATTTTAAAAATGTTAGCATATGTTTTTGATTCATTATATAAAATTTGAAGAATTAATAAAGAGAGGAAAATCTAAACTCTACTATCACTAATAAAATGCATGAGATAGTTTTTTTTAAAAAAAAAAAATTCTATGATGTCACAAATAGTTTAAGAGGGAAATTTTTTTATAAGAAGACGACACATTGCCAGTGGTGATATTAGCGATAATTATTTTAGTATTAGTTATTATCATTAAGCTTTGGATAAAACTGGATTTTAGGCCGCAAAATTTTGGTTTTGGTAGAACACACTTTGGATTCGGGCTGAGGCCTTTGATTGGGCTTTTGACCACTCGGTAGTCCACCCTTTAAACCTGCTTACGCTGTATTTTTTTATTTGATAACAGCAGCTTACTGTCACGCGCTGACTAATTCCCTTAGTCTTTTGCACGCGGACTACTAGAGTCACCACCCGTTAGACTACTAGTCAAGGCTCCCAATTGCTTAGCAAAGCTAAATATTGATGTTGTTAGTTAAGTGTGGTTTGCTTGGAAAGCACAAGTGAGAATATATGAGAAAGCTTTAAGGAAGAAGGCTTTTTATAAATGCTTGAGAGAATACAAGTGTTTGTACCTACGTAAGAATGGGTGGGAGGTTTCCTATTTATAGGCACCATCCCTTTCTAGAGTGTTCTAATCTAGATGCTTCCTAACCTCCTCAAATGGAAGGTTCTAGAGAACTCTATACACTTTCTGATTACATAGGCTTATGTACAATGTTCTAGAACCATCTACAAAGTTCTAGCATCTTAAGTATGTACAAGTTGTCCCTAGAGGCTTCTAGAGACCTCCGGATGCACCACGAACCTCTTCGTGCATTCTGGAAAGTTCTGGGCCTCATCTTCAAATTCTGGCTGCACCATCATCTTTATTGGGCCCAAAAACGGTGGGCCATCAAGTTTGGGCTCATTTGGAGTCCATTAAGCCCGGCCCATGGCCCATTATTGTGTTACTGTCATGGGCGTGTTCACTAGGGTAAATGGCAGGGAGCTAAATAAAGCTCTATAGGGGGAAGGGTGTTCTGGCCTTGCTAGCCATGCACCAAGGGCATTCCCCCTGGCCACGATTATAACTTGCTGCCTTGTGGCTCTAGTGAGGGGTGGGAATATGTGAGTCGTGACATGCTCCCCCACCCAAGTCTTGACGTCCCCGTCAAGGCCGCCCTTCGAACTTAGCTATCTTGTCTTGGAATTGCCATAGGTCTCCTTCTTTTTCCCACGTTGCTTCACTATCCGGGAGACCCTTCCAACGAACAAGATACTCGTTGTAGCTTGGAACCCCTCTCTTTCTTATGAGCCTCTTGGCCTCAATTGTCTCGATGTCCCTCTCGAAGGATGCCACCACAGCCGTGGGCGCCCTTTGTGACTCGCCCCTTGTTGGATCTTCATGGTCAGCTTGATAGGGCTTGAGCATGCTCACGTGGAACACCGGATGAATCTTCAACCTTGGGGGTAACTCAAGCTTGTATGATGTTTTCCCAACCTTCCTTAGTACGGGGAATGGTCCCTCATACTTTCGCACAAGACCCTTGTGCACCTGTCGAAAGACCTTGAATTGTTGGGGTAGCAGCTTCACCATCACCAAATCTCCTACTTGGAACTCCATTGGGCGCCTATGCTTGTCAGCCCACTTCTTCATCTTCTTAGCTGCCTTGTCCAAGTAAGCCTTGGATATATCGAGTTGTTCGTGCCACCCTCGTGCCAGCTTGTAAGCAGCTGGGCTGCTCCCTGTGTACCCGAGGCGATCCCTTGTGGAGTCAAGGGTTGCTGTCCCATGACTATTTCGAAGGCACTTTTGCCCGTAGCCCCGGATCTTTGTAGGTTGAAGGAGAATTGGGCAACATCCATGTACTTAGCCCAATCTCGCTGGTTGGCACTCACATAGTGCCTGAGATATAGCTCCAGCAAGGCATTCACCCTTTCGGTTTGCCCATCCGTCTAGGGGTGAAAGCTTGTTGAGAAGTGGAGTCCGGACCCAAGCAACTTGAACAATTCTGTCCAAAATTTTGCTGTGAACCTTGGGTCTCGATCACTGATGATGTTCCGAGGCAAGCCCCAATATTTTACCACGTTCTTGAAGAATAGATGGGCTGCTTGCTCGGCTGTGCAATCCCTTGGTGCCGGTATGAACGTGCCATATTTGGAAAAGCGATCGACCACCACCATGATCGAGCCATACCCATCTGACTTGGGTAGGGCTGAAATGAAATCCATTGATACGCTCTCCCATGGCCCTTCAGGTATAGGAAGTGGCTCAAGTAACCCAGCCAGCACGCGTTGTTCGACCTTGTCTTGTTGGCACACAAGACAAGTCTTTACATAGGCCTCCACATCTTGCCCCATGTGTGGCCAATAGTAATTCACCTCCAAGAGTGCTAACGTGCGTAAGACGCCAGGATGACCAGCCCACTTAGAGTCATGGCACTCTTTCATGATGTCTCGCCTAAGATTATCCCACTTAGGCACGAATAGTCGCCGCCCAGCAGTATAGAGGATCCCATCCTCTATCCAAAACCTTCGGGTTTTGCGTCCCTTGGCTAGGTTAAGGAGCCCCTTAGCCATAGGATCTTGAGTAAGACCATCCTTGATTCTATCCAAGATGGTGCTCGTGGCGCGACTAATAGCTGCAAGGGTAGCCTTGCGGCTTAGAGCATCGGCGACAAAGTTTACTTTGCCTGGCTTATACACCATGGCATAGTCAAATTCGGCCAGAAAGTCTTGCCAACGAGCTTGCTTGGGGCTTAATTTCTTCTGATTTTGGAAATAGCTTGTCGCAACGTTGTCGGTGTAGATGGTGAACCGACTCCCGAGCAAGTAGTGCCTCCATATCCGCAAGCAATGAATTATGGCCGTCATCTCCTTGTCATGGACAGGATATCTCCTCTCCGTATCGTTTAGCTTGCGAGATTCGTAGGCAATGGGATGCCCCTCTTGCATAAGGACCCCACCTATGGCATAATCGGAGGCATCCGTATGCAGCTCGAATGGCTTTGAGTAATCAGGCAAGGCTAGGACGGGTTCTTCCGTGACTGCCTTCTTCAACCCATCGAATGCCCTTTGACACTTCTCGTCCCAACACCACTGGGCCCTCTTCTTGAGAAAATCGGTCAAAGGTGCTGCCTTGGCCGAGTAGCTTCGAATGAACCGCCGATAGTAGTTGGCAAGGCCAAGGAAGGACCGTAGCTCGGACACATTCCTTGGCTCACTCCATTCTTGGATGGAGCGCACCTTGTCATGCTCCATCATAATCTTGCCAGCCTTGATATGGTGCCCTAAAAAAGACACCTCATCTTGGGCAAACGAGCATTTCTCCTTTTTGACATATAGCTCGTTCTCCCGTAGAACCTTGAACACTTGCGCCAGATGCTGCACATGCTCTTGCAAAGTGTTACTATACACCACAATGTCGTCTAAATAGACGACCACAAACTTATCCAAGAAAGGCTGGAAGATCTTATTCATCAAAGTGCAAAAGGTTGCCGGGGCGTTGGTAAGGCCGAAAGGCATTACCAAGAACTCAAAGGACCCATAGCGAGTTACGCATGCCGTTTTTTGCTCATCCCCTTCGGCGATGTGTACTTGCCAGTACCCCGACCTCAGATCAAGTTTAGAAAAGTACCTGGCGTTCCCCAATCGATCGAACAAATCTGCCACAAGGGGAATGGGGTATTTGTTCTTCACGGTGATCTTGTTCAACGCCCGGTAGTCTATACACATGCGCAGGCTTCCATCATGTTTGCGCTGGAACAAAACAGGTGCCCCGTATGGTGCCTTAGATGGTTGAATAAAACCAGCATCGAGCAATTCCTTCAACTGCTTCCGTAGCTCCTCAAGCTCCGGTGGGGCCATCCTGTAAGGTGCCATGGCTGGAGGCCTTGCCTCAGGCTCCAGCTCGATCTCATGATCTACTTCCCTTCTAGGGGGAAGCCTTTTGGGTAGCTCGGGAGGCATGACATCTTCAAACTCCTTGAGAACCCTGGCAACTTCCACTGGGATCTCCTGTTGCACCTCGGGTTTTCCCTCAACCATTGTTGCCAAAAAGGTTGTCTGCTTCCTCTTGATGCCCTTGTCGAGTTGTATTGCGGACAACATCTTGGCTTCGGCTTCCTCTCGAGCAACGGGGACTGACCATGCTCCTTGTCCCCTCTTGATGGTCAGCGAGCCATCCTCTTCGAACGTGAAAGGCCTTACTGAGTCCATAAACTCCAATCCTAGCACCAAGTTGAAATCATCCATGTCGACGACTGTGAAATCTACTGCCCCCTTCCATTCACTCAACTGAAGTGGGACTCCACGAGCCACACCGTGGATGAGTGCTGGAATAGTGTTCACCGTTTTCAAAGAACCCCTCTTCTTGGTGAACTTAAGACCCAACCTTGTGGCTTCTTTGAGCGTCACAAAGTTGTGGGTAGCACCAGTGTCGACTAATGCTTTTGAGGCCTTTCCCCCAACTATGGCTTCAACAAACATAAGATATGGCTTTTTGTCCTGGGGTAGCGTACATACCTTGGCCAGGTCCTTGTCCTCCTTGGGCTCCTCCACCGTGGCCTTCACGCTGTTGCACAGGCGCAACGTCCCCATGTGTGCCTCGTCCCCTGACGATTCCCCAGGTGATGTAGCCATAATAGCATTGAGCTTCCTCCTTTGTGGGCACTCCCTAGCCCAGTGATCACCCCCGCATAGGAAGCAATCTAAGCGCTTTGACTTTCGGTCTGAGTGGGACTTCTCCTTGTCCTTGTCCTTCCTCTCAGACGATTTGCTACCGTTGTGGCTTCGTTCGGTGGGCTTGGCTCCCCCACCTTTCCCCTTGTTGCCGCTACTCTTGTTGCCTCTCTCCTTCTTTGGTTCTTGCTTGAACTCGTACAAGGACTCGGCAGCAGCGAGAGTTTGGACGTTTCGGCGCTTCAACTCTTGCTCAGCCCATCGTTGTAGACCATCCATAAAGTAGAGAAGTTGAGTCTTCTCCGGCATCTCGGTCACCTCTAGCATGAGTGAAGTGAACTGTTTGATGTACTCCTTGACTGACCCCGTATGCTTCAACCCACGCAGCTTCTTTATGGCTACCTCTTCCGAGTTTTCTGGATAGAATTGCTTCTTGAGGTCGCTCTTGAACTCGTCCCAGGTGTTGAGTTGAACAACACCCTTCTTGATGTCGGTCTCGCGCCTTCTCCACCAAAGGATGGCATCGTCCCCCAAGTACATGGTAGCGGTGTTGATTTTTGATGCATCATCGTCCAAATGCATCGCGCCAAAGTACTTCTCGATGCTCCACAGGAAGTTCTCAAGCTCCTTAGCATCGCGCCTTCCGTTGTACTTTGGCGGTTCGGGGACCTTCAACCTAGGTCCATCCCGAACAGCGGCACTCCCGGCCATTGCCGACTTGCACAACACCACGTCGGCGTGTAAGGACTCGATCTTCTCTTCCATCGAGCCGATCCTCTTTTCCACCGAGTCAATGGTGGACATGAGGAGATCCTTCAGTTGGGCCATCTCTGCCCTAATATCTCCAGCAACTTGACTGACCAAGGATTGAGTTTCCACCTTCGCCTCTTCAGTCCCCGACTCAAGACCCTTGACCCTAGCCTCAACATCATCGTACTGTTCGTTGAGGTCATTAATGCTATCTCGGTGTTCCGAGATGGCCTGGACCATGCTAAATTGCTAACCATCTTCTCCTCAAGCAAGGTGGTACGGCTAGCTTTCTTACTGGTGTTTCCCTCTTCCACAACGGATGCATGGGCATCGTCCTTTTGTGTCATACTCCTGACTTCCGCACTTATCTTCTAACAACAACTAGCACACAAACGCAACAAACCGCCCCTACGATCGACGTTGCTCTGATACCACGTGTCACGCGCTGACTAATTCCCTTAGTCTTTTGCACGCGGCCTACTAGAGTCACCACCCGTTAGACTACTAGTCAAGGCTCCCAATTGCTTAGCAAAGCTAAATATTGATGTTGTTAGTTAAGTGTGGTTTGCTTGGAAAGCACAAGTGAGAATATATGAGAAAGCTTTAAGGAAGAAGGCTTTTTATAAATGCTTGAGAGAATACAAGTGTTTGTACCTACGTAAGAATGGGTGGGAGGTTTCCTATTTATAGGCACCATCCCTTTCTAGAGTGTTCTAATCTAGATGCTTCCTAACCTCCTCAAATGGAAGGTTCTAGAGAACTCTATACACTTTCTGATTACATAGGCTTATGTACAATGTTCTAGAACCATCTACAAAGTTCTAGCATCTTAAGTATGTACAAGTTGTCCCTAGAGGCTTCTAGAGACCTCCGGATGCACCACGAACCTCTTCGTGCATTCTGAAAAGTTCTGGGCCTCATCTTCAAATTCTGGCTGCACCATCATCTTTATTGGGCCCAAAAACGGTGGGCCATCAAGTTTGAGCTCATTTGGAGTCCATTAAGCCCGGCCCATGACCCATTATTGTGTTACTGTCATGGGCGTGTTCACTAGGGTAAATGGCAGGGAGCTAAATAAAGCTCTATAGGGGGAAGGGTGTTCTGGCCTTGCTAGCCATGCACCAAGGGCATTCCCCCTGGCCACGATTATAACTTGCTGCCTTGTGGCTCTAGTGAGGGGTGGGAATATGTGAGTCGTGACATTACGCTGTATTATTGTCCTTCATCTCTGCACTACTAGACTCCTAGTACTAGTCTACTACTCCTACAGTTAGGACTACGCTTTTTCCAGAAACTGCAAAAAGATTCCTTTATCCCAATTTCCATCTTATCAGCCATCAGTTCATCACCTTACTTCTTTCTTTTGTCCTCTCGTTTTCTAATTTTCTAGGAGTATGTCCAATAATGTACTCTTTTCCTTCAATTCACATCACTCTTCAATCTTCATTTATTTGTTTCTCTTTTGGCTAATTATTTCTCTCCTTTTCAATTTACCTTCTATCATTCCTCCTTTTAATTGTTAATTGCCAAAATCAAGAGTGGCCCATTTTTTTCAAATGTATTAAGCAGAAGACAGAAATTTTACGGAGTATTATATTATCTCTGTCCGAATTTACTTTATACATTAGAGGGAATACGTGGTTCAAATAATAATAACAACGTGAGTTACGTGAGAAAATTAGGAGACACGTACAAAAAACAAGTTTACAAGCCAAGGTAAGTGGGACTAAAATTACACATCACTATCACCAATTCACCACGTAACAAAAGTGTGCATTCTTAGCTGGCTAAACTACACATTAACACACATACAACTTACACAAGGCAAAAGGAAAAAAAATGAAGAAAACACAACACAAAATAAGACTATATTCTCAAAGCAAAAGACTTTCATTTGTCCATTGATTCTTCATTTAGAGAGCAAATTAAACATACAGCACAAGAAACTGAGAAATAAATTACTACTAAATCCCAAATTTTCCTAATTCTCTCTCCTAATGACAGAAAATGACTTTGAGCTCACGTGGGGCAACACAGTCATGCATGAGCGAAGTGTCATGAGCATAAGTAAAAGAAGCAGGACAACCATGCTTGAAGTACTCTGAGTAAGATGACGCGTGACATGTTTTTGGGCTGTTAAACTGATTCCTACAACAAAGTTGGTCAGTGTTAAAGGCTGCACATCCACTCTTGCAGCCCACAACCGGCCCATTACCATGTGGGCCCCTGAACTGAAGTTGTTCAGGACACCCTTCTAGCAAGTTTTTCTTGCACCCCACCACAGGGCAAACTCCCTTGCCTTCGTGGGGGGTTATGGTCATGGGCAGGTTGAACCCGTCAACAAGGCTCACTCCGTAAGCGGAGTGGTCCCTGTTGCCGTGGTGGATGCTAAACTGGGCTAGGGTGGCGGGGATCTTCCCACCTAGCCCATTGCATTCTAGGCGGCTACCGCAGTCTCCGGTTGCGCAACTGAAACGTCCGTTAGCGTAGGTGCATCCAGTTCTGCCCCAAATACGGCCAGCCCAGTGAGTGTTTGGGACTGGGAAGGAGCGGTGGGTTAGGGAGGAGAGGGGGAAACCACCTTTTTCTAGGACTGGGAAGCCATGGTTGGGTAGGATAGCAGGCCAGATTGTGAACGGGCAGTTGTTGACAACAGTGAGCATAAGTTCAGATTGGGCTTGGGCCAAGCTGAGGATGGCTAGGAAAGAGAGGAGAGAGAAAGAAGAAACAAATGCCATTTTTTTTGGTTTATATTAGATATTGATTTGGATGAAATGAAGTGATTTGAGGGTGGTATTTATAGGAGGGAGATATAAAGGTTAGAGCTTATGGTAAAAAAAAATGTGAAAAAATAAAAGCTGGAAGGTGAAGGGATAACTTTGTAAGAATGTGTAAAAAGACTTAAATAACCTTGCTAGGGTAACCTTGAAAAGAGTTTGTATAATTGCATCCACATGTAAATGGCAGAGGTAAAGATGACAAAGACTGGTTTTGAGTTAATCCAAAACAACACACTGCAAAAGTTCAGGGTGCGTAGTTTCATCATACAGGCAAATGATGAAGACTAAAGACAAACCAAGCAAATACGACATAACTTACTCTATATAGAGTTGAATAATACGGATAGTACAGATTAGTGAGCAAGATATTTTCTTTTCTTTTAATAAGTATTTGAAAAAACTACACCAATTAAACATTATCCAAAAGAAAATCAATGTGTATTTTGTAACATTATTGCGCTATAAACTTTGATGCAGAGTATAATTGAAAAGGTAGAGAAAAAAAAAATGAGTTAAAAGACTTAAGAGTTAAGAGTATGTTACAGTAGTGAAGTAGAGATAAACTCTTACTATTCCGTAAAAAGGAAATGTGGCAATTAATTGAGGACATTCAATATTAAATGTGACAATTAAATTGGGGTTGAGATTATCCGTAGATCGTAGATTAGATCACTCCATATTCCCATTGGAAAAGAACATTGAGAATAAACCATTTGGCAAAACAACAAAAAAGATTTGGACCTTTTTGGAAAAAACAATGTTTGATAAGTAAGCAAATCAGCCAACATTGATGGTGTTCATCTTCGGATCACAAGTTGGATTACATAAAGAAGACACTATTAAAATACTTAGGTGTTGTTTAGTTAGAATATAATTTTCTTGAAAAAGAAATTTTTTAGGAAGTATTAAAATGCAGGTGTGTTTGGTTGGAGGAAAATAAGCTAAACATGGAAAATACAAATTCCCACAATCCATGGGAAATTACTCACCAACTCCCCCCTTGGTGAGTTGAATTTTCTAGGAAATGAAATTTCCTATAGTGTCAACCAAACAATTTAGCTTAATTCCTAGAAAAATCATAAGGAAAAAAATTTCTCATGAAATATAAAAACCCATGTGAATCAAACGAGCACTTAGAAAAGGAAGTTGCTAGTTTGAGTACTTCCATAGGTTAAAATAAAAGAGTATACAATGAGCATTGAATTTTGAAGCTTTCCGAGTTCCCACAAAGAGCTTGGCGCTTAACTAGGGAACCCCGAGTAATTTAATTTAATAAAATGTGGTAAATGGTATCGACCCATCCAATTACCCAATCCATTAATTAAGATTCGGTAAAATTCTGGAACATAGACTAGGATGGGAAGAAACAGTATCTTTGCAAATTGCAATAATAAATTACAACAGCCCTTTTCACTCGTGCAATACCCTAGATAAAAGAGCATCCAATGTTTAAACATCGAACACCCCGAAAAAAATATTACTTAGGTTATTGCAACCAAATAAAATGAGCAACATTGTACGAGTAACAGAAAACAAATGGATGTAGCCCGATGTAGGCCAATGAATGAATGAATGAAATGAGTTTTGGACTCAAATAAAGTATGATATCTAGCAACCCTACACAGATATGTTACACAACCGCATACCCGCGTGGCATTCGACAAAAATGTTTTTATTTCGATAATAACGGATTATAGCTGATAAGAATGGTTGAATAACAATATGTGAATACGTCTCATTTTAATTAGTTGATTATAAGATTTTAAATATTTATTAGAAGATTATTAACTCCAATGGAAAAGACAAAACTCCGAAAGTGACTTAATCTTACTACAGTATTATGCTTAATGCCTAAGGAAACCGATGCCATTTTATTAAACCTTCTAAGGGAGAGATCGAAAAGGCACGTTGTACACTTGTACTTGATAATCTTGTAATTAATTGATAGTTATTTGGGAGGTAGAAGTTGGTACAAATAGCTTAATGTAAACTTCATACTGTATTTGATTAAAGGAAGATCAATAGATTAACATAAAATGGAGGGAAAACTATGAAATACGGAGTAATTTAGAGGTGGAAAGTAACAGAAAAGGGGACAAAAAGAAGCGAAGATCCATGCAAAAAGATGCTTAAAAAATTTAAATAAAAATGCATGAAACAAAAAGCAGAAACACTTGTTAGAGGACGTGAGGTCCGAGGAAAATGATAAAAAGCACAAAGACATTAGCAATCCACGAAATACACATTGCCGACGTTGTTGTACGTGCTTTTGCTCTTGTCTGTAGGAAAAACATAATGAGAGATGGGTGTTTGATAGTGGGACCAGAATTGGAAGCCCATATCATAATTCATAAAGGAGCCCAAACAGAAAACGACTTGCTTTTTATGGACTGGGTAATGGAAAAGCCCAGCTAGTAGGTCCATTGAGCCACTTCGTTGGGCCAATATCCAGTAAGATGCTTAATTCAGATCATCAGATATTTAGATGCATGTGCTGCATTTTAGAGAAAAAGAGCCTAAAGCTCCTGAGGTCCTATGACTCATATATATCAATGTATGCAATAGTGTCATGTTAATATATTTGGGATTGCCAACTCATCCTCAAAATTATACTGCGTATTTTTCTACATAAACTTGCAAACTGGTAATGTAGATTTATGAAGAAAATTAAATACTTGAGGTTGATAAGCATTATCATGGGCCTTTGTATATCACTTTTCTAACCTATTACAACACAAATTTATTCCCATTAACTCCATTATTGATTGATTAATTATAATGATCGAACGCATTTCCAAAATGGTAATAAGTTTACTAGTAGATGAATCATGTGCTATTTAGTGAAAATTGAGCATGAGGAGTAAGGAGTCTAATAAGGACTAGTGGACTACATTATTTTTGGTTTGGGTCGAAGAGGCACTGCATTCAGCATTCAACATATTCTAACTATGAAGTGCGTATTAAACAGATAACATGAAGACAAAAAAAAAAAAAAAAAAAGAAAAAAAATAAAATAAATTAAACAGACGAATAAAATATAGCCAGGGAAATCAACCAAAGGATATAAAATGATTAATCAATAAATAAAGTTGGATGCATATCTATGATTATTGATTACTACAAGGACAAAAGGTTAAACTCTTTTAACTTTATTCTAAAAGCATGCATATGATAATTACAAGCTACACAACTATGTGTGCATTACTTAATACCGACAGCAATCATTACACTTTTGACTCTACAGAGGTACCTAGGGAAATCATAAGTTGTTGTGTTGAAATCAATTGCCATCTTATAATTGGAGATTTATTACTTTAATCCACATTCCACCCTTTTCAACCCTAAAAGCCTTAAACTCTGGCTTTCACAGCTCCAGATCTGCTATTTATGAGAAAATAAACAATTTCTTGTTTGTACAGCAAAGTCTATTCCTCTAACATGCTAGACAACCCCGTCAAAAAAAAAAAAAAAAAAAAAAACATGCTAGACAACAAACACCAATTTTCTTTTACCAACACACCTTTATTAACCACCTTATAATTAGGTTTTAGTCGAGGGGGAGTTGATAGAAAGCACTATATCCTTATTAGATGTATAACTATTAGACAACATGACTAACTTGACTATTCCATTTACGGGTGATATTGTATTGAAACATGTAAAGAGCAGATTAAACATAGCAGAATATTAAGCATGAGAGGTTACCTGAAAGTGCAAACTACTTATTCTAGATCCAGATAACTGAGGTTGCTGAATCTTATAATGTGCTCGAAGAAGATTCAAGATGGTGTCTGCTGCATGCAGATTTAGAACCAATGTAAATCAGATGATACTATGATGTCGAGCAAGAACGAAAAAAGGACAGCAATAACTGCAAGTTACTGATAAAACCAACTTAACAATACTTCAGGACCTGAAAATCCTAAGAACTGAGTTTGTCGTTCACAGACTAGTGTTAGTCATACTCATCCCACAAAATTCACAGTGATCATGAATTCAAGAGCAAGCAAGAAAAAGGGTGGGTGATCAATCAAAAAAGATTGCTACTTTATCAGATTCAACAGAACACATGATAACAGATAATGGGCAGCTAGCTCAGTGAGGGGAAAAAAGTAGGCATATAGTTTAAAAAAAGAGGCAACTGGCAATATCTGCCCACTTCACATTCTCACATTCTGTTGCACCATCATTTTGTCAGAAAATCACTAAAATGCTCACTACGTCATCAGAGTAGCTGCACCTGGTAGTGCCTCTGTAGATACTAGTGGGTCCCAGAATCCATGGCAACAACATTGTTTTGGGCGCCAAAAAAATCTTATAAAAGAAATGGAACTAAAACCCAGCATCAAACAAATTACTATCATGGAAGCAATCATAACCAAGAAGAAGTCAACTCACAAAATGGTCATCCTGTCATTTCATGCCTTCAACATGTAAAGGCATAGGATTCCCAGACAGCAAGCAACAACCTACATAAGTTTCAAGTTGTGCAATGATTACCGAATATGTATTAGTATTGTAAAAGCCTCCCTGCATCTTCCAAGTTCATTCACTTCAACCTCAAAAGTCACAATATCTTAAACTAGAGATGGCAAGAAGGCATATACTCATCCTCCTCCTCTTAGTATGGTTTCTCTTTGCGGCTATTCAATTCAATCGTACACTCATCAAGGATCAAGCTACTAAATCAGGCAAGCTACTGCTAATCTCTCTTTTTAATTAAACTTAAAATGATAATATTCACATTGGATAGTGCAAATTGCTAAAGCAAAACACATATTTCTATCCTGTTTAAAAGGAACACACTGGTATACAAACCATGAAGGAATTACCTTTTTCTTTATATCTTGCAGTCAATTTCAAGCTACGATCTTTACAGTCCAGCTCATCGTGGCCAACCAACCATCACATTCCAACTTGGGTAGGTGCTGAGATGTACCTTCATTATGATAACAGATAATTCAAGGTAAACCATCATCATTTAAAGATTTATAAGCACTTGCCTAACCAATTGAAGTTTGCTGTGGCAGGATGACCTGAAAAAAATCCATAAATCTCCATCTGGGCCAAATCCAGTAGGAAACCACCGTCCACCAACAAGACCATGAAAGAATGCTTGTGATTATGCAAGAAGAGTGAAGCTGACAATGCAGGAGCATCTATTCGTAATATGAGAATTAGGATATTGTGGATGTACAAATATGCGAAAGTATTTATAATCTCAATTCCATTATCTTTCTTTGTTGTCGCCTTCAATTCCCACTGGATAGTGCATGAATTTACTTTCAGAATAATGTTTCATAGCAAATAACTGGTTTGCTTGGGGGAAGGGGGTGGGGGAGTACAAGCCATAATAAAAATTTCAACCTGCATGAGAATCAGTGTTTCATGGCTTTAAACAATATTAGAAGCAAATTTCATAGCACACAAGTACACAACTAGTGTTAGATTCACTAAATACCAAGCAGAAATAAATATGATCTGTGCAATTACCTCAACAAGTTGATACTGCCCAACCCTGCTAGATTTAGGCATATGCTGTATACTTGGAAAATGAAAACCAGACCAAACATATAAGGTGGAAACACAATGAGTTATAAGTAAATAGAATTTAGACAGATAACCAAAGATCATACACAAAGAGCAGTTAGTATGTTTTATAAAGATAGGGGTGAAAATACTGATAGGAGGCTCCAGCTACACTTCAACTCAGCTAGAATGTACAAACAAGTACAACTCAGTGGACTACCAACAATCCAGACATTGCTCTTCAATACGGAGTCCAGCAAAGAATCAACAAAACCAAAATATCTGCTAGAATGAGCTCATGTAAAATCTGGGCACTACACACCTTCTACTACATAAAACTACACAAGATAACAATGACAATAGGGTGTGCGAGGATTGTGGTTGCTTTTAATTCTTATTTAATATTGTAACATTTTAGTTTTACAAAAATGTGGTCAGCCCAAATTACATGGAAAGGGCAATGGTAAATAAAATGTGGAAACAAACAAGCCATTTAAACGGCAACTATGACACTGACTAGTGACTAGGGTATGATTTCAATAAATATACAAAACTAAATAGTAACTACATACAACTAATGCAATTAACCCACACGCTTCCGCTTTGATCGCTTACTCTTCTTTGGAGTGGAATACTTGGGATTCTGCTTGCTGCTACTTGATGCATATGCCTCTTCCAATTCATCCTGTCAAAACATGCTCACAAGAATGAATCATCCGCATTAAATTACCAAGTTAGCACTTTTATATCATTACATGACTCTCGGAGTACAGCTGAATAATGGAAGCATGGAAAATTTTCAAACAAAGGAATTAAATTTAAATACCGATAATCAGAGAGCTTCAGGTCAAAGGAATAATATTCAAGCCATTATAGCACCAAGATGATGTTTCACTCCTAAATTTTATACAGAAATCCACTACAAAACAAAAGAACAGTGGCTCACACATACATTCCTCTTGAACACAAGATGCACAATGGCACTCAAGAAAATAAGAACTACAGGTCTCCATCCTTTGGAGACATAATTTTACACAGTAATTTGATTAGTCGAGGAAAATATACACATTACAGTTCTTCGACATGCAACAAGCACTTTCTATATAAGGTCCAGAAATAAGAAATTTGGTATTTCTTATCAATCTCAATGCCCACAATTATATACACTACAACACATCAATGCAATTACACATAAAAGTTTAAAACTATCTCCAGTGCTACTCACCGATGTGTGGATCAAAAAGATAATTACCAAGCCAACTGTAAGGCATTTCATTAGTTACACTTAAAGTGATAGTTTCATAAATCTGACATACCATAAGATAGGTATGGTTCCAGAATGGGCAGAATCCACTTCATAACCATCAGTCATAAAATACTACTTTAGAAATGGTTAAAAGTTTAAACAACACATGCCTTATTAGCTATCAACTGGCTTCAAAACTTTAAACATCTTATAATACAAATGACTCAAAATCAATTCAAGTTTGATGTAATATATTAATTATATATCATTCCATACCATGGCCACACAAGAACATATGCACCAAGTTAGATGAGCAGTCCAAGTCCCCACAAACATGAACAACAAAGTATTTTACACGAAGAAATGTTATCTACTAACACTAGCATGCCAAGGGTCAGGACTGCCACCAACATAAAGCTTTCTGGGAATTTAGCAAACAGTTAAAGACTATTAGCCTTAGTGACATCTGTTCATATATAATATATCCATGGTCAGCTACTCACTGTTTCTTTCAATTCATCATCTGACCCTATTTCAGAATCAATAACAGATGCCTGATCATCTGGTAGTGCTTTGCTCATTTCTTGCCTTCTCACTTCTCCTTTGAATTGTCTAGACCTATTTTAAATATTTTTAAGAGGAATATTAGGTTAGCTGTCAAGAGAAACACAAAAATATCGAAGTTATAACATCTGAGAATGATTCAAACCTGTCATCAATTTGAGCAGGTTGGGATACAGACCGCTTTGCCTTTCCAGCACTAATAATTCCACTGGCGTTCTCATTCACAACAGGCTTAGCACCACCAAATTTGCGTAACCATACCTGCTGTGCAGTACTGAGGACATTATTTGTAAACCTGTCAACCAAAATTGTATAGTTTAGAGGATGAGTCGTTTACGATAAAGTATATTTGACATTCCTTTGTACTATTGACTATAGTTCAAGTCATGGAACAAAAACAAGTCTGATAAAACATTTTTTTCTAGTACTGATTTTAACTAAAGAAATATAAGTTTCATCACGATTTAATAGAGGAACATTCCTCCAAAACTATGACCAGTTATACATGATAGTATGATACCATTATGGTGCTGCCAATGCAGGTATATGCGAATAGTATGAGATGCTACAACAATCAAGATAAATGGGAAAGGAAAGAAGGATTTGGGAACAGACCAGTAGATGGATAATCCGGATGGGACGGATAAGGAAAAATAGCCAATCATAAGAGGAAGGAACTTGAGAACGAGAAGTGAATTCTTCTGAGACGGGTCAGTCTGTCCAAGAATTTCTTTCAGCAATTATTAACATTAAATTTAAAATTTATATATATATATATATAATTATTTTTATCTTTTTTTTTTTAAAAAAAAAAAAAAAGGTGAAGGATAAAAAACAGAAGAAATATCATTACTTGGGGAGGCTTCATCAACTCCATCGAAACATATTGCGAGACAACTAGCAGAACGGGCAGAACAAGATAGGCTGCAGTATCACTCCAGCCAATAGGGGGGTGACCATCCTGCAAGGTGGCATGAAAAGATTGTGATTCACAAGACCATAAACAAATTCAGCACTCATAAGATGTATAATTGTATATCCTTTAGAACATGACATGAAAATATAAGTCAATGAGTAACAAATAAGTACCCGAGCTTATATTATAGGAAAGAAGACAAACAAAAAAACTGATAAGCAAGCAGCAATGACTCAAACAGAAAAAGAAAAATGAAGGGAGCTGAGGAAAGACTTTCTGAATGATTTGTGGCCAGCAGCTCAGCTGTTAGACTGGCCAGCTAATATATGAGTGAAAGATGATTAATTTGCTGCTGAAGCGATTACAATGAGGAAAAAGTTATTAAAAAAAAAAAAATTTAAAAAAAAAAAAAAAAAAAAAAAAAAAAACAGAAGAAAAAAAAAGGAGCTATGCAAGTGATAACAACCCAGAGTCAAAAGCTAAAAAACACAGCAGACAACTCCCTCGTTGTAGGATTGGTATGGCAAAAGATCAATTCAAGGAATCAAGGATGCATAAGGAGTTGCAATTAGGTTGAAGAAGTGCTGCGAGGTTCGCCCGCACAGCTTGGAGGTTTGACTGAACATGAAGTTGGAAATTTGGCTCAAACTCACTGCCTAAAAGTTTGGCCGAACCTCAAGAGGAGTTCACCCGAACCACCAAAGGTTTGCCTGAACCAGGGGATGGTTCGCCCGAACCTCATGACCCTGTTTTGCGGCTCGGTTCTTTGGGTTTGCGGTGTGTTTTAATCTTAGCCGTTGGATTGTTTCGAAAGCCCTAGACTATATTACCTTAGCCCACTTTTATGAAGTATTCACAAACATTTAAACACTTCTTGAGGGTTTATGAGAGGTTTTGTGAGGAGCATTGAAATCTCCTACAACTCATGCTTGTATTCTTGAGTTCATCCATCATCCTACTCCATACGGTAAGGTTGGTTTTGCTCCCGGTTCTCGGGTTTTCCCACGACCCACGGTAACATCGTCTCCTTTAATTTGCTTATTTCTTCATTACTTGTTCTGGGTTGATTGCTTGCTTTCTTCATTGTTATTGTGGGTGTCAATTGCAATTAGTTTCCACTCTAAATCATTAAAATCACAATTCAACCTCTCTGATCCATAATCAGTCATTTCAATGCCTTTCGCTCCATTCCCTTGTATATTATATACACTTTACCATCCAGATTCTACTAACAATTGTGCCATTCCATAGAATGAACTAACTGAAACATTTTGACCTCTTTATAATAATATTATCCTCTCTGTTTTTACAAATCCCTGTAAATAAAATTCAAACCATACAGATTAAAAATCAATCTCTACAGCAAATCCACGGCATTTCTCTCCACCAATAGAAAACTGAAATCTCCAGGGGGTCTAAAGACAAGTTATAAAAGATGAAAGGTTCTTGTTGATTTTACAAGGATATAGCCACGATTGGCAAGCGATTGTGGCCATTTCAAGCCTAAAACAGAAAAACATTTAGTAATATACACACATACATTCTGATCACTGACTGAAGATCTCTCATTAAGAATTATCTTTCATCACATCAGGTTTGGCTCCGCACATTTCTACTGTGACCCAATTTCCCTTCAGTTTCTCTTCACAGTTTTACACTAACCAACTTCAAAAAGTGATTATAGCTAAATTGTTAAACTATTATGGACCCAATATAGACCTTAATTGACAGCAATTGAATCCAGCTTAAAAATATATAAAGTATTCTTAAACTCAACTCCCAGATTTACTAGCTCCAAAGAAAACTCTAAGAAAAAAAATATCAAGATATTCGCCTATCTAAAAAGTTGTAGTCTCCTCAAAAAAGTACAAACCCTATTTAAAGTGGGCTTTGTAAAGGGAAGGCACTACAATCTAAACCAATAAAACAATAACCAATCACTAAAAATCTAGGCATTTAACCAAAATAGTCAAATCATGTCCTTGGCAATTTATAAGCACATAAAATATAGTCAAAGTAAAATGAATAAAAATTGCAATCTTAGTTTAATTCAAAAGTATCAAGCAAGTAAACAATTAGCACATGATGTCCATTGGAGAATTAAACATGACAGAGAAGAGATTATTGCTAGAATAAGTTCACTAGTTTCAAGGCAAAAGTACCACAAAAGGAAAGAGCCAGGAGATGCCGGCCCCACTTTGGCGTGCAGCAATTGTAGTTGGCCCGCCCAAAGAAGGAATCCAAAAAAAACCTTCTGTCAGCAGTCCCTTCAAGTACAAAAGTTCAGATGGCCAGTTAATACTTAAATGCAAAAGTAATATATGAGTTTACTTTAAAAAGGAAATTTATCAGCACATAGCTCGCTAAATACCTCATTAGCTACATTCGAAAGAGCTTGATACAATCCTATCCAGACCGGTATTGTTGCCAAAGTTGGTAAGCACCCTATAAAATGTGAATGTAGGAGAAACTAAGACATCAGTATATCTTCCATACCATCAAAACAGATGGTAACAAGAGAAAGTTAAGATGGTATAAATTTAATGTTTAAGCAGCATTTGGCTAGCAGTCATTATAAAGAATTTGGAATTTTGCCAAAGTCCCTGACCATAATATACCTCACAGAGTCACTGTCAATATATAACTGCAGACCAGGTAACCACCAAGCTATAAGACACAACATATAAGATTGCGTGATTGCCACTTATCATTTTAGTATTATGACTATATATGAAAAATTACTACGTATAATAATTGTGTTGAATTGACCAGGGACAAACACAATCAGGGAAAGTTGCTCAACATAATCTACATAGTAGATTAGTGGAGACCAACTAAGAGATTGGACCAGCTAAGAAACAAGACAAACCAGAAAGATGCCTGCAGGACAACCAACTCATATTCAGACCATATATCCAGGCCCAAGTACAAGATTGAAGGAAGTCAGAAGGTCAGTTGCTCCAATTAATTCGGATTTTCTGCCAGACTTCAGGTTCCCTACCCGTTCTAAAAGAAGAAAAAAAAATTAAAAGGCATGTCGAACTAGAACCAATGTCCAAGTCAGCATTCAATTAAACTCTTAGACTTTTAGTTGCTATCATTCTTTCCTAAATATATTCCTCCTGTTATTCGCTACATTTAGTACAAATAAATTTGCATGGTAAGAGACTGATTCACTGGAGCTATAATTATCTATTAACAATTTTTCCTTACCAAATGGAATAATGGATGTTAAATAAAATTGGCTGAGCTAAAAAGAAAAAGCTTTCATTGTCGACTCTTCCAACTACGTAACGAGTTGTGTAGTAGATCATATGCTACCTTTCACAATTAGCAGCATCAAAAGTAGAAAAGTTTATCCTTTATTTTCATAATAGCATATAGATGATATAACAAAGTTGGAATCCAGATTTGAACCTTGTGTGTTTGTTTAAAATCGTCATGTTAAAAAAGGGTTGTGAAAATCTAAACCTAGCTACAAACAAAATGGTTGTTTCCAATAATGTACTATTTCTTGAAAAACAACTTCCATCTCATTTCTCATCCTATCTATCTATTACTCTATACTAAGGCCATGCTTAGATTGGGGTTAAAAAATAAAGGGGCTAATAAAAGTCAAGTTAGGAAAAATATAAGTGATTAGAGGTGGTGTTGTAGGGAGATAAGGTGTTTATAAATGAATAAGGTATCTGTGACATGAGGAAAAGAGAGAGGTGGAGGAATCATCATCCTCATAATGAGGATAATAGTTAATCACCCTCCCCCTAGTGTAACCATTACCCTTAAAATGAGGGTAATAGACCTAATAGTTCCCCCTATCACCACACCACCATTACATAAAACTCCTTGCAATCACTCCATCATTATCTCCTCCTCCCCTATATTTACATTCATTTTGTTTAGTTTGACTCTTATTTCCCTAGTAACACATTACTCTCAATCCAAGCATGCCCTAAATTGGAATTTTTAGGAGGGAATTTTCCCTCCTAAACTCTACTTTTTTTTTTTTTTTTTTTTTTGGGGGGGGGGGGGGGAGTAGAAGCATTAAAATGCCTAGGAAATTCATCATATTTATTTATTATTATTATTTTTTTTTTGAAGACTATTATTATAATTGACTATTGGGTTATATTTCTCTACAAACTTCTATATTTTAATCATCAATAATTTTAAAAAACCGAGCATGGGTCGGGATTCATCTAGTTCTTATTCTAATTCAATCAAATTCCTTTACATCCTCATTCCTCGCCAAATAAAAGTGAAAATATATAGTAACAACTGAAGGGGTTAACAAGTTTGAAAGTAAAGAAAATACTCCAGACATAAAAATAAATAAAAAAAAGATATGAATTCATAAGAGAGATTCACCTGCCAATGGATTGACCCCAGCCTGCTTGTAAAGACGTGATGTCTCGAGTTGAATTCTTTCCTGAAAAAAAATAACAAATAGCCTCATCAAAACATGTTCCTATATGACAATTGCAATAACATCAATTATATCATTGTTGTCAATTGTTATAGGAGGAAAAAGAGTAGAAGGGTAATAGACAATAAGGCAAAATAATGGAATTTTATTGCTTTGGCAATATATGACAAGCACACTGCACACCAAATGTATTGCACTTCGCAATATATGACAAGCACACTGCACACCAAATGTATTGCACTAGCTTCAATTTAATCTTGCCACATGACAAGTTCACCCTTTTGATTATTCGGTTTGATAGATCCTTAATTTCTTATAAAAGTAAAACTTGATAAATGGTGCAATAACATCAGAAAACATATGTTAATCACAGAGGAATTTTTAATGCTGCACTATGCTGGAAATGAGCGACACGTGAAAGTTCCAAAACCAGCTCAAGCAACAACCAATATAGGGTATTAAAAACAGTACAATACGGCGAAAGGCTAACAACCTGATTTCCTTTGTATCTTTCTTGTATGGCTTTTATCTTTGGTTGGAGATTTTGCATTGCCATCGTTGATTCAACCTGTAAACAAGAGAGATGTCAACAAGCCATTCACTATTATAAAAGCACCAAGCAATTCACGTTATTCAGATTTCAGTCAAATCACACCGTCCTAGTTTCAACTGGGAAGCTTCCTAAGTTTGTATTTGATTTTCTCCCTTTGAGAGAATTGTGAAGCTAAAGCAGACATTTGTTTATATTTATGCAGATGCATATGCTGCATGGGCATACACTCAATTATAAAGGGGCTTTCAACCTTGATGAGTTGATGGCATGCCAATATCTGAACCAGAGATCAATGAGTAGGATTCTTGGACGTGCAAAACTATGTCGAAATTATGCAGTAGGTCAGGATATTTTAAGGACAAGATATGTGTCGTACACTCATTTTGAACAACCTTTTCAGAAGCAAGTCATTGGTTATTAATTTTTTCCAATTAAGATGTGCAGAGGGAGAGTCTAGAGTGAAGCACAAACCTGTTGCTTTGTCAAAGGAAAAGTTGCTACTTTCACGAGGACGGTAAGTAATATGATTGCAAATCCATATGAATAAGGCACATGTAAAGTTGAGAGCCCATCCTTCAGAACCTATCCAGTAAAAAAAAAAAAAAAGTATGGTTCACAATTTAAATACATTTGCATATTTTAAGTAACAAGTTATACAACAAAAATCAACTAATGAACTTTACACAATACCAAGTTTGCAAAGGTCATGTAATACACAACTTACCTTAAACACCAGACAAACTGAAAAATTTGTGTTACCAATAAGAACCATTAAATCATAACCTTTAATTCCCAAGGTATGCCATACTCATGATTTTCTTGTGTAAACCCTTTTCTTCTACTCTTAAGGCTATAAATTCCAGGATATCGAGTTCATTAATGTCCTTTTGTAGCTCTTCTATCCATGCCATCCTTAAAAATCCTCAACTCCTTTTAATATCTTTATCATCCCAATTCCCAACACTTCATTCTCCGGACCAATACCTCCTGGCATAGTGGCATTGACGTCGAATATGTACAAACCATCACTATTGGTGTCCTTCACCTTATGCTCAATAGCCTCAACTTCCACTCTAACCCTATCGTGAATATCTTCATCACAGATCCTATTTCTCCTTGCTTTACAGGTATCACAACACATTCCACCTCCATGTACTCATCAACCAATTTTGTTATTATGACATAAGACTATACATGTGAACAATATCATAACTAGCAGTAAATCAACATACTTCTAATTTTCTAAACAAAATAATGTCAAGATTTCCAAACTTCAACCTTAATATGTCAAAATCACTGGAAAATTTTACTAAACATCTGAAACCAAACCTTCCAAATTTTCATCATTTGACCGCAGAATAATCTTTTCTTAATCACTATTCACTAACTAATCCACCAATCACAAAAAAACAAGCAGCAACTTATGACTATTAGCTAGTAAAACAACAAGACTATATTGTAATCAAAATAAATTGTTTAAACATCAAAAATTCTTATAACATGTCCTAATTCAATTACTTAATCAGCACCTTTGCTAGGCAATTCAACAATTTCACAAATCAAAAACAAAATCATACATAATCAATTTATACGTATAATTTTGCACAACAAAACATAACAATTACAAAATTCATACTACTAGCCAGTCAAACAACAAGACTATGTTGTAATCAAAATCAATTGCATAAACATCGAAAATTCTTATTATATATCCTAATTCAATTACTTAATCAGCACCTTTGCTAGGCAATTCAACAATCTCACAAACCACAAACAAAATCATACATAATCAATTTATACGTATAATTTCGCACAACAAAACATAACAATTACAAAATTCATACAAACAATTGAATATACCTTCAAAACAACTTCCATGGCGTCCGAAATAAACCCGAACCATCCACCATTTTTCTGAACCGGAGCTACAGAAGCGTCAGGAGAAGCCGTAACAGCAGCATCAGCAAGAGTATAAATAAGACTTTCAGCTCTACTAAAAACCGCGCTCAAATCAATCGAACTATCAATCGAAGAAATTGGAGGAATTTCCTGGAAACTGAACTTCACAGTAGTACTGATAATTTTGCTTCGATGAGGAAGAGAGTAAATACCATGGCGATATGATTTCGAAGGTAATACAGTTCCGAAAAATGGCGAGGATGAAATTAGGGTTCTCGCCATTGAAGGAGAGGGGAAGAAGGATTCAATTGGTCATGAGATGATGAGAGAGAAAATGGGAATTTGGGTTGGATTGTGTTTCAGCGTAGAATGGGAAGAGGTGGTGGTGGTGGAACAAGGGCTGCTATTCGTTGTTTTTTATTTCTACGCATTATCCGTTTAAACGAAATTATGGAATTTGGAGGGGGATTTTTTTTAATTGTGGCCAATGGTTGAGTGACACGTTTGTTATTAGTATGTGGGGTTGTTTGGCAATCAGTGGTTAGCCGTTGGCTGTTGGCTTGTTTGTTTAGCTTGTTTGACTAGCTAGAAATATTAGCAGTATAGATTGACTTTTTAAATTAGTTGTTTAAGACGGCTGTTTACAAAAGTGTTTGGTAAAATTATTAATGGTTGTTAGCTGTTTATTAGTGATAAAGTGGGCCAACAGGTTAAAAGCCAATATAAAACGCTACTCTTATTAACTTTTGGCTTTTGGCAGAAAAACCAACTTAAAAACCAACTATCAAACATATTTTTTAGCTGTTTGACCAAACTAAAAAGTCAAAAGTTAGGCAAAAAGCCAATTGTCAAACACCCCTTGTATATAACAACGAATTATTTTAATTTTGAGCATTGTTAATGTCACTCGCTTTCTCTCCCAATAAATGGTAGGTAATCTATGATCCACGAACGCACTAAAGGCTAGTTAATAATGAATTGAGATCATAGGGATTGAATTTGCCAATTCTAGATTGAGTAGATTTTAAAATTTTATTTGTAATCTATAATAAGTCGTAGTTTTAATTCTCACAACCAATTGCCTAAGATTGATCAAAGAAATTATACTCGTAGATCACTAGAGCAATCCAGCCACATATCCAAATTCAACAAACAAATAAAAGAAAATGCCTGCAAAACCTAGACATACTCTAGGAATTGCACTCACTTTTTAGAAATGACAAAGGTTGTTCTAGCGATTTTGAAGAAATTAAACCACCACAATTCTTAAAGTTATTAAGGAGGTGCTTGATGGCATAAAGAATCTTGAGAATTGGGGTACACAAAGTGGATGTTATGGGTGTTTGAAACTACCTTTTTTCTTTCTTTTTTTTAAAAAAAATGCAATGTTTGAAGTATGAGAATTCAAGAGAGATGTCTTTTACTCTATGAGCAGTACTGGTGCTTGTTTGGTACAAACACTATTAAAAGTGGTTGTTTTTTTCTTTTTTTTTTTTAATTTTTTTTAATAACATTACGAATATAATAATATCACATTATCACCAATTGCAAGGTACACCTAAATGATACAACTTTCGCATTGCACGTTCCCAAAATGAACACTATCGGGTCGAATGAATTCAAATATTCAATAATAGACATTTGTTGGCATTCCACCTTTAATAATCATATAACTTTTTGGACATAAATAGAGTTAATAATACAACAAAAGTTGATCTCATGTTTTAAATACTATTACGCACTTTTAAATATTTTAACTAACTAAATTAGTCGACAAAATATTATTGTATGCGTTAATTTCACAATGTATAATAGTAACATAAAAAAAAGGAAAATGATAAACATAACTCTATGTATAAGAAGCTCAAAAAGGAAATATTGATGAAAAAACATTAATTACATCGATCTGTGCGTGATTTTGTCATGAATTCCCAACTTAATTCCATTTTAAGAAGTACATTTAATGCTTATATATAACCTTAAGGGCTACATATATAATTACCCTAAAAAAATTGTATATTTTTCATCAGATCATCAAATTTTTTTCTTTTCTTTAAAGAACATTAATTATATGGTCTTACTACAAATTACTTGTATACGTTAAAGTTTTTACGAGAATTTAATAAGCTTGTTAGAGCCTGTTCTTTTGAGCAAAGCAAAACAATTTATTAATACTTAGCATAACAGATTTTAGCAGAGCACAACAGCTCAAAAGAACAGGTTTCTACTTGTCAAAAAAGCGTTAAGGTATGAGAAAAAAAAAAAAATTATGATATGAAGTAATTTTTTTTAAAATTTTAGACTGTAATTAAAATTGTTTTTCATACTTCCGTAAAAAAATAAAAGTTTTCCATACTAAAGCAAGCGTCATGTTGGACCTACAAAAACGAGGTTAAATTTGACCAAAAACAAAATGACCCGGTAAAATCACCTTGAGTATTCTCTAGAACTTCCTCCTCATTGGCTCGCTCCCAAGGGGAAAATTTCGAACCAACCAAACCAACCCAACGTAATAAAAGTTATATCCACGAGTCCAACTCAAAAATAGTAGATCTAAATCCAACGGCTCACCTTTCTCCGACCAAATCGAAAAACATTAAAAAACCCTAAAACACCCCAAGTCAGAATTTTCTCGAATCCAAATTTTTCGCCCCATTAAAAACGAGTAACCAAAAAAAAAAAAAAAAACAAAAAAAAGCGGGAAACCCTTCAAATGACAGATGGAAGAAGATAAGAGGGTTTAGGATTTACGAACGAACCAGAACCTTCTCGAAATGACGTTTTAGTCTTATAAAAAACACCCCTTTTCTTCTCTTTCAATCTCATTCAAATTTTTTCACAGCTTAAAAAAAAAAAAAAAAACTAAGCTCTCAAAAAATCAAAAAAAAAAAAAAGGAAAAGTTTCTCTGTTAGTTTGAGTTTTGCTAGGGTTACAGAAATGTCGTCTGGAAAGGGTGAAGGCCCGGCGATCGGAATCGATCTCGGCACGACATACTCGTGTGTTGGAGTGTGGCAACACGATCGTGTTGAGATCATTGCAAATGATCAAGGGAATCGAACGACGCCGTCTTATGTTGCGTTCACTGATACTGAGCGTTTGATTGGTGATGCTGCTAAGAATCAGGTCGCCATGAATCCTACTAACACTGTTTTCGGTATGATTTCTTTTCCTTTCTGTTATTTGATGATTTTATTTTTGAGTTTTTTTAGATGATCATGCATGTATTTACTCTGTTTTATGTTAGGGTTATTGTTGTGTAGGTTAATGTCTGTTGATTATATGGTTAAACATGATTTTAGGAGTTAATTAAGTGTATGATAACGTTTGGTGGATAGTTGATGATTATGCTTATGGATCGTGGCACTTTATGTTTCTGTTGACAAGAATAATAGTTTGTTGATTTATCTTATTTTTTAATATATTTGTTTAGATACGTGTTTTAGTATTCCGAATTTCTCATTTATGGATTAACGAGTCTTAAATCGGTATTATTAGTCGCATAAGATTTAGGGTTTTGTGTAAATTGCAGGTTAATTATATTTGATTATTTGGTTGATTATGATTAGTATGAGTTAGTTAGGTGCAAGAGAAGAATTTTGCATATTGTCGATGATTTTATTTATGGATCCTGACATTCTATGTTTTTGTATAGAATTTTACTACGACTTCTACGAGTTGTTGAAAGATTTATTATTTTATTTAAGGGAATAATCTTAGGCATCATGAATCACAGTTTGGATTGGTGCTAATAATCTGATAATGTTTAAGGTTTTGTGTGAATTGCATTTGATCCAAATATTAAAATAATTAATTTATTTAATTGAGTATTTTAGTTAGATCATACGAAGTTATTTATTTGAAATGTCAGATAATTTCTAGAACGCTTCTTGTTTTTGTAGCTTTTAATATATTATGAATTGAAGATATACTTTATGTTGTATATATTTGTACTCCAATTTTGTTCTGATTGTGCTTGGGTAAATTTCTGATTAAATATTTGAAATTTTGATTGTTATAGATGCCAAGCGATTGATTGGAAGAAGATTCAGTGATCCATCAGTGCAAGCTGATATGAAGTTATGGCCATTCAAGGTAATTGCTGGCCCAGCTGACAAGCCCATGATTGTAGTCAATCACAAGGGAGAGGAGAAGCAATTCTCTGCAGAAGAAATCTCATCTATGGTCCTAACAAAAATGAAGGAAATCGCCGAAGCGTTCCTCGGTTCTTCCATTAAGAATGCTGTGGTCACGGTTCCGGCTTACTTTAATGACTCCCAACGCCAAGCTACTAAGGATGCTGGTGTGATCTCTGGGCTTAATGTCATGCGTATCATTAACGAGCCGACTGCTGCTGCCATTGCGTATGGTCTTGACAAGAAGGCTAGCAGTAGCGGAGAGAAGAATGTGTTGATTTTTGATCTTGGAGGTGGTACTTTTGATGTGTCATTGTTGACTATTGAAGAAGGAATTTTCGAGGTTAAGGCAACTGCTGGTGACACTCACCTTGGTGGTGAGGATTTTGATAACAGGATGGTGAATCACTTTGTGCAAGAGTTTAAGAGGAAGCACAAGAAGGATATTAGTGGGAACCCGAGGTCTTTGAGGAGGTTGAGGACAGCTTGTGAAAGGGCAAAGAGGACATTGTCTTCAACTGCTCAGACCACTATTGAGATCGATTCTCTTTACGAGGGAGTTGATTTCTACACCACCATTACTCGAGCTCGTTTTGAGGAGTTGAACATGGATCTGTTCAGGAAGTGTATGGAGCCAGTTGAGAAGTGTTTGAGGGATGCCAAGATGGATAAGACTAAGGTAGATGATGTTGTGCTTGTTGGTGGTTCTACTAGGATTCCAAAGGTTCAGCAGTTACTTCAGGATTTCTTCAACGGCAAGGAGCTCTGCAAGAGCATTAACCCTGATGAAGCTGTTGCTTATGGTGCAGCTGTTCAGGCTGCAATTTTGAGCGGTGAAGGTAATGAGAAGGTGCAGGACTTGCTGTTGCTTGATGTTACTCCTCTGTCTCTTGGGTTGGAGACTGCTGGTGGTGTTATGACAGTGCTCATCCCAAGAAACACCACAATCCCCACGAAGAAGGAACAGGTGTTCTCGACATACTCGGACAACCAACCAGGTGTGTTGATTCAGGTCTTTGAAGGAGAGAGAACCAGAACTCGGGATAACAACCTGTTGGGCAAGTTTGAGCTCACTGGCATTCCTCCTGCACCAAGAGGTGTGCCTCAGATCAATGTCTGTTTCGATATTGATGCCAATGGTATCCTTAATGTCTCTGCCGAGGACAAGACTACTGGTCAGAAGAACAAGATCACAATCACAAATGACAAGGGTAGACTGTCCAAGGAAGAAATTGAGAGAATGGTGCAAGAGGCTGAGAAATACAAGTCAGAGGATGAAGAGCACAAGAAGAAGGTTGAAGCCAAGAACGCCCTTGAGAACTATGCTTACAACATGCGTAACACTATCAAGGATGACAAGATTGCTTCCAAGTTGCCCGAAGCTGACAAAAAGAAGATTGAAGATGCTATTGAACAGTCCATTCAGTGGTTGGATGGAAATCAGCTTGCAGAGGCTGATGAATTTGAGGACAAGATGAAGGAGCTTGAGGGTATTTGCAACCCAATCATCGCAAAAATGTACCAAGGCGGTGCTGGCCCTGATATGGGCGGTGCTAGCATGGATGAAGACGGTCCTGCTGCTGGTGGTGCAAGTGGTCCTGGTCCTAAGATTGAGGAGGTTGACTAAGTTGTTGCTGTTTTGAGGAATACCTGAGCTTTTGCTTTTATTCTGATATTGCTTTTATACTGCTATTAGTGTTAGTACCTTAGTAGTAAGGTTTGGGGAAACTTGTTTTTTTTTTTTTTTTTACTATATATTAGTAAAGATTTGAGTCTCGATTGTGGACTACTTTGGCAGTTAACAATTGTTTTCTGCCTGTTAGTTTTACCAACAATTATATAATGATAAAGTAATGTTCATTCCCCAAAATTTGACTTTCATTATTTCTGTTTCAAATCCAGTTTAACTTATGGAATGTGCTTATCATGCAAGTTCTCATAAAAATTTGTCAGGAATAATTTTAATTTTGCCTGGATTTCTTATGAATCCAAATTATATACTGTAAAAAGATTAAACTTCTAAACTATAAGAAACTAAGGTTGAAGATATGTACGATAGCAGCCAATTTTGACCTTTAAAAACATCAAGGTGTGTTGAAATTTGCTTTGTACAGATGTTCATCCTGCAATTTGACCTTTAGAAACATCAAGGTGTAGCAATATTTGTTTTGTACAATTATACAGATTTTCAGTGTGTATAATCTCAAATAAATTATTCAGGAATAATCTCAGTTTTGCCTGGATTTCTTGTTATAAATTTTAATTATGAAAACAGCTTAAAACTTCTCCACTATAAGAAACAACATTCGAAGGCGTGTACAATGCAGCCAATAAGACGTTTAGCAACATCAAGAAGATGCGGCGAAATCAAGTATACATCCGCTCCACTTAACAATTTCTGAGAGTAGTTAAAAAATACACTATACTACTATAGTGATGACTACATCTGTACAATGAATCAGAATAAATAAATTCAAAGATTCGTGATAAATATATAAATCCATAGCCAGTACTAACAATCAGATAGAATGGCAGCTGCCAGAAAATCAACGGAAACTATGACTTGTCATTAATATTTGATTATAATCGTACAAATTAATGAATCATGACAAAGAAGCCACTGAGGCGAAAGAATTTATCTACAGAATGTAAACTATTTCTATACATGTACAAATCAATGCATGTAATCTGCATAACATTAGGGGCATGCAGTCCGGCTTGTCGCACAGATTGGGCAATCCAGCTTTTTGCTGCTTGGTAGAATGGCGCCCAAAAGTAGCAAAGACAGCTGAAGATCTGCTGGTCAACAGTATTTAATAAGTTAGCTGCACAATATATGGTAACATTGTGAGGCATTATACGATTGATCTGCAGAAATTGCTGAATTTAGCTGCAAGAGTATTATAGAGTTGGGAGAGTAGACAAAAGAACAATCTGCAGTATTGATCCATTATTCAGAAAGATGGTACAACTATACAATTTCCAGGTTCTACAAGAAAACACTTCAACCAAAAGTTGCACTGTTCAGCTATGTCTCGTAATACAGTTTCCACATTCATTCGCATGCGTACTGCAAGAACCCTCCACAAAATAACAAATCCAATGACCGCTAAACCATTAAATCCATCAAATAGAAGAAAAAATAAACATAACAATGCAGTAAGATCTTACCATTAATCTCTGAACTTGACTTTGAAGGACGGGCGCAAACCCAAAACTCAAAGCTATTCAAATGCAAAAGAACAAAATCAGACCTATGATTTTTGTCAGACGGCAAAAACATCATGTACTACATGTGGGACTTTCTAATTCCTATATATATGGAGCCTAGCAACTACCAAGAGAATGATAACGTCAAGTATGTGAGCTGCCCTTACTTTAGTTCAGATAAGCCTCAGTCATGACAACAAGAGATCATTCCCACCAAGATGAGAGCGAAGGCAAATTGGAACCTCATGCTCTTCTGGACCTACACGGGGCTTAGGCACAGAAATTTCGAGAACTGTTCCAGAATTATCAAAATAAGCTTCCAACTTGGCATCATCAGGAATTCGGGAAGGAAGAGGAATTTCCCTTTTAAAGTCACCAGGGGGGCAGTGCTCAGGAGAAGGATCTGTAAGCTTAAACGTTCTGTCATTCCTCTGAATATACGGCATGCACGCTGTGCTCACAGATGTGACCTTGACTACGCCATGAGATATTGTATTCCACCAAGAAACTTTCACCTTCTGAAGATCTGTGAATGGCAGACTAATGACAATCATGTACCCATCATCATCCTCATAGATAGATTTTGCACAGGTGACTGGGCCATAAACATTTCTCATAACCCCAGTGAATTCAGGGGCCCACATGGGTTCAATTGGATGCACCTCTACCGCATCTTGCGTTCCATCAGAAGAATGTGTATTGGCTGGCAGACAAGAATCTTCATCATTTCCATGAGCAGGGACATCCTTCCTCTTCTTAGTTGCAGCAGCAGAGAGATCAAATACGTCATTCACATGGTTAGATGGCTGAGTGGACAGGTTCAATCCAGAGCCATTGAGCAATTTCTTTGAGTGACCATTGGCAGTGCTCTTCAAGGCAGGAAGTGGTCTCTCTAGTTCGAATTCTGTGCTTGGAAGGTTCCTCCACGAAGCAAACTCACTAGCTTCTTCTGGAAGAGAAAAGCTGAGGTCCCTTCCAGTGAGTTCCATCCACCTCCTCTGCTCTTCCTCATCAACAGCACTAAGATTTGGTTGTCGAACAATTTCAATCCCGTGAAGGCATTGAGGGTTAGAGAGTCCTCGATAATGTTTCCTTTGCATTTTGTGAGACCGAACAAAACCCTTTTCAACACTAAAAGGGAACGGCCTTTCCCCTTGCCGCGAATGCCCATTCATGTAGCTTCTCAATTGCATCTTCCCCAATGCATTCTCTGGCCTCTCCTTAAAAACCCACATATACATATTCTCCATATCATGTTGTACCAAGAAAGACTCCAGCTGAAGATCAGACTTCTCAAACCCCGAAACCCCATTACCATCCCTCACAATCTTGGTCTTCGATTTCTCATTCAACGAAGGCTTAAAGTAGAAGCTAAAAAAGAACCAAGCTCCCCACACACTATCAAGCCTCTTAGCACACTTTCGATTTCCATTCCCATTCCCATTCCCATTCCCGTTCCCATTCTTAGGAACCACCACATGAGTCTCCGGTTCATAAACCTGAGTCCCTAATCCAACCTCTAACATATCACAAGCCTCCTGATTCCAAGTCTGAGGAGGCGGAGGACTACGCTCCGCCGATAAGGGCAGATTAATATCAGGTGGACCAGGACGAGACAATATTATATGCCTACTAATCTCTCTTTCCTTTTCCTCATGAGATTTCGAACTCGAATCCATTGACAACAATGTTGATGGGTGATGATTCTCCATTGACAAGCTCGCTAACAAATCTTCCCCCATATCATCCACACCCCCAACAATCTATATTCAAGGGTCTTAAGAATTTTTTCAAACAAATCCCCAAGTCAATTCAAGCTAATCACTAGATAAAATCACACATAATCACCTCCAATTCTTAATATTTAGCATACTTCTATATCTATACATCAATCTCATATCTAATTGCACAAAAATTGAATTTAACAATCAAATAATCACTTTCAGCAGCTAAACAAGAAATTCAATAAATTTCTAAACCTAAAATACCAACAGGATTAATTGGTCAAAACCTAACCCTAGTAGAAATATGTAATTAGCTGATAATATTGACTCGACCCAAAATATATATAAATAAAGAAAAAAAAAAAGGAAATTTAAATCAAGGGTAATATAAATCAGGAAAGAGAAAAATCAAGAAAGTACCTTATAAGAGAAGAAGAATAAAAAGTATGGATTTTTTTTTTTTTTTTTTTTTTTTTGGGTCAGCAAAAAATTGAGATCTTCAACAAGAAAATTGACAGAGCTCCAAAAATGAGGAGAGAGAAAGAGACGGAGGAAGGAGGGAGGGAGGGAGAAACCGGGAGAGGCAACAACAGGGGCAAGCTTTCCTCTCTTCTCGTAGTAAAAAGACGAGTTTATCCTTTCTACAATTAAATTAAATTAAATGGCGTTAATGTCCACTGTTAATTAGACGTTGATGGATTTTAACGGTGAAAAGTTACCGTTTGGAGTTTGTTGAGCTTGAGGAGAAGACGGTGATGATCTATGATGACGCACGTTACGGTGAAGGGTTAATGGGTGGATTTGGTTGGCTCTAGACGTAATCGATGGGCTAGGGCCACAAATTTTAGTTTATTTGAAAAGTGGTATGTGGGCCATAGTTTGAGTTTATGTGGTTTAATATGATATAATAGTCCAGCCCAAGCCCAACTTAGTTTTTTTAAAGCCACCCTTTTTGATGCATGGTTAGGGAGCAAGAGTGAAGACTGAAGAAATCATATCTTTACTTGTACAGTTGTACTGTATTATTTTAAAGTCCAAATCTCCATAGTGTGCTTATTATTGATCATTTTTCTTATGTCAGCTCATGAAATATTATTTTAGTTTGTGGAAGTTAAGCAAAGTTCAAGTATAGAGAATATCAAAAGGTGAAATTTTGTAATATTTAATTCAACAAATTCAATTCACTCACTAGAATTCTGCACATTTCAAGTGTGAAAATCGAATGCAAAGGTGATTTGTAAATTCAATATATATTATAGTTGTATCCCGAGATAGGAGGTTAGAGTAAATGAGTAATTGGCTAGTTCTCCAACTTTCAGGCTTGAGGTTAGAGGTCGAATCTCACCAAGCTCATTATAGGAGGAATTTCCCTAAATCCCCTTCCTCCTAGGATAAACCTTCTCTTTGCTTGTTGTACGGACTTGTACCCCTTCTTACTTATTAAAAAAAAAAGATATGTGAACCATTTATGATTTATCTACACACTTAACACTCTCTCTAGGAATATCCCTCAAACCAAATTTCAAAGATCAATTCTATCTCAAGCAAATTTTTTTATTCAAAATTAAAAATTGCCAAATTTCATATACTCCTTACAATAAAGTTTTAAATTCACAAATTAGATAAGGATGCCAACTAATTTTAAAAGATCAAAAGTCATAAACTAAGGTCTAAAAATTAAAAGTATTGGTTTTCAACAATAGAAATTGCCAAAATTTATATACATACTAATTTTGAAAAAACATACGGAGTACATTACAAATATGGGTGGCAATAACATTTTTTTTTATGGGTAAGAAGGACTTTGACTTAGCCTCAAGTCTCACGTCTTTTTTGATCAAGCTAAGTATTGGCGGTCCAGATACTTGAGAGCAGATGAAACTATGAACGGATAAGATTTCCTACCCCCAAACACTATCATTTGACAAGATTCAAACCTTAAAAATTAAGGTTATTAAGTGAACAAACACTTTATTGGGAGGATGCCAATAACAATGCCCCTACACTTTAAATTAAATTCTATTTTTGTACACTTTACTCATATTTTGTTTTTGTAAATCTTTCTTCAAAATAGGAAATTTCCTACAACACTATATTTACCTATAAAAAAACCCTTGGGATTTGTAGTCAAATTATGTTAGCAGCAGATTAGGTATGTAACAAACATTTGCTCCTCTTTCATTCTGACAATTATGGACAAGAGTACAAGACAAATGAATACAAAGAGGTTCCTTATCATTTCTCAACAGGGAAAGTCACGCATAAAAATTCAGAGAAGCAAAAATTTAGGGGGGAAAGAAAGTAAAAAGGCAAGATATAGTATAGGTAGAGTTTTATCAGTCTCAGCTACGTACACAATTTCCAATTAGGTAAAGCCTGAAAATAGTGGTTGCTTTTGCTTATACAATTAGGATTTTAATTTTGCTTGAATTGGTTGCATATATTTGTCACTTTTACATGTTTTCACTCATTTTTATCGTCCACAACAAAATCTTGCAGTTCTTTCTTCGTCTTTTTAATCTCACATATTATTGGTTGGTTCCTTAAGAAGAGCCCCTAGTGAATTGGGAACATGCATAATATGATTTTAAGTGTTTCAATGTCTTTTGACCATTCATCTTCATTCCCTTTTCTATTTTCTGATTATGCTTTAAAGTCCACTTGGTTACTACATCTACGGATCTACCCTTGTCGTATGAAGTACTTCTTATTTGCGTAACATAAGCATGAAGGTGTAGGTACAATATAATTGACTCATATACTTTTACTATCATATTTGTCGTGATAAATGGGTAATCTAATTACTGGTGTAACGATAATGTCCATCTTTTTATCACGAGTGCAATAAACGTTAATGAAATGAATTGGGTAGAGCATGTTTTCCCAAACTACTGTAATAACTAAAGTGTGTATGCCATGCAAGTATGCAGTGTCTCCCTTTCAGAAGGTATCTTTGCAATTCGTCAAAAGGAAAAGTTTTTTGTGCTCGGTAGATAGCTAAGCTAGGTGTAGGTAGCTTCATTTTCCAAAGGCTGAGCAGATTGGACAAGCCCTAAAGTGCCTAATCTGATCCATATCCACTACGAGCTAAGCATATGTAATGAATTTTTTTTTTATTTTTTTTTTGACGAGAGTAATGAGTGTTGTGACAATAAAGATAGACACACATACATTTAAATTTAAAAATGATGAGTCTCTTATTTTGTCAAGGTGTCTTTTCTTTTGTTTTCTTTTCAATACTTTTGTTAGAGTGTAGAAACTATTTAGACCATTTTTAATGCCGAGCAAAAAAAAAATGTCCACCCACTATCTTTCTACCCACTTTCTCTCTTAACAAATCTGTTTTGTCTATGGGTAAATTTTTTTCACAATTTCTCTCCCAACGGTGAGCAAAAAAAATGCTTGTCCACTACTCTCTCTCTCTCTTACTTTTTCAATACCCCACAATTACTTTCTCTCTCCTACACAACACTTTTTTATTTATTAATTTCATTTATATTTTAACAATATTACTCCAAATAAATAAAAATTAGTCTAAATTTGTGTAACTTATTTTTTTTATTTGTGTCGTTTTTATTGTTAAAATAAAGAATACGGAGGATTTATGGTATTTTTGAAATTATACCAAAATATACCAAAATGCATGTCTATTTATAGAGAATTAAATTTTATGACCGTTGGTAATTTTAATTTTTTTTTAATAAATATTTATTTCAGAATTTGCATTACAAAAAATATAACCATTGTAAATTGTGGGGCCCACCAGAGCACTATTCATCTTCAAAAATGCTCAAGTCTTGGGCATTTTCAGAAATGCTCATGAGTATTTTTTGGCTTTTTCTCATTTGCTCACCATTGTAATGCATGAGCAAATTTTATGCCCACCCAAAATGCCCATGAGCAAATTTTTAACTCATCATTGGTAGTGCTCTAAGGGAAATACATATAGGAGCATTTAGTATGTGGCAATTACATAAGTTCTTTCTTCCAATTTTATTATAAAATCATTAGTAGTTTGATAAAATGAATAGGTGATTCCCTAAAAAACAAAAGTGATATATATGATGAAATAATAAAGAATAGGTGATTCCCATCATCTATACTTGCACATTTTTTTGGTATGTTAAGGAAAAAATAAATAATTTTTATATAATTAAATCATAGTTGCACAATTTTTTTGGTACTAAGGGTCTTAAAAGTTTCTTATTTCTTATTTTTTTTTATTTATTTCTTTTATGGTATTAGTTATGCCAATTGAAGTTTAAAGTGCATAGATGATAAATTAACAATACATTGATATTAGAATTTACATACCCAAATATACGATACAATAGTCATGCTTAATATTGTAGTAGAGTCTTACGAAGTATTCAACTAACTACAAATATATAACCCTTATATAGAATATAAAATGAATGAAAATTGTATTTTGTTGGTTTGGTTTGTTTCTAGTTCCGCTGTCAAAAAAAAAAAAAAAAAAAAAAAAAAAAAATCATAACCCTTATATAAAATGAGTGAAAATTGTATATAAAAAGTCTAATTTGTGGTTCAATACCTCTTTTATTTTGTGTCACATGATAATAACTATGTATCCGCTACGAAATTAAGAATACCTAGTAATTGAAAAAACCATCAACATAACAATTACACAAATCATCACTAAAATAACTAAGGCATACCTGCAATGTGATGCAAAGATATAGAGAATAATCATTTGCGTACCAAAAAGGCAAAAAAGAACAATAATTTTAAGCTTTGTTCAAAATCATTCATCAAGGAAATTGTTAACACAAACAAAGCATTGATTGCCGACAATATATTATAGCTACCCTTTAAAATTAAACCAATACCCTTACACAAAAATAAAAAGTCCTCTTATGATGTATACCAATACCATTATACCAATAACCATGTTACACCCCAATTAAAATCAATAAAATGACATTGTTATAATCAATTAGATTATCAAGCGCTCTCACTAGAAGCATGACCACTAGAAAAGAAATCAATGAAATGAGGATGTTGATGATTATCTCCAAAATCATTGATATTTGTATCAGATGATGAGCTTGTAGCACAAGAATTCCCAGCTGAATTATTATTATTATTATTATTATTATTATTATTATTATTATTATTATTATTATTATTATTATTATTATTATTATTATTATTATTATTATTATTATTATTATTTCCACTTAATTTGTGCTCCAATATTCCAGTTGGATGCACTGGGAAAAGATTCAGTGTTCTCATTCCCTTGCAATTCCCTTGATAATCATATTGATGATGATGTTCAACTGATTTTGAGTTATTATCATTCATCATCGCAGCACAATATCCACTTAGTGTTGAACCTGGTGGCACCCCTACACCCTTGTTACTAACACGTGTCGTAGTGTGATTCGTTGCGTTGCTGATGCTAGGTTTTGATGATACCTTCTTCATGCCTTGATGATCATTATCAGGTGTTGCGGGTGCACTGTAGTGATGCTGTGGAGGATTATAAAACCCAAGGTTGGCTTGTGGCACATGGTAATATGGGCTGCACATAACTGTCAAGTACAAGTGCACAATGCCATCAATATATAATATTCGCTCCGTACTTTGTATACTAACTATCAGATACATATAACATATTACACGACTATATTTTACGAGGTTTCAATTAACAATATTTGTAATAAAAAAAAAAATTATAGAATGAAGCTATCATGTACGAGTAGTACGTATATAAAATTAATATCGTAAAATTAATTTTGACATTCCAAACATGTAACAAAAACAAAATATACTAGATTATGATATGTGGTTTAACTATATTTAAATGTTCCATAACTTTCTTATAGTACTCATAATTTACCTACATGATCCGTATGTAAGTCAAATTTTAAAGTTCTTTAAAGTTAAAATTCTTTTTTCTTGTACATTAAGTTTGAACTTACACTCATCATTCAAATTATTAGAAATGTCTGCATACGTGTAATGTATAATGAACATTTAATTTGATAAACAATGATGTTTATCTACACATTAATTAACTTGTTAGTTTTTTTAGTTTTTCACAATTTCTTTTTGGTTGTCACAAAAATCATCTTCCCACTTTCAACTCTTTTTCTTTCACATCCTTTCTCGGAAAAGTACCAAACAAAAGCAAGAGAGAGAAAGAAAGAAAGAAACTCTCCAATTTGATTTCCTTCCTTAGCTCAGTACTTGTGAAAATTTCGAATGAAAAACTACAGAAATAAATAAATAAACCGATACGAAGAATAATATATAGCCTTTAGATATATGTACATACATAAACATTAATCCAAACAACATAATTAAAAATCCTACGATATTTGCATATAATATTTTATCTATAAAAAAAATAAAATATTGGAAACCCTCCTTGCTGGAAAAAAGATTTATGCTATTGGTTTATAATAAAAAATTTAAAGTACTTACAATTACTAGACTAATTAACGTCAATTTTGTATTTTGATGAGTAAATTTTGTAATACTATAATTTTTCTTTAATCACGTATATTAAGCTGATTATCCTAGAAACCTTCTTATCACTACTTTACATGTATACATAAGTAAGTGATGATCAAATAAATCAAATCACAAAATATACACCATAATTTACTAAATAATATATATATATATATATATATATATATATATATATATATATATATATATATATGTTGGGATATAGGAAAATATATCATAATATATTATTGTGATATATTTTCCTATATTCCCAACAATATAAATATATATAAAATAGCATTTGTTGTACGATAAAAAATAAACAAAATAATAGCCCAAAAAAAAAAACAATATTATAAAAAAATGCTTACCGTTAGGATTAGGAAGAAAATGATGATGATAAGTAGGATGAGAAGCAGGAAAAATAGGCCTGGTATTAAGATTAAGACCATTATTAACACCATGATTAGTGTGGTAATGAAGCGGTGGTGCACCAATAAAACGAGGAGAAATCTGATTAAAATTATGATTAGCAGCAGAATTAGCAGCAGCAGCAAGTAAACGATCATGTCTTTGTTTCTGGCGTTGTCTAGCCTTATGATTTTGAAACCAATAGAAAACATTCTTTCCTTCAATATGACCGTACACTCTAAGACGAGCAGTAATCTGCTGTATCTGCTCCGCACTTGGAGTTCTTACACCCTCATTACTGTACATCCTCTCTAACATCTCTATTTGCTCCTTTGTTGGATTCCATCTTGACCCTCCTATTGCTGATGATGTTGGTGATCTCTCCTCCACCTCTTGATCTTCCACGTCATCATCAAAATCAACATCATGATTATTTCTCTCTCTAGAATTTTCCTCCATTTTTTTTTTTCTTTGTTAAGAAATGTTGTTTTTGGTTGTTGAAATGTTATGATGTGCATGCATGTATATATGCTACTCTGAAAACATGGAGGTTAGCGGCTGATGGGAGAGGGAGGGTTGAAAAGACTAAAATGCCCATGGATTTGCATGGGAGGGCGTATTGGGAATGACAGAAGGAAAGGGTAAAATTGTCAAAGGAAGAAGTGTAGGTGTTATGTGATGTAGAGTAGGGGCTAGGGCTTTGGGAATTTAAGCTTTGCAGATGAAAGATCATCCGATCGATGACAGAGAAGTTTAAAGGTTTTTTATCTACAAATAAATACTACGGAGTAAATGAATTTGAGGGCATTAGATTAATTAGCCACAAAAATTAATTAAAAGATTATTTGATTTATTGATGAACAAGGGACACATGAATCAAGACATGTTGAGCTAAATAAAGTAGTCTGTGAAAAATATATTGATCTTTGTATACAAAATTTTTAGATTTTGTGAGTGGTAAATGTTTTATGATAAGGATTGATAACCAAATGTTAAGCGCAATGCTAGCTTCATTTAAATTTTAGGGAAGTTTTTGGGTGTAGCAAGTATAAATATGACGCATTAACGCAATGCTTTATTATATCGTATTCGTAACTTTAATGTTGATTAGAATTATTTTTAACTTGCTTTATTGGATAATTTGTTAGTATTGCAAAAATTATTACAAGTATTATTGGATGAAAAATTAAGATTTTGTAGTAAATTGAAAATTGTGGAGTTTTGTTATTGTTTGACTTTATTTTATTGATTTATATTAAAAAAAAATTAAGATTTTTTTATTTTTATTATTATTATTTTTTTATAATAATATACTCATTTGTACAATTGTACGTAGTCATTGAAAAACTTTTTTTTGGAGAATTTTTTTTTCGAATTATAGGCTTATAGCTCAAGAAAATAATTATGGGTCTATATGTTCCGGTCCATAATAAGTTATGCAAATTGAAATGCAAATGACCAATCAAGTTATTAGTCTAATTAAAGGGGTTAATCTAAGCAAAATTGTAGTACTCCTAGTTATCATCAATCCACAAAAAAAGGGGGACATTGAATTAGTTGCTTATTAAGCTCTTTATGATAAGCATTGTTGTTTGGCTCGTGTCTCAAAAGCTTAATTCCATCACATTTAATTAATTTTCCAATGCAACAGCTACAGCGCAACAACAAAAATTGTTTGGCAACATCAAGAGAATTTCTAAATACTTGTATGTGATATACTGGTAGTCTGGTAATTAGATAGATGGTGTAGCTATTGAGGAGTTTATATATCTTACTATACTTACGAACGTTACACTTAACTATTTATTAGTTGCCCCAGTTATACTAGGGGTTCGATAAGATCTTTTATTCTCACATTTTGCTTGTTTGATTCATCCACAATTTAGTTGTGGTAGATATATGTGGCATATAATAATAGTAAGATGAAAGGGAGATACGTGCATGCGTTTGACAAGTCACCTACATTAATATGAAGGGGAATGAGTCAATGTATTGACCTCGGACTAAATGTTACAAAGAGAATTCATATTATTGTAGGTTTTATATTTATTGGCTTATTACATTTTATCTAGCTATCTATGTAATGAATCAATGTATGTGTACTATGTTAAACATTAAAAACTATATACTCCGTATTTTGGTAGGGTAAGTTTTAATCATGTTATAAAAATATATTAAACATAAAATATTAACAATAAATGATTTCATACCACCCTGCTCACATTCCTAATTCATTCTGAACTTTATACCAACTCATGAACCAAACATTACAGTAAGCTTAGAATCCAACTTGATCTATTTGTTTATATTTTTCTTTTAAAAAAATATGCACTATCAACTTACTCCAAAAAATCTTGTAAAAAAAAAAAAAAAAAAAAAAAAAATCTTACTCCAAAAAACAACTTACTGAAAATTGTTATGTAACGTTTCTGCTTTTAAACTATTTATACATTACTTTAATCATCTGAATTCCATATATAAATAAAAATGTAATCGTGATCTTGTTAACTTCGTTACATTTTTCAATACATACTTTTAATATATCAACTTATTTGTGTCAAAAATAAAATAATTACTTGTATAATTTTATTTATTGATAAATAAAATTATTCACAATTAAAATTATACATTGATTCTTTCAAAAAAAAAAAAAAAATTATACATTGATAAATACAAATATAAAAATGAAGCAACTAAAAATAACAAAGGAAGTACTGTGTAGTCTATATTATTATTCATAATTGGGCCGGATGTTTAGTACGCATTCATAAATGGGCCGGATGAATAATTTGGAAAAACTTTTATCAAAACAGTCCATGCCCATTATTTTAGCGGGCCGAACATTGAGAGTATTTATTTTCGTTTTGTTTTTCATTTTTACATGGTTACGCAGTTACGCCTAACTTCTCCGGTTCTCCCTCTCGCCTTGAAACGTACTCCGTACTTGAGTTCTTCATTGAAGCAGCTTTGAAGTAAGATGTTTTCTTTCGTATTCATCGAATTTCAATTCATTATTTTATTTCACGCTATCGTTGAATTTAATTGGCTGTGTAGTCAATTTAGGGTTTTTTTAATGTGCGATTTAAGTTGATATTCTTAAGGGAGAAGAATTTATGTGGTTTTCAAGCCAAAATTAATAATCAAGTCAAATACTATTGCTAATGTGTTGCATTTTACGTATTAAATTAAAGATAAAATTAACATTTTTGTAATTATTTGCAGATTTCTAATTTTTTTCTAATTGTGATCTCTTTGAAGATTTTATTATGTATCCGACACATATAATACACCAATTACACACATTAATTCTTCGCGTATAAAATAATGATCATGATGGATGTCTTCTTACTAAGCATTTTGTAGATGGACATATATGGTATATCGGTATGTGTAGTGTGTTAATCTATATTTAATTAATATTAAAATTGTAGCAGACTCAAACTCATTTTTATGCAGACATGGATAAGATGGTAGAATGTCGCAACACATCAGCAACCATTTGAAGAATTGTCACATGCTAATTCCTTTCAGAAAGAATTACTACAGCTTATCAAGACTCCAATACCGGAAAATAAAAGAAATAAATAATAAAAAATAAAAAAATCGATGTAAAAGCTACGTTTGATGATCTGTCCATTGTGAGCATTTCCAAGGGAAAATTCAAGGAACTCTACGATGATGATCATTAATGTATTGAACTTTATACTTATGTCAAACTCGTTGATGATAATGATGACGAATTTTTTTGTTTGGATTTCAGTGGTGATGTTGAGTACGACTAAGTGCAATCTCAAGGGGCATGGACTTCAGGACTTGCCTATGTGGCCTACACAATGTTGACAGTGTTGGAAGTGAAGACATATTTGAGGATTTAGGTGGTACCATTTTTGCTTTGTTTTGGGTCAGAAATGCCGAAATAGGTTTATTTCAAGCACACTCTATGATGAGGTATATGATTGACCTCTCTGAACACCCAGCCTTGAGCCAGACTGCCAGATATAGGGTAGCTGCTCTTACTTCAGGATTTGATCTTTCTCCTTCACTTTGTAAGTCTAGTTTACGACTTGTGGAGGTTTTCTTGTTTTTTAATGGTACTTATGGCGAGACATTGGTCCTTTGCTCCTCTGTGGGAACGAAACAATCGAGTATTGTGATACAAATTTCAACAGAAACAGGACTAATCCTACCTTGGTTGACCCTTGTGGCAACTGGCTATGTACCTCTATTATCGCCTCATCATTGTTCCGAAGGTGATAGTTTTGAGTTTTGACCTTCAGGCATGGTAAAGGCTGCGAAATAAGAAAAGGGTCTCTGCCATGGAATTGTAGCGCAGGTTACAGATATCATGACAGGCAAATCTCTTCAGCTATTGCAGGCAATTAAAATGTGGTTTTGCTGTGCGCTGTGAAATGTACCATCTTTGTGGATGCAGTTCCAGCCAAAGTGTAGGGTGTTTTCGATTCCCCTGCTGACAAATCGCTTCAAGTACATGGGAGAATTGCTGCTAGGTTGCCTAGGTAGTAGGTACGCCAATTACATGTACTTCAAAGTGTAGTGATCAAATCGCGTTGTCTAAAGCTGTAGTTCCTGTGCCATCAAATGTCTTTCAGATTGTAGTAGCAGACCTCAATGTTCTGGTAAAAGGCAGATGTGTTGAGATCGAAGATCAGAGGCAAGGTATGTAACATCATTCTTGCCTAAAGAAGCTTTGCTCAATAGCACACCTCAGAAAATCAATGGATACCTCTAGTGGAGTGGGACTAATGCATGGTAAGATGGTGATTATATAAGATGATATTTGATTGGTTTCTAAATAATGTCTCTTGGTGATTTATAAAGAATTTATATTAAATAACAATATATTGAATGATTACTTAGTTGAATTTCGATCAATGGTCTAGGTCTATAATGATACTATTTGATTTTTTATTTTTTATTTTATATTATTTTTTTGTATTGATACTACCTTTACATAATACCTTCATTGATTCCAAAAATTGCTATATTTCTCTTTTGAAAATTAAAAATTTAATAACTTTGACCGCAAACTCTCATTATTGTATAAGAAATAGATACATAATCAAATTTGTTATTGTATGAAGCCTCAACATACGTTCAAATTTTAAATTTTTACCAATGCATAGTTAAATATGTTTATGGTCAAACTAGCGTATTAGAGACAACAAATAAGTAAAAATCGTGCAAATAATTTGAATTGAATGAAGTTACTTTATATAGTAAGTAGGCAAAAGTAAAGATGACATTATATACAGTCGATCCTTGACACAACACGGCCTAACATGAAAATGCACACCACAATATAATACATACTTTATATACCGGGTTTTAACCACATAGAAAAGCACGATAAACACAAGGTTTGGGTCATGTCAGAGCCACTCTTTTAAAATTTCGTCACAACAAATAGCTAATGGGTTCGGCCAGTGGTCGATCCTAATCAAGCCGAAGATCCAGCACGGCCCACAAGTCCACAACTAGTAAAAGTGCTTAAATTCGAAGATGACATAAACCATAATTCCGTCAAAAAAAAAAACAAAAACATAATAAAGCCAGCAAAGTACACAACAGAATAGAGGGGAAAATGGGTCACTGTGTTTTTTGTCTTGTAACATTATCTAATCATCCTCCTCGCATGGGTGATTCAATCAATTTCTTCCCTGCTGTCAACCTTCTGTGATTACTTATTAGTGATTCCCAGTTAATCACCTTTGTTCCCCTTAATTATTTATTTTCTTACTTGTATAAACCATTTTTTATTTTTTCTGTTAGTTTATTTTCCATCAACTTTTTTTTTTAAAACTAATTTCTTTTAATTTTGACACACGCTTTTGCTTAACCCATGTGAGCTGCCTCTTTTTGGACTCAAATATTTCCCAAACTATTTTCTCTCTCCAAAGTTTAAAAAGTTGAATTTTACTCCAAACAAGCATTGTTTTTGTAGGCTTTTAAGGTAAGAAAAGATTTTTACTCCTCTTAAACAAAATTTCCATATTATTCTAAAATTCCCAAATTCTTTATTTCCTTAAACCAAAAATACCTTCTCGTTGCTCACCCGCCTACAATAAGCAATGGGAATCTTTCATTAGCTGAAAAGAAAAGCTCTTCTCTTTTTTTTTTTCATTGAGGCATTTCATCGAACAGGTGGTGAGTATGACAATCTGAAAGAAATAGGCTTTCGGTTCACTTTTTTTTTTTCCTGGGAAAGAAATTAAAAGCTTGATTCTTTGTAATAAAGATGTGATCTTTATACAAAAACAAAGAAAACCCAGTTGCCAATTTAATCAATTCTTCCATATTTCTAAGGTGTTGTTGATTTTTTTTGGAGAGAGAAACACAAAGATGACAATTTTGAGTGGTTTAGGGATAGTGTTAAGTATAGTATTTGGTTGTTTACTGTTAGCACTTGTTGCAGAGCTTTACTATCTACTATGGTGGAAGAAAGAGAGAATTATGAGCAACACAAACAACAACCGCAGCAACAACAGAATTCAGCAGGATTACAGTAATCATGCAAAAGAGATGTTCTACCTCTTTTGTTGGGATAAACCCACAACAATCAACAACGCAGTTGTTGGCAACCCAAATTCAAGCAACAACAACGTTGTTGAAAACACTGAAGGAGATATTGAAATGGGTTTAGAAACCCGAAAAGATCTCCTACTAAAGGCTCTAGGAGAAGAAGGTGTGGACTCAGACATTGTGCGATTAGCAGGGCATCCAAGATTCTTGTTTACAATTAAGGAAGAAACAACGGAAGATTTAGAATCTGAAGATGGGAAATCAAAGGCTAGTAAAAAAGGATCGAGAACAAGGAGTTTGAGTGATTTAATCATGGCCATTGAAACACATACACCTTATAATAATCTAAGTCCAATGTCATCTTCTTCTCCAAAATCAAAGTTGCTGTTGTCAACCAACAATAATAACTACAACAACCCGTTGTTTGAAACTTCAGCAACTGTTGTTGAAGCTGAAATTAATAGGTTGAGATCTTCTCCACCTCCTAAGTTTAAATTTTTGAGAGATGCTGAGGAGAAATTGTATAGAAGGTTGGTTGAAGAAGCTCAAAAAAGTGGGATTTTTCAGGAGGTTGTTTTGGACAATTCACTTCCTTCTAATTACCACTCAGATGAAGAAGAAGAGAAGGAGATTCATTGCACTTCACAGGTACTTCAAAAATAACACTCTGTTTGAATAATTAGATCTTGTTAAGAAGAAATTAGTGATAGTGTGAATTACTTAATTAAGCCTTTTTTTTTTTTTCCTTCCTTTTTTTTTGGTTTTTAGTTTTTGGAAATATAGTTTCTTAATTTATTAGGAGAAAAAAAAAAAAAAAAAGGATTCCTGTAAGATAACCTCCTTGTTATCCAATCAATATGGAAGAGTTTTGGGATTTCCTGAAACAGAGATATCTGATACTAGTGCTATTTCAGTGTTTTTGTGCAAAAAGTTGACACAATGTTCTATTTTCCTGCATGTTAATTGGGAAAATTGTTCTGTTATAGCAAAATTGGTTGTATTAGATGTACAATTTCATGTATAAATAAGTAAATACGAAGTACTATATTATATATGCTTACAATTTATATTCTTGACACTGCTTTAATTGTCCATGGTTCGAGAATTTCTTTAATTTTCCATCTTTTAATTTGTCAAACTCTCTTACAATCCCAAGTGCAACTAGAACCAGAATGCACGGAGTTGTAATGACATTATCTATGAGAGTAAGTACTTCTAACGTCGAGGTTCATGGACAACTCTTCGAAATCAGTTTTTACTCAATATACAAGTCTATATAGTGGCAAAATTTTTGGTTTTTGGGCGTTAGAAAGAGATATGTTGGTGTTTTCTTGGCTAAATAGGAGACAATTTTTGAAATTAAATGAGCTCACTTAAGAATGGGCAAGATTTCCTTGGAATTGTACAATGTTAAAATCGATATGTTTTTCATTTTCTACCACTCTTTGAAATTGGTCTATAATGGCAAATTTTTTGATATTTGGGCGTTATCCAAGAATTTTTTTGGTGCTTTCTTAACGAAAAAGGAGGCAAGTTTGAAATCAAAAGACCTAATGGAAGAGTGGGAAGATTTTCTCGGAGTTGTACAATGTTTTAAAGTTCTATAAGCAAGAGTTTGATCATAATTGATATGATTGTCATGTTTGAATTTAAAAATTGTTAAGAAATTTCTTCCTAATGACACTAAGCATTATATGCTTAGATTTACACTCTAATTCTTGATACTAGTGATTGATTAGCGTTGGTAGATGCAGCCAAATTGTGTATAGTGTAATATATTGGTATGAATGAAACAGTCCAAACAAAGCATGTGCATAATGATCGATTTGACACGCAATTATTGTAGTAAAATACACCAAGAATTGTTCTCTTGATACACAATTTCCTCTTGTTAAGGCAGCTGTTTTTTGTATAAAATTAAGGGCAATGAAAAAAGTGAATAAGATAGAAATATTCTGAATATAACCCTTCTTCTTCAAGTTTGTAAGGTATAGATTAAACCTTATAAAACAGAAAAAAGAAAGCTTTATACCTTTTTAACACGACGTTTAGATTGTTCATTTTTTGGAAGAATCTTTGTTTTAGGTCAACTGAAAAGCTGCCATACATTCTATCTTAGTAGATAAGAAGATTTTCAGCAGTAGATATATATGCTGTTGTCATAATTTCGAAGTTGTTTACCTTATTTCTAGAGTTGTTGAAATCATACTTAACTCATGCTCATTTTCTCATTAAATAGCTCATTTTCTCATTAAATAGCTGTGGATACACTAGTAGTCTAGTACTAGTACACACAAGAAAAGTTGGCTTCGACTTACCCTAGGACTTTATGAGTACTGTATCTCTATGAATTTGTTTAGATAATGCGGCAACTAATCGAAGAGATTTTATGTATTGTCGTGTAAATGTTCTTTATAGATATGTTCTATGTGAGACACTTATATCATTATATGCGCTAATCCGTGTAACACATTGACAATGGACATAATCACTTGACGAGTTGATGTCGAGTCATCATATTGACATTGGAGGCTAATAAGTATGAACTGTTAACTAAATTATTAGTAGTTTTTGTTGTTGGATTTTGTTAACGAACGCTTCCGGGGCTTTAGGATAAGCTTTGAAAATATTTTCTAAAGTGGTAAAATTTGGGAATGCATGTCAAAATTAAGCGTCGATTGATGTAATTAATGTTCATTTTAATCTAATTTTTCTACTTTTAACTATCTTATCCAACGTTCTCGGGGCGTTCATTAGCTTTTTCCTTGTTTTAAAATGTTTTGAAAGTGAATTTGTAATCCTGCTTGGGTCAAAAGTAGTAGAACAAGGTGGGAGTGATTTTTGAACTAATTTAACTATTGGTAAGAACGGTCACTAGTTAAAAAAGATAAGAAGAGTCCAAGAAGAGGCGCCTTGAATAATTTTTTTTGGGGAAGGTATAATAATAAATTAATAATAATTAAATAAAAATAGGAGCTAGTCTTTGTCACCTTAATTAAAATCGGGAAGAAAAAAAAATGACAAAGTAGGAAGTTGATGTTTATGGGTGGCAAATAAAATTAGAGGGATTTCACCTAAATCCGAAGACAGGTCACTAGTTTCACGCGACTTTTGAAGTTTTCTTCCCCAATTTAAAGGGTTTTGCACTTTTGCCCCCACCTTCAACTTCAACTATCCTCTTCTGCCTTTTCTTGTTTATTTTCAAATTTGAATGCCTTTGGACCATTCACATTTATCTGTATCATACATTCATTCATTCATGTGCTGTCCTTTTATGCATAATCCTTAGAGAAATAAAATGTAGATCGGGTCTAGGAGTTTACAAATTTTATTGATTGTCGGTACTCTATGTCTTATGAAAAGTCTTCCCTACACGTCTATACTACGATGAAACAAATATAACCTCGTAACCACAATAAAAGTTATTTCTCATATTTGAGAGAAGACCGCAAATCAATACACATTACGTTGTTATGTACAAGTGTACAACACACGAGACGGGAAGTAAACAAAATGTCGTGTACTACCATGAGAATTATTATCTTCAAATGGCAGGATCATTAATTAATGCATACTATATATGTAGTGCGTTAGATATATCTGTAACTTACATATATGCATATAAATTAAGCAAGTATAAAAACATAATAATATGATTAGGAGACTAATGTAAGTATGGGTAGGGTGAGAACATGAGTGCATCTGTGCATGTGAGTGTGGAGACTGAGAGAATAGAACAAAGAGAGTTACAGAGTAGTCCAACACTTTACACTTGGGAAGTAATGTAGGGTCAATCTATTTTGTGTTCTGTTCTTATAAAATTTAACTACCTATAGTAGATAACCCTTCGTTTGCCTAACTGTATGTAGGGACTATATTGTTTATGGGGTACTTTCTCTTAATTTTTTCATCCCCTTTTTTTTTAATGCAATTTCAAACAAAACTAGAATTTAATTTAAATCAGCCAACTTTTTTTTTTTTTTGTCCTTTTGGTTGGAAATACTTCCTATTTTCTGCAATTCAAATTCAAATTAAATGTATGTGATGGGAACTTTATTTTGTGGCCTACAACATCAACGAAAATTTAAAATGGCTGCACTTTGTTGCAGTACAATTTATTCAAGAGGTTCTGAGTTTATTGGGAATGGTTTGAACCATGGAATTCATAAATTATTCATCCAAATTAATGTTGCTCATAAATATTTCAATCTCTTTGAATTATTATACACCTTTGTGTAAATAAGGGAGTTGAGATATGAGCTCCAACACTTTCAACTTTATGATAGGGATGGTACATAAATTGTGAGAAAATTAAGTTTGAACTGGGAGCTGAAGTTGATGTACAATTCAAATAACCTAAACTAATTCATAGTTTTAATTTATTTAGGCAAGGACTCGAGGACCTAAAACTTTGCATAAGTTTAACTAAGTTTAGTGATAGAAACAATACGTATTGTTGGTGTATTTGACTATTTGAGGCTCAAGTGCCTTGCACAATTTGTGTATATCTAAGGGAAAAAGCAGGTTAGACCATATACCAAATTAAATAACATATACTTATAATACTAGTCTTTTTAATTTTTTTTGGTAGATGATAAGAATTGTCTTACTGATCAACAACCTTTTATAGATTAACTTAACTCGGATGATGTTAGATACTTTGAAAGTGGATGGAGGGGGGGGGGGGGGGGGGGGGGGGGGGAGAAGGTAAGGTAAGGGGATTCCTATCATTAAAGTGTTTCTTGTCAGAATTGAATTCTCAATCTCAAAGTTTTAAGACTATTTCCTTACCACTAGGCCAACACTTAGTTGATCTAGTCTTTTCTAATTTAGTCCTAAATTTATACTTTGTATGTATGTATTGTTATACTAGTATTATTGTATACTCAGATATAAAGTTATGAGTGTCTCCTTATCTCTACATGAATTATGATTTGTGAGTTGTGATTGTTGTGACTAATGAGTATCCTCAAAATTCATAAAGACAATCCTATTCGAGGGGACATGCAAGTTAAATGTTATTATAGCTTGTGTACAGGTTTATACAGTAATATATAGATACATGAATTAAACACATTGTCATCAAAGATATTGACTCTTTTATTGATAATACATTTTCTTATTTCCTTTTCCTAGATAAATTAGAACATAATCTTGTGAGAAGACGTTCCTAATTTCCTTCATATATCTTACTTTAATTAAAAAAAAAGTTTTTCTTTTTCTGCAAAGTAAAAATCCATTTCAATTTAAATTTACTATCTCCGTGCACGGAACGGTTAATTTTAACTATCTTCTCATGTTCATAAGTTTGATGTATTATTAAAAATAATATTTTCTTTTCAAAAAAATAAAATTAATAGAACTATGTTTACTAATTACGAGTAAGTTCAAAATATAAGGGCTATCTAATCTCATCATCAACCTACATGTAAAACACATAATAAGTTATAATAAATTTAAATAAAATCAAATCATAAAAAGGCCACATAAAAAGAGATTGACGAAATAGGATGAACTCGATCCTCATAGAGTCATAGTTTAGAAGTGCCATGCATGTCATCTTGATAATGCTTGTTTGTAAATTTATAATGCTAACACTAGAGGTTTTGGATTATTAGAGACAAATACAATTATATTAAACATGCTAACATAATCAAGTTTATCAAGTGTTACATTGTCAATCCCAGTCTCAATTTAGTGCTGTAGTTGGTAGTAGAAAGTCATAAATTAATACAGTGTTACTGATTACAAGTCAACATCAATTCATGAATCATGACTGGGTGACAGCCGAACTAACTAGGATTAACAATATGAAATGTCGAACGCCAAAGTTGGATTATAAACCTATAAAGTACGAGTAGTTAATTAACTGCTTAAATGTGTCAGGTAATTAAGGGGAGGCATACATATGTACGATTGAGGTACCCACCAATTAAAGAATTATATTTACAAATTGTACTTCGTACATTAATTGGTACAATTAACGACTGTATTCGACAAAATTTATTATATATGAAACATAACCTGATACTCTGCGTTAATAAAATTTTTACTCATTTCATAAGACTTGATAAATTCACACCCAAAACTTGGATGTGACTTAATTTGCCCGTAAGCCTTATTATATTTTATACGGAGTATCACATATAAATTACATCGACATATATATTATTTTGAATCTATTCAAATAATTATTACCCGTAATACTCATACGTAATTTTCTCCAAATATTAAATATATTGGATGAGCTATAATAAGATGTTACAGTAATTGGCTGATCTTACAAATTTTCACTACAAGAGGCCGAAGGTCAAATCTTACAATGCTCAATTTAACGGGATATATCCACTTCTCCGGTCTCCCCCTATAAAGTTGGTAACACTAGTTGAGTGGCAAAATTTTCTCCATAATGTTGTACATAGTAATCAATTTACTAAATAGCCAAAGTCTTTCCCCAAATGTGTTTACGCCCAGCTGGGTTGGGTGGAAATATGCTACTTTTGGTTGGAATTTACGCATGCAATGCTGGCCCTCTAAATCTCTAATTATGAAGCAAAGTGTTTTTTTCGAAAATTTAACTACACACATGATTTAAGTCATCAATCTTTTTTTTTTTTTTTTTTTTTTTGGGCCGGTAAGGAGAAGGGCTCTATAGGGCCGGACCTCTCAAAGGTCCTCCTAACTTAGGTTAACGGACTAGCCTATTTGGGAGTGGGGGGGGGGGGGGGGGGAAGGGTAAGAGAATCCCCACCCCAAAGTGCCTTTAGCGAGGTTTGATCCCACAACCTCAAAGTTGGGAGATGTAAACCTTACCACTAGACCAAGCAAATCTCTTATTGATGTACAATTTTCTCTGCATTGAGTGTATGATGTACACTTTGGTTAATATATTATTGACTATTACTCCCTCCGTTTTTAAATATTTGTTTCATTTCTCTATGCGCGGAGATTTAGTAGAAATTGGAGAAAGTAATAAAATATGGAGGTAGTGGGGTAGGTGGATGAATAAAAATTGTAAAAAGCAAAAGTAGTTGAGAGAATTGGAGGAAAGAGAATATGAAATTAATAAAATATGATTTATGTTGGGTTTACTAGCTGAGAGAAATGAATATATTGTAAAAGCTTTCCAAATAAGGAAATGAAGCAAGTATTTAAAAGCGTCCGAAAATAAAAAATGAAGCAAGTATTTAAAAACGAAGGAAGTAAAATTTACAATACAAAATTACGGAGCAATAGTTGTCCAATATCTCTAACAATAATATTGACTACTTCTGCACATTGTCTGTACCAAGCAAGGCTTGATTTACTTGATTGGTTGGAGACATCTAATTCTCGTCTACACTCGGCAAATAAAAGATGAACTTTGACTATACTAGACTGGCTAATTGCTAATTAAGTGATTAGTTCAAATTTTTATGATCTACCCATGATTGTTAAGCTTAAACTCGATAAAGATGATGTTACAGAACAAAATCAACATTGGGCTGTTCGCAATCAATTTCCAAGGTGGACCCAAAATCAACAAAGATTGGCAGCCTGTTAATATAATGATAATCAATAATTTCAGTACGAAAAATGCTTCATTACGCCGTTAATCGCGCTAATCTTATTGGGCCCAAGGTATCAAATTACTCAGCCCAATGACAATAAGGCCCATTTCATTAGGTGAACAAAAGCCCAAAAACCACTCAATTTGAGCCAAAGACTTTTTACCCTTTCTTCTAACTTGTATTTTCCAGAAAATTGCAGACGAAGCTCCGCCCAACTGTGTGCCGCTACCACCTCGCTTCACTATCGCCGGGAATCAGGTTTTTTTTTTCTCTCCTTTTACTTAATTTTAATTTTTTGATTTAGAATATCAAGAAAAAATGAAGCTTGTTTTATTCATCATTCATGATTTATGATCTAAGAATTTAAAGGTTCAAGATTTATAGGGTTTATGAATTTAATTTTTACTCTAAGTCAATTATAACAGATTTCTGCGCAGAAATGTTTTAATTTTTATTTCTGGGAATTGAATGTAATTTATTTATTTATTTAATTTTTTTTTTGTTTTGTGAAATTATTGAAATGCGTAGAAACTGATTCAGTTGATCTTCTGATGTGTTTAGATTTTCTAGTTGTTTTAGAAATTTTGAAGCTTGATTTTAATTTGAATCGTTTCGTTTGTTGATCGTATGTTTTTGTGGGCATCAGTAGTGAACCTAGTGAGAATGCAGACCATGTGTTTGATAAAAGTACTCCGATGAAGGATGAGATTTCTTCATGTTTCTAAATTCTGGAAGATAGTTTTGGTTAATTTTGTGGAAATTGGAAGTATTCAAGTATGAGGTTCAAATTGTGATGAATCATGAATGTCATAACATTGGAGGGAGGGAGGATGTTCATTGGGAGAGATTCATAGATTAACATTGCAACAGTCTATTACGAACCATATCTCATCAAGGGAGAGGTTCATATTCCATTGTTCTTGAGCTAGGATAAAAAAATGTGATAACATTGGAGAGAAGCAGTAAGTTGAGATTTTTTTGAGATAGAAATTCATGGATGGATGCTCTTTAAGGAGCCTAGTCAGATTTAGTTATTAACGTTGCTTGGCAGCGTTGGCTCCATTAAGCTACTTACTTGAGGAGCCTAGTTAGATTGAAAAATTAACATTGCAGCAGTCTATTGCTTTGAGGAGAGATTCATAGTCTGTTTTTGTTTGTGTTGTGTGCTTGCTAATTTGTTGTTGTTAGCTCTGATGCATTTCCTCTCAAACTATTCACAGTTTAGTGATAATGCTGTAGGTATATAATATTTGATCAATTAATATGTGTTCAAATTTAATCAACTACTAGCACATTGTTGACAGTTGATTTTGCGGCTTTTGTTTTTGTTGGGAGGGGAGGAGGGGAGGAAGGGTTCTCTGCATTCAGTGTGTTTGTATTGTGCTAGCTTTGAAATGCCATGTTGCATTTGTCATTCAGTGTATGTTTTCAACATATAGTGTATTTAGATAAAAAAGGGTAAGGAAAAGAAGGGGAAGGGAGGGAAGAATGACGAGTTTTCCTTCCAAATCTCTCCATTATCGGAGAGATCAATTTTTTACAATTTAATCCCTCCATTTCTCATCCCTCCAATTCCCTTCCTTCTGCATTTGTTATCCAAATAAAAGATACTTTATCCCTCCATTTATTTCCATCCAAACAAAGGGTTAAACTTCCTTCCAAAGGAAATTATAGTCATGTCTCCTAAATTCGCAGTTGATGTCATGAATGGTTTCTACACGATAATTCTCTTGAGTTGAGTGAGGGATCAATAGTAAAATAGTCACTGCTACTACAAACCATAATTTAGCGTAACCATGTTGAATTCTTAATTATGTGTTTATGATGAGTTTGGACATGGTTATTATTTTCTTTGGTATTTCATTTAATGGCTACTCTGTTCTTTTTAATTCCTTTCATGATGAATTTAACTCTTTTCTAACAAAGTAATTAATTTATTTTAAGTTTTGATTAGCTTTTCTTCAATTCCATTGATGTGATGTTAGACTGTCAAGTAGTTTGACAAATTTAGCTGTTTGTTACCTGCAGTACAAGCTAGGGAAGCAGAATGGGGAGGAAGGTTGGTGTATTACGCATCAATCCAAAGAAATTTGGTTCTCTGCAGAAACCTTGCATGAAAGAAATGATATCATTACTTAATTGCTTAGGTCTCTGTCACAACAACGATGAAAAATGTGTTCGTCAAAAGCAACTTCTGGGCACATGCATGGAAGCTCAGGTTATTATGAAACCTTTGCTTTGATATACTATTGTTTTCCAAGCTTTTTCTAGTTTTGTGTTGCTATATTCATGTTTATGCTAATGTATGATGACAAATGTGCTTCATATTACAGGCGGGTAAGAATAAAAAGCCTTGGGGAAGTATCAATTATCACTTGCAGAGGCTTAATAGGGGAAGGAAGTAGTATTATTTTAACAGAATGGATTTATTTCCCCTGTAATTCCTGATAGATCACACTATACTGCTGCAGCTTTACATCAGCACGTTGTGGAAGATGAACCAATATGCATTATGTAAGCTTTATTGCAGAAAGATTGTCCAAATTTTCCGGCATGCTATTATTTTTGTACTACATCCATCAATCCAGATGATTTCTGGACTAATCAGACCACCTTTATTACTTTAGAGTGTACAAGTTAGCATATATCATGTAGAATGATAACATGCCAATTTCACCAGCTGATCCTTATTATTGGAAATAAATGCTTTAACTCATTTATCACCCATCTTCCTAAATGCAGTATTGCAATACTCTAGTTCTTGCGTAATACCATTGTTGAACTCTATAGACCAACAGACCGGGGGATAGTGATTTTGTAATAAGGTGATATTTTATAGCTGGTCATCGTAGATATGGCATTGTGTCTACTGTAATTGAGAGAAGTCTCGGAAAAAAGATAATGAGGTCAAAGTACTTTGAAGTACAGCTTAGGAGCCGTACTATCTAGGCAGGAGCAACTTGAAAACAGGGTACCTCACATTATGGACGATCTTGATGGTAATTGGGGCTTAGGACTTCTTCATGCATGATGCGTACTCGTTACCGAGGAAGTGTGGTAATGTAATTATAGTCCAGTGGTGTTGTAAAAGCAGAGTTAACATGATATAAGTAGTACATATCTGATATCTGACGCTACTGTAAATTCAATAGCCGTATGTTACCATTTTAGTGTTTTAGAGCATCAAGAATTTTCCATTTTAATTTCTTCAAAATACTACGTAGTTAAAAATCTTGGGAGAATCACAGGAATTATGTTCAGCAGGGAGAATTTGGTACCTCGAATAGTTTAACAATTTAAAGTGGTGGGCTCTGACTACTAGTTAGCAGTCCTTAATGGGTCAACTTTAGGCCCAATTTTATGGTTAAGGACCTTAAGGATGAAGAACTTAGCACTGGTTGAGAATGGTTCATTTAGACAATCAAGGCCCTAAAATCTGTTTAAAGATCCAATATTTCCAAAAGCATTCATATATAGCTATTTGCAAATTACATTATCCTCCTGTAATGAGATCAACTACATAATATTAATTTTTTCCAGCCAATACTCAAGTTAAATGATATAGTTATAGTACTAATAAGATGTTATCATAGTCTCACTATGAAAATCAAGCCAGTTCGGGATTTTCATGCTCTTCTCTGTACTTGCTTCATCTGAAATATTGAGAAGCTAATAGCCTAATTAAAGGCTATTGAGCTGTCAATTAGGTAGTTAATGTACCAAGTAAGATTTGATCTAATCGAAAGGTTTGCACTTCATAACCATGAGGTTGTGGGATCAAACCCCATCAAAGACACTTTGAGGTTGAGATTTCCTAGCCCACTAACTTAGGCCATATTGACTTGTGACTTGTGAGAGCGAGGTTGTGGCCTAGTAAGACCCTCCTCTTTACTTAGAAGAGAGATCATGTAATTTTCTTATCAGTTATTCTCTTCAAACATATATTATCATAGTGATATTTATTTTTAAATTTGACGAAAGTTCGCGGTAGGACTTCTAAATAAAAGAAGCTAGCAAAGAGATCATTTTCTCACTTTAAACATAGTGACATAGGATCCCATCAAAAAGTTGCTTGGCAAGGCCAACTGCTCAAATTACATCAGTTGAAACTTGAAATCTGCTCTAACTTCAATGTGGTCCATGGTCCTAACACCATAGAAATTTAAGTAAATTTCATATTATGTGACAGCAATTTATAGAGGTATTATATAGAATTAAAAGTAAGTGACCTATTTATGTCATTCTTAAAATCTTATTATCGCATTAAATCAAACTATGTGCACTTACACCCTATATATTGCATACTGTGGCCTTTGTAGTTGTAAAACTATCTACAAATTTTTGAGCCAAAACTTACAAATTTTTATCTTAAAATTCTTGATCCCTATTTCCACTATATGTTTTTATACTTCTTACATAGTAGTGATCAACAGTAATAGTAAAGATTGTGAGTTTGACTATAAAAGTGTTTGGCATCTATATTTCTAGGGATAAAAGTCATAGAGTGATACTTTACTCAGATCATTGAACTAGGTTACTCAACAGTAAATCAGTGATGAACATATTAATCATAATTAATCAATTAATTAATTAGTGTTACTAACCCTATGGCAATATATAGCCCATCATGCCCACAAAGTCTAGTTTCCTGAGGCATCGTGTGAACATTGAGCAAATTGCTTGTATGTGCACGAGCTGATGGAGGAATGTGCACCTCGCACTACACGACTCTTCCAGCACAAATGTGTTTCGCGTGTGTCTATATATTGATCTAAGAGCAACATGATTAATTTGGTGCTTTTGGTTGCAAGGTATAACCGCAATACCATATGTATAATTGTTGCTTATGGATACTTGATAATATAATTTCTAACTACCACATCATTCACGATTACGACCAACTACATAAGATTAACGTAAATCATGAAGCAAAAAAGTTGACATGATGCATTGATTCCAATCAGTAAAGAGGAGAGACCCTACTTCTACAAGGAAGGATTCCTTTTTGTAGGAAAACCAAGCTACCTTTCCCATTAGCAATCAAGGGTTCTATGCACAAATACAACTAGCTAGAAACCAGATGAATTGTACATGTACACGCGATATCTTCATAAGCTGTAACTAAAATAGAAACTCTTGATGAATATTCATAAGCACAATTTTCTACATGTATATGCAATATCCTAAACACATTTTTAATTAAGCTTTTATAGCCTAATTATTGCATCTTTCTCTTTAACGAACTCCTACATATTCATCTCGTAAAATTAGGTAATAATCCAATAATCATGCATCAATATTATTATACTAATTAAGCTACACATTAATTAACGTACTACATTGTAAAATCGATTGTAGTAAAACCGTGACCTTAAAAGAGTACGACCCTAATCGAAATTAAATGCATACATCGATCACCTTCTTGATTTTTTCTACAACATCTTCACCCTCACACCAATACCCCATCAAGGTTAAGCATTAAACATTTTAAAACAATCAGCTTTCTATATATACTTTTCATTTTTTTTAGCAAAAGTAGCGAACCTCGTGTAATGTTAATTCTTCATAAAAATCCTCAATTAGTCAGCAAAACCAATTAAGAAAGGTTGAGTATAGATGAAGTATTCCAGATTCCTGTCTATGAAACACGCACTTGCATTATCGTACAAAAACAATATCCAATTTTTAAGTATCAGTAGCATGGCCGAAATCCCAGAAGTTCCTGCATGGCATAAATTTAGCTGTCCGATCTCACAGGATAACAATCTATTTTATTAAATTCGTCGCGCTATAAAGAAGATGCTTTCGTATTTAATTATACATATAATTTATGCTTAAGGACAAAATGAGGCGTATATACTATGTTAATTTGATTAAATACATTATTGTAAGGTGTAATTAATTAGTGTATATTGAAGGTAGCATCAAATTCACTTTTTAGCTGAGTTTTATAAAATAAATCTGGGATGTATAGCTTTATTATGAGACAGCACATTTTTAGATGATGATGATCTTCAAGCAGGTACCAAGTTCCCGTGTTTCAGCCACTTATACATTGTAAAGGTTACCCTTTTTTTTAGAGCAAATTATGGGAAGCTGAATATACGCGTTTATGCAAATTTGATCATGTATAACTTCTTAAAGGGAAAATATTTTGTCATTCAAAAAGTGTTGTGTTTATGTCAAGAATATATTTAGGGAGAAGAAAAAAAAATGATAAAATTTAGTTTGGTTTTTGGTGTGATAGTACAAGAATAGTATGAAATCAAATTCCTTGTTTAAATATGAAATCAAACAAATTAAAATTATTTTAAAAACCCTAATCACATTTGACATCTTTTCCAATTTCTTGTTTTCTCATTATTCTCTTTGTAGTTGTCAAAAATTAATAATATGAATCGATCAGACAATGAAAAAAGAGCTTGCATAATCAAACTATATTAGCGTTTATAGTGGAAAGCCGTTAAGCCGATTAGCAACAGAACAAGTGATTAGTCCGATCACATGTTTTACAAGGTCACCTTACAAGTTAATTTTGATTGCATTGTTAACCTTAGTAACACATAGTACGGAGTAATATTTATATCATCAGTTATATCTCTCAAATTAAAACGGAGTATCATTCAGATGTTTCCATAGATCTCTTGTTCTGATTGCTATTCATATATCAAGTAATATGAACCAGACTTTGTAGAAAATTATGTTGTAAAACAAATTAAATCGATCAAATTAAAGTGAGGGTATATATATATATTTGTAATCTGTAGGAATATGTAGTTGGTTGAATATACATATACATGTCGATTGAGCGTGGATTCATCAAAATCAAAAAAGGTCAGAAAAGCATGTGTAGTTGAATATATATGTTGGTAAAAAAACAGTGAATCTTCTTTATTTAGGATCAGAAAATAATGCGCAGTCTCTCAGTAGTAGTGGTAGCTACTACAGTATGTACAAGAGCCATATCACTCAGACAAAGGTACCTTCTATTGTCAGTTTGTGGGAACCCGGCCTGCTACCACCGCACATCTATCTCTTCTCTCGACACTAGTTACTCCCTTCGTCTCTAAAAGTTATTCTTACTTTAACTCTCTAACACCACTTAAAAGCGGAGTTCATTGAGATTATTGGATTGAGAATTTATTAAAATAATTGCTTGGTTGTATTTATAATATGGTAAATGATATTGCACTGTTATTGTTGTAAATAGGATTACACACATACTATCACATTAAACTGTTTCTCATGTAACTAATTGTTAATCGACTTATTTTTCATTTACTTTGTATAAAGTAACATATGTTCATCCTTCTACTCCTCTTATCTTTGGCAAATTAAAATAAATTTCAATGTAAACAGAATAACCTAACATGACTAAATTCAGCATTTTAATTAATTATTGACCTGAAATAATACTATAATAATACATAAAATATGTCAAAGCATACAATTAATTTAATTGCATGTTAGTTGATAGATTAATAAAATAAATTAAGAATGAAAAAGGGTATGTATGCAAAATGCAATAAAATGGCCCCAGATTAGATGTGGAGGGGTCAAGGGAAATGAGTTAAAGCTGCAGTAAGCTCAACTTTCCAACTAAAAATATTTACAGAGAAGGACTGCTTTTTTAATTTTTGCATGAAAATTTGCAAAAGAACATTATGGCTCCATCTGTCAGGGAATTAGATTCCTACGCCACTCAACCAATCCCTTCATTCCTCTTCTTAACTTATTATGTCTTTTTTACTATTTTTGTTTTCCGACAACCATTATATTACTCCTTATTGTGAGATTCTTATACTACTACACTATGTGTACGTTGCATGATGGATACATCATCAACACGTGAACGCGATTTATCTAACTTATTACATAGTATTCCGATTCATGTATTATGTATTTTATATTAGTAATGCGACAACTAAATCTGAACTGATATACATGAATTGATCGAAAAGATCGCAGTAACACATGACATTGCAATGATTCAATCATTTCGATAGTATAAGTATACCTTATAGTTCATATTCCCTGCTGCATAATCACCTTGGAACATTAATTAAGCATTTTTGTTAATTCTTTCTTCTTTTCCAGTGTAGGTGCTTTGAAAATTGTTAAACTTTGTTCCTTTTTCACGTGCTCAATGCTAAAGGAGATCAATAATAATGCATTATGCATGTTATATCTCAATAGGAGAATATTTATTTGTAACCTTTATGATGAGAATTTCTGTTTTTTTATTCATGTTTTTTAGATTTTCCTCTTTAAGAAAAATCAAATGTAAAAGTCTGATGGATGATGTCTTGCAAGTTTTGATTAATAAGTTTGTTGTAAGACCTCATACCATAGGGTTGTTATATATGTATTCTTCTTTTGGTATGAATGGTGGAATTTTCAAAATTAAAGGAAAAACTATGATATTAAAATTGGGGACTGGCCAATTCTGTATCTTTCCACTGCACATTTTTTACATATACTATTTTTTTTTTTTTTTTTGACAATAGCAAAATTTTTTACATATACTAGATACTACGTTACTACATACTTGTACATCTAAATTAGCATGTATGTGGATGTAATTAGCAAATATAATTAAGTATAATTTTAATAATAAAATTTTAGTTAATTATGCCGATTTTTTTTTTCAAAACTCTTTTTCTGGCCATAATCTATAAAATTGAACTGGGTTCCAATTTTAATCGAGAATTAGATTATCCAAATTAGAGTCGTATTGAAGATTTGAAGTACAAATGAGTTGAATTAAACTCTTATGTATTTGGACTGAACTAAACGTACATGAACCAACTACAAAGTATTATATAAATGAACTAATTGACTAACTCAGATTCAAATCCAAGATGAATAGATCATTTGGCAGCATCAATAAATAACCAGACTTAAACAACCAAGGAAAATTCAGTTTCTAGTAAGCAATTTCAAGGCAGTTTAAAGAGATCATCTCATGTATAAATAAAGACCTTGTTGTAGTAACTTGATCAAGAACTAAGCAGCTTGATTCGTACTGCACTTTTTTTTTTTTTTGGATCTTATTGTGGATAAGCGCAAAATTATTATGAAGTCTGTATATATAACTTAAAGATCATCATATTTTATCAATGACCTCTTACATACATTCCACTATATAGGATTAGGGTTACCAATTAAAGAAACACTACTTTGAAATATAATTGTGATATTTGGTGTGATAGTTTCAAAATTTGAGTCTCCTTTTTCACAAAGTAGTGTTTGTCTTAGTTTTTATGGTTCCAAATAAACCAAAAAGGAAATATAAAGAGTAGAAGAATTAGCTTCAAGCTGTATTATAAATTACTCATTCTTTACTTCTTTCAGAAGACTTGCATTTTAGCTCTCAAGCTATAGTAGTAAAAAGACATTTTTTTTTCTCTATAGAGAGAGGCAAAATATAGAGTAGGGAGTCAAAATTCAAAAGATAATGAACTGAATGATTAGACATGATCAACTTTTTTTTTTTTTTTTTCACAGGTATATATCAAATTTTAAAGTTTTATCAACTAAGCCAATTAGCATTCACTAATAAAATTACTCTATACTCATTTTGTCCCGAAGTAGTATTATTAGTCGCACATATTAAATTAGTTATGCATGTAATAGAAAAGTTGACACTTTCCAAACAATTATTATATTAATGACTTAGGGTTAAATTTCTCATTATGTCAAAAATTACTTAATTGATGAAAAGAGTAAGAACAAAACAAAAAGATTAACTATTAAAAAAAATGGTATTTTTTTCTTAAAAATAAAAATTATGTCATATTATTATTAATCATGACTTAAGATAACGTGACAACTAATTTTGAACAGAGTAATATAATTTATTACAATAGAAACTCGTGTGATGAATTGAGATTGTCATGGCTAAGTAAAGGGTTTATAGTACTCGATAGTATGATGAAAATAGAGTAATGAATGAAAAAGGTGGGGCCAAAAGCCAGACGCAGCGGGTATATCTTGTTAAGGTTGGCACCATGATTTAGCCGACCGTTAGCATCTCATGATTTGGATTGATGCGACTTTCACTTCCTCTCCTCTCAAAAAGTGAATCTAATGCGTTTTTGGCGTTTCTAATTTTCCTTACTCTCCTCCATTTCCTCTTTATCTATGTCGTGACGGAATGACAAATAAACAAATTATTCATATTATTAAGGACCAATTTTACTACTCCCTCTGTTTCTTAATTTTTGTCTCATTGCAAAAATATGAGTCAAATTTTTAAATCTTTGACCATGAATTCTGGTTAATCAATAAGTGATAATACATTCATGTGGGATCTTGTTAGAATCATCTCATTGTATAGTTTATTAATATTGAATTGTCATAATTTTTACGCATTTAAAAATGGATATATATATATATATATATATATATATATATATATATATATTTGAAGACGCGTTTTGAAAACCGTAAAAAGTCAAATGGAGCAAAAAATAAGGGACAGAAGGAGTACTTAGGTAGATGTCAACCTAGCTCTATGCCACTACAAAAAATTCTCCCATCTATAAATAATTTTCTTATTTAAACTTTGTAGTTCATTAAGTTTATGAAAATGCATAAGTATATACGAGTATATTTTTAAATTATACATTAAAACAAATTTATTAATATTGCGTATTATAACAACTATTTTATATGTTTCCATTAGTAGATCAGACAATTTAGTCAAAATATGACATGTGAAGTAGGGAAATTGGGAAATATACTTGTGTAAGAAACGATTGCCATTTTTGTTTCATATTCTCTGTAACTTGAAAAGAATGCCCTAATTTTCTGTATTGTGCATTTGGATTGGAGAGAAAATTTTATATATTATAAAGTTTTATCAATTGTGTATAACTAGCTTTCATGATTTTTTTAACACTAGGGTTACATATAATTAATTAGCTTTCCACTAATTTTTTTTTTATTAATCACACAACAGTGTTATAACTGGAAAGCTCTGAAATTGGTTCTATTATTTTCAAACCTTTAAAACAACGAATTACTCCTATGATACATGGGATAAATAACAAAACAAAAGATATTTAAAAAGTTAAAATAGAATTGTAGCCTCCATATGATAAATAATGGTAAATTCACAAAAACTTTTAGAGTTATAGCCAACTATATTATTTATAAATAATATATAGCCCAATATTTCCTTATTTATCAACTAGTATTACACACAATCACACCTCTTACAATTGCTTAATTAACGAGAAATTATGGTAATCATAAAAAAGACATAATATAATTGGTTCCACCATGCATGTGCATTGAATAATTCAGGTAAATTAATAAGCAAAAGTAGATTAATCTAAGATACGGCTGTTGCATGATATATATTATAATATTAATAATAGTGATGGCTAAGACAACGATATTTTTGTCTGTCGTAACCTCCTCAGTGGAAAGATCTACAATTCTATTGTAGGATACTTTATTTATGTAGCGTTTCGTTTGATTTGATGATTGACCAATATCTAGTAGCTTTGTTGAAACCCTAAGTCATTCTCTGTAACTTTATTTACTCGTTCAAGAACCAATATCCACCGTCCACCCATTAAGACTAGGGGTGTAAATGAGCTGATACGTTCATGAACTACTCGCAAACAAACTCGGTTAAAGCTTGATCAAAACTCGTTTGTTAAGCTAACAAACAAGTTTGAACAAAAATTTTAAGCTCGTCAAATAAATGAACAAAGCTCGAACAATATCATGTTCGACTCGGTAATGTTCATGAACAGCTCGTTTAATTCCATTTATAAGTTTTTTTAATGTCCGATTAAAACTCGGACAATTTATATACCTTTTATTCATATATATTTGTAAAAAGTACTAATTATTTCATCATGTAAAGGCATGAAAACTCCATTGAGTTAAAATTTGAAAAAAAATATTTTTAATAACAAATTAAGGCTCGTTTATTTAGTCAAGCCCGATTTAATCCCGTTCAAGCTCGAACTTAAACTCGAAATACAAACGAGTATGTTCGTGAACAAAGCTCGAACAAGCCAAATTCTTAACGAGCCTAGCTCGAACAAGATTTTTAAAAAACTTGTTCAAGCTCGAGATAGTTCGAACACGAATAATTCTTATCAAGCTTAGCTCGAACAGACTGAAACTCGGCTCGGCCCGAATCGTTTGTAGCCCTAATTAAGATGTAAAACTTTCAACTAAAAGGATTTGTCCTAATAAGTGATTAAGAAACAATTAGCTTAATTAGTGTTTAAAAAAAAAGATTTAGTTAGAACTCTGTATAAAAATATTTATATTTTATCTTTACGAGTAATTCAATTATTATTAAAAGGTCTTATTAATTGAAACTCTAGGCTAATTGATCATCACTAATTAGTTCATCAACTCATGAGAGGACGAAACATATAGATATAGTTTGTCTTATCATTTAAAAGAACGCGAGTATGCTTCATTATAATCAATAATTTTATCAATATATTAGAGCGAGAATCAAAGGTATCTCAGATTAAAAAAAAATACGGAGTAACATGCATGTTTAGGTTTTTCATCACAACAATAATGTATTATGTAATTAAGCAAGATAAAAGGGTTATGAATTCGACCACCTTTTTGGTTTTTGATTATCTAAACTTAAGCATATCATGTTTAAAGTGAATTTCATTATTTCATGTATCCAAGAGTTCAACACTAGCAACATACTCCCTCCGTCCCTTAATTAGATTCCTACTTCTAGCATTTATTCCTCACATAATAGAGAGAAGTAGGAATCTAATTAAGGGACGGAGGGAGTACATGCACCGTTAGGCCATGTTGTGTTCTATACATGCATCGTGAGGGCCCTATCGTGTTCTATCAGACTTATTTTCAATTCAGTTCGATTCAGTTCAACTTAGCTCATTATTTTATTTCAATCCCGCTTAGTTATGTTCAATGCAGCTCAACTCATTATGCTACTTCAATCCAATTCAGTTAAGTTCAACTCAAAAAGAACAGAGCCTAGTGTGAAAATGCTGGAGGGAGAGCATCATTCTGAAGACTCCTAGGTGTAACATACATTTGTTGGCCATTTTAAGCTTCAACTTGATCCGTATCTGTTGGGAATATAGGAAAATATATTATTGTGATATATTTTCCATATATATCTTATGATATTATATTTAGGATAATAATATATCTTAGTGATATTCTAAAATAGATTTATGGAAGTTTATATGATAGAGTTTATATTGTGTAGGTTATCTTATGTAGGCTATAAATATTAGCCAAGATCATCAATACAATTAAAACTATTCTCTCATAAATAATTTGTCATGGTATCAAGAACAGGTTAAATCTTGGGACCGTTCACACAAATTCTCTCCCTGCCGGTGGGTTAGAATATTAAACCCACCGGTGGGATTCATAAATTTGCTTCCGCTATGCAATAGTATTGCTCTTTGAAATTTCTATTTTTTTTATTTAATCTTTTTTTTTTTGGAATAACCATGTGATACGTGATCAATATGAATGGTCATATGTGATTTGGTTAGGTTGTAGTGTTTGAGTGTGCTTCCTCCATTATTGCATCTCCAAGGAGATGAAGAAAAGCCATGTTTGGCGTATTATTTATTATTTAAAAAAAAAATGCAAAAGACACGGACACCAACAAAGGGTCTGGCAAAGAAGATCACGGACACCAGCAAAGGGCCGTGGCAAAGAAGATTACGGACACTAGCAAAGGGCCGTGGCAAAGAAGACCACGGACACCAGCAAAGGGCCGTGACAAAAGACCACGGACACCAGCAAAGGGCCGTGACAGAAGACCATGGACACCAGCAAAGGGTCGTGGTAGCAAAAGTTCTTTTTTTTTAAATAAAAAAAAATTGAAGGCGACATCAACAGAGTAGTGCAACTCGATCAACTTCAACAAAGTGCGAATTTCCAATCATAACGTTCGTGTTACTGCCGTTACGATTGCGGGAGGGTGTTGGGAATATAGGAAAATATATTATTGAGATATATTTTCCATATATATCTTATGATATTATATTTAGGATAATAATATATCTTAGTGATATTCTAAAATAGATTTATGAAAGTTTATATGATAGAGTTTATATTGTGTAGGTTATCTTATGTAGGCTATAAATATTAGCCAAGATCATCAATACAATTAAAACTATTCTCTCATAAATAATTTGTCAGTATCGGGCTTAAATTATCAACGAAACAATAATGCAAAAGGGGCGGTAGTATAACCACGGTTATTGTAAAATTCACATAATGTTGATGGATGGATGGATAAATGATTGAGGGATTCGTATCTATCTTTGCAATGATAAGTAAGAATAGCTGATGTGCATGCATGCAATGTAATATGAGTGATATATCTTGAAGCAGCTTCTTTCAACCAGCGTTTAAATTTGAACGTCATCAATTCATTTTCATGTGGTGGTCCTTATTTATGGCCGTACCCCCGTCTCAGATGGCAACATCAGGTCCATCTTCTCCACAAAACCTTTTTTTTTCTTCTTTCTCTCATTTGTCCATTCGAGGGTTACATAAGGCAATTAACCATGCATTATTCAAAAATTAACATTTTACATGCATGCAAAATTTATGAACTCCCCAAAAAGCGTACCTAAGTTCTTCGTCAATGATAACTCAATCATGTATATTAGTCCTTACTTCTTTTGTTAGAATGCAAACATAAAGATCTTGGTAGTAATCAATGCATGTTGAAGATTTTCCATACAACGGTTGCGAGCAATCTACATATGATGGGATCTATTGGATCAGAGTTACAAAGAAAATTAATTGGTTGTTTTTTAACATTGTGTGAGCTAGATATACAACATTCTAAATTAAATTTTTTATTCGGTCATAAGATAAGATGAAACTGTTATTTGTTCTCTTCCACTCTCAAAATTATGAATTATTTAAGACAATTTAGAAATTATTAATTAATCCCCCCATGCATCATATCATGATGCTCGATTTCTTTCTTTCTTTCTTTTTTTTTTTTTTCAATTCCTTCTTATACAAATATACACCGGATACTCATAAATTTAGCACTGAAATAGACAAGGTACATGTAATCTAATTTTGAGGTACATGTAATGTTTATAGACTTTGTTCATTAAAGGTTATGTAGTCAATAATTCCATTAGTTTATCCTTTGCATCATCATCAACTGTAAGCCGGAAAAAAGAAAAGGGAAGAAAAGTATGTAGCATCAAAAGTGCAGATTAAAAGAAGCAATTATATGAAAGCAAACATTTTCTACATACCTAAAGAACATTCTCCATCATCGGCCCAATCCTCTCCCTAGTAAGGACAACCATAGATAGCGCCACACATTCGCTGGTGCTAATTACTTTATTTAACTTCTGATTAATCTTAATTTTCTTTGAGATGAAGATACATATATGGTAACCAGGGCATGATAGCCGCCATATGCATGATTTCTTCATTTATATACAGGAAGTTTAATTAAATGTTGTTACTTAACACACTTAATTACTTTTCCCCCCTAAAAGTAATGTTCTTTAATTTATTCCTTAAAAAAACAGAAGAAAAAATATTATGAGAGTTTAAATAATACTTCTACTTCGTATATATTTGGAGTTGAAAAAAAATAATGTAAAATCACTATCCTAGCTTAGGAGGTACGGAATATACAATTACTTTTGCATGGTCCCTTTGTTATTAACAAGTAGTATTCATTTTCTATTTCCAAATTTTGTTTAAAAAACAATAGTTAATTGATTATTAAAAGTTATAAAAAAATAAAAAAATAATAAAAACAACCCTTTTAATCATTATGTATACAACCTATTTAGTATTTACGTGTTAACTTTCATAAAAAAATTTGAAATATATTACTGATGACATACGAACCCTTAGAAAAAAAGTTTAATGACCGAATTATTTACTGATATTGAAAAGAAAAAAGGAATTAGTGCATAGATTTCATCGATCATATCTACATGGAGTACTTTGTATTTCGAATATGAAATTTCAACAGATTGATCTTATTACTCCGTATTATTTATTAACCTATTCAAGTTCAAAGAGTATTGTAAAAATCAAAATAATTGCAAATTTTTTATGAAAACATGCTTTGATCTTCAAAAAAAAAAAAATACAAAAATGAAGTAAATTCATGTTCAGTCAGCACTCAGCAGAATCCTGAGCTAGCTTAACTAGATATAGCATAGTACTCAATCTTTGTCCTTTGATATTCTCTCCTAATTAGCTTTTGTGGAGAAGAAAAAAATACTGATTCTTAAAGTTCATTCAAAACTTTGGAGAAAAAATGAAAAAAAAATTAAGGGTTATTTTTGTTTTTATTCAACTTCTCTTATACTTCATTCTTCATTCTACTTTTCACTTTGCAAATTTTTTTTTGTAATTCCTTGCTTTAATTTGAAGACCCTTACTTGTTTGCATTGCTTTAATTTTATAAAAGCTAATTTATGTCCTGAGTAATGTGGGGTATGTGGTCACAAAATGCATGGGACTTTGCAGCATAAAAACATATTCGTAGTCAGTAAAGAGCAATTAGTATTATGCTATATAATATAATCTTGGTAAGTTAATTATATTAATTTTATTACTAACCAATAACCATAATTGTCTTAGCTTATAAAAAGTTGAAAAGAAAAAAGGTAATCCACATTATAATATTTACAGATTACACCACTGTTAAATTTTTTGATATTATAACAATAATTTTGTAAGGTGTTTTTTGATTACGTGAGATGATCCCACCAATAATAGCCAATGGGGGACACATCAAGACATTCATTATCATCTTAATAATATCTCTCTTCATTTTTCACTTTCTCTCTCTTCCTTGCATGCATGAGGAGGCAAACCAGCCCCTCTTCCCCTTTCCCTCTCATCATTTCACCTTTTTTTTTCTTAAGCTCATCACCAAACACACGTACTACTATAACTATCTATCACAACAAGTACTCGGTTCAATTGATAACGGAGTTGTTCTACTTTAATCAAAGATTTAAGATATAAATCCTAATAATGCATGCAACAGAATTTGTTACGAAAACTTCAACACATGTATTATTTTCCAATTAAGGTATATATAAAGTATCTGAAATCACAACCAAATTAGTCGGAATTTAGCAGGCTTTGAACTATTGGGTGATGAGATACCCTACAAAAATAAAAATATAACAAGAAAGCACTAGTAGGAGCGCCACTAGTTAGCTAATACTAGCTACTACTACAACATGATACTGTAGTACATGTTGACAGTTCAAAGCAACACTAATAAGCTTCGGGGTTAAGGAAGTAAATTATAATAATAAAATAAAAAGGAAAAAAAACCCTAATATAAAAAAATGTGTAGTATTATTTATAATAAAAACAAAAAGAGGGAGAATAAAAAGGGGAAAACACACCCTCAAAAAACCCTTGTGAAGCTAGCAAAAAAGCTTTACTCTTGCTCCTCTCTCTTTCTATCTTAGCTTTGGGGTATTTGCTTTCCTTTCAATTTGTTTGGTGGTGCTATCTGATTATATCTCCTCTTTCATCATATACTTTGATTCTCCACCATATCTCCAAAGAACCCACCTTCCTCTTCTTCCATCAACCTTTTATAAAAGAAAGAACCTAAAAAAAAAAGATAGAAAGAAATTAAAGAAAGCAAGAATTAAAGATAGATATCAAAAAAATACCTTAATAAAAGAGAGACTATGGTTTTCTCTTCGGTTCCACTCTATTTAGATCCTCCCAATTGGCAACAGGTAATTTATTCATGGTTTTATTTTTCGACTTTGTATGTTCGTCTTTTTTTATCTTCCTACTTAATTTTAATTCAGCTTCTATTTCAAGGAAGAACAAAAAATAAAAGTTGATGAGAGATTATTATTCCCTATTCCCTATTCCCTATTCGATCTTCTTATGATAAATAACTTTCATTCATTTCTGAATATACCTCAACCATATAAAGTTGGGTGACTCTTTATTTTTATTTTTCTAGCTAGCTTTAATTAAATTGTTTGTACTAATATATGGTACTACTTGTTTTTTCATTTTATTGCAGCACCCTAATCATCAACAAGTTCTCCAAGGTAATAATAATGGTTCTGGTGGTAATCAACATGATCACCAAAATCATCAACAACACCTTCTATCACCACCACCGATGCCCGGCCAACAGCCGGGCCAGCCCCAAATGGGGATGGGTGGTGGTGGAAACCCTGGCGGAGGACCGGGGGCTCAGCCTATGCGCCCTAACTCGATGGCGGAGAGAGCCCGCCAAGCGAAGATCCCTCCACCGGAAGCTCCACTAAAGTGCCCCAGGTGTGATTCTTCAAACACCAAGTTTTGTTACTTCAACAACTATAGCCTAACACAGCCCCGTCACTTTTGTAAGGGTTGTAGACGGTATTGGACACGTGGCGGGGCCCTTAGGAATGTTCCGGTGGGTGGAGGATGTCGGAGGAACAAAAGGTCCTCTAGTAAATCCTCTGGAGGAGGAGGAGGTGGTGGTGGTGGTTCGTCGTCTTCTAAGTCCTCTCTCTCCTCTCCAACCGGGATGATAGGAGGGGAGAGAATACCTCTACATATGGATTTAGTAAGTACAAGTGGTCTTGGCCCTAGTTTCCCCGGCATGCCCTCGGCCGGGGGCGGAACCGGGATGTCGTCCTTCATGGCTTCCTTACAAAACATAGCTCAATTAGGGATGGGAAATTTAGGTCTCAACTTTGGTGGGGGCCTCAACACACCTCCTCACCCTCTAGGAGGGTTAGGAGGGTTGGCTGGGGGTGCTAGTGGTATTGGAAGTGAACATCCTTCTCATCATCAAATGGATTATCCTCATCAACTCAACCCGAATTTGAGTAATAATCAACAACAAGTACATCATCATCATCAATTCCCTAACTTCTTAGGGGGTTTCGAAATCCCCGGTGGCTCTTCAGCTGGTGCTGGATTATACACATCATCTTTTCAAAATGATCATCAAGGAATCGACGGTGGTGGTAGTGATGATCAACATCATCATGATCAAGATGATGATCAAGTCAATAGTAGTCTTCTCAAGAGCTGCTCATCAACTATGACATCACAACTCGCGCCAGTGAAGATGGAAGGTGATGGTCACAGACTAAATTTAGCCAAGCAATTTATGGGAATTTCATCTTCCGATCACAATAATAATAACAATAACAATAGCAATAACAATGCAACGGGTCATCAATTTTGGGGTGGTAATAACATTGGTAACAACTCGGCTACTCCTACTAGCATGTGGACTGATCTCTCCGGGCTTAATTCATCTTCTACTAGCCATCTCTTATGAATTATTTCGTAACTTATTGGTTCGTCGGTAGTAGCTAGCTAGCTATATATGTACTTGTATATTTTAGCTAAGCTAGCTCTCCAACTTGTTCTAGCTAATTTGTTCATCTGACTATATATTGGGCTTCGATCTTGGGAAGAAGATGATTTAAGTGTATGAAAGTCATTGTTCCATCCAAGAATTTCGAGATGACCGGCATATAGGTGATCAATGATCGTCACCACATCTTTCATCATGACAACTGCAGCTAGGGTTGAGATGTGTACTGTATCGTCGTCTCCCTCAGTCTCTCAATGCCATGATGAGATAATACTACTACTAGAAGTTAGTGATCCATATACTCTAAGCTCTTTTAATGTTCTTATTACTTCGTTTTTTTTTTTTTTTGTTCAATCCTTCCTTCAATTTCTTGTTGGATGTATGGTACTTGTATTTTGATTGTGGGGTGTGTAAGAGTTTTGAATCAAACCTTTAAACTTAGCTTTTGATTATAATTATTAATTCATTAAATTAATTTCTTCTTCGTAAACTAATTAATTTCAAGAGCCTATACATTCTGTTCACTCGGAATTAGCTAATTGTCATGTTGATTGTGTAATTTGACAGTTACTAGACTTCTATGGAGGCTGTATTATTTCTTGTACATGTTAACTAAGAACAAACCATGATAGTAAGATGATCATTAGTTCATTAATAAGATGTAAGAGATAAAATAGCAGTATGTATTACGTGGTAAATTGTACAACTCATGCTACTATGAATAAAGATACGCATTCAACAAAGTCATGGCTTTGAAGTACAAAATTGGCGCTTATTTTGCAAAAAAAAAAAAAAAAAAGAACGGAATTTCATCACGTTTGCTTTATATAGAAATTCCGAAACCCGAGAAAACAGATAGTTACACACAGTTCAAGGGGAATTTTCACAGAGATAGAATAGCATAGAGAGAGTATGGTTAAGGCGACGACGTTGAGATGATTCCAATGCAAGATAATAAGTTCGAAATCATGTTGTACGGAAGATTGTAAGGACAGTAGGTAAGTAGTTATTGCAACTAACTAGAGAAGCAAAATTGGCAGAAGTGTCATAATTTTGTTATAATAAGGAAGATTTGATGATAGTTAGTTATTTTAAGGTCAAGTACTTGTTTGTTGTTTGTTGTTGAGTGTGAAAGCCAAAGTTTTGAACAAGATTAAGTGAAAAACGCCAAATTTCCACTCAAAACCATGCAACATGAAATCTTTCTTCTTTCTCTTTCTTAACTGTCTAGTATGCACTGAGTAGTAATCAGTAGTGTTGACTGTGGAGAGACTTCTACTCTAACTATGATTTCAAAGTAATAATAAATTAATGTGAAATGTTCAATGATTTAGCGGCTTTGATAGAGGAGGATGATGGAAGGGTAAGAAAGTTAAATTATATTACTCGGCGTTTGTAATTCTGGTATGAGATGGGTGTATGATGATTAATTAACGGTCTTAATTACCTGGACTAGTCATTCATAAATGACCACATTACTTTAGGATGTTCAACTTGTTAATTATGAAAATAATGAATCGTTGTCTCCATTTGAATTTGACTGTCATAATTGCGTTTCAATTTACAGTGTTTAAAAGTAATATGAACTTAATTAAGACGGGTTAATGTAAAAACATGAGACATATATCGTTACTTAGAGTAGTAAGCAATGGTGACGAGTTGACAGGGAGAATCCTATAAATTAATTTCTCGTCAAAAAAGGGCATATACTTCATTATTAAGTTTTCTCTTATGGTTGCTACTGGGACCTAAAGCTTAAAAATTGCTCATTGCAATCCTACTCTATTATTATTTTCTATTTTCTTAAAAAAAATCTCACTTGATCTCTATTCTCTAATGGGCTAATTATTGCAATGTTTCCCACATTGCTGTTCAAACTTGACTCAATCTTTTTCAAACTTTGGGAAAGTTAGTTTCTAGGGGTAAAACATAAAAAGATATGCATCCAATTAATACATTTTTAATTAATTGTTTATTATTTTTATTTTTACTAATATTTAAAGACACCCACTTCATGGAAATAGTATTTAAAAAGTTGATAATTACACAATTATTATTTAAAAAAAAAAAATATATGGGTGGCTATGTCTATATTATGGTCTAAAAAGGGAGAGAGGAGGAATCTTGGATTTTGCTTTGCTTTAACGAGGACCAAGACAGTAGTATGTACCATCTCGATCTCTCTCTCTCTCTCTCTCTTTTGTGGGGATGAATGAATTGAAGAGGGTGAAACTAACTGTTAAATATAATATGGGATGCTTAATATGGAGAAAGACGTAAATGGTCTATAATAAGGGATAGTGAAAGAAGAGAAGATATGAGGTAACTAAAGAAAAATAAAGCGAAGATGTCGTTGTTGATTCATATTACTCTATTATCATGGTTGCTATGTTGAATGAAAGTGGATGGTACAGATGAAGAGAGCAGCAAAATCAATGGGGTGCTAAAATCTATGTTATGTACGTTATGCTAGTGTTACACTCCGTACTTTTATGTTGGTCTAAGTTATCGCGTACTTGTATGTAATAAGTTCGATCAGTAACCTTAAATCATATAGAAGTTGGTATTTTTAGTTTTTTACGGAGTTTATGGTGACTAATTACCTTGTTATAAACTCCGTGAATAAACTTGTTTTATGCAGCTTTTTTAGTCACGTAGATTGTCTTGTTGCTTAGTTTAATGTTGATGGCAGAGACATACACATCAACACATGGCCATAGGTAGGCGTGAAAATGTTCTACTGAGATCGTATGTATGCATCATAGTCCTATGTATGCAGCTTTCGCTTTTTGTTATTTGTATGTAAAAGGAGCATGTGTTTGGGTGACTCAGATTTGGTATAGTATATATAGTAGCAATTTATACTATACACTTATATAGTTATACTTAATTAGATTAAGGTCAGCATAATTAAGTACATTTCAATCCAGATGTTTTATGAAGTCTGGCAGTGGAGTCACTGGATTGTGCAGTTTAAACATTTTTGAAAAGCTTTGGCAGACCTATAGGCGTTTCAAGAACTTTAATTTCATGACTATGCATGTAAAACAAAACAAAACTATGCAGGTAGAGAGTGCGTTATAAAAAACGCTCTGAAAAAATAATGTCCCTCAAGCTTAAAGTCTGATTTGACCCGATCCACTCTTAAAGAAAGTAAACGACTAATATCCTTCTTGCAATTAATCCACACGTATATGTCAATATGTGAAGGTCGGGAGTACAAATATGAAATATATTACTTCATATTTTGTATACGTTTTATGTTAGGGAATAGTTTCATTGTAATTGATCAGTTTTATCATGTGATTGGTTTATAGTTATGGCACTACACACATCTTTAATGCAAATAATGAACAAATATATATATATATATATATATATATATATATATATATATATATATATATATATATATATATATATATATATATATAAACTAAAAATAAAAAAAATAAAAAATAAAAAATAAAAAAATGTCTATTCTATTCTATTTCATGTTATCCGGTCTACTTTTTTTTATCACTTCTAATGACAATAATGTACTACTACTTGTTATCTCAAATGATAATGTGATATTACTAATATATACATGTCAATTCTCAATCCTTGTCTGCACTAATCAATCTAGAATGTTACACGATTATATATTTCCCTATTTACCATATGATAAACATCAAAAGTTAGCCTTCACTAAGTAGTATACAGTTTCTCAGCCGCTTCTTCACTAACTAATACGGGTATTGAGTAATGGGTTCAATATGGTGCCTACAAGGCTACAAGTTAAACAAACTTTCATGCACTTGATAATCCTTCAAACCACATTTATATACGTATTGAAGAATTGATATATAATTCCAGCTTTAAGCACACCCGTACCCTTCTGGTATTATTATTGTAAACTATAATAATGGGCATATAAAAAAAATCGTAATTATAATAATTTATTACACATTACAAATGAACATAGCGTACATCATGTTTTCTGAAAAAGAACATTACATATAAAATAAAGAATATTACATATAAATATATGAAAGAACATTAATATTCTTTTATTTATATGTAATGTGCTTCCTTTACTATACTATACTATTTTTACTTGTTAGCATATAATATAATATAGTTTTAAACTCGCCTTATTATAAATCGATTTTCCTAAGTCATTCGTGCTGTTTTATGAACATCATATTAGAATCTATATCATTTCCTTGTAATTTTTATTTTATTTTATTTTTTTTTGGAATGGATCATTTCCTTGTACTTCGTTATATATACGAAATATTATATTTTGTGTCACTAAGCTATGTCTATAATGAATCATGTAATCAGCTCTTTGAGACTAAAACTTATATCCTCATAAATTAAAAATATAATTTTTTTTTTTTTTTTGAAACAACAAATATAAAATAATTTGGTTACAAAATAAAACAGTTTATATTAATTTTTTAATTTCTGAATTTCGCCAATTAGAATTTGCCGACAAAAACGTGCATAGAGCATAGTGAGCCCTAACTAGAAAAGAATTAGGGGTTCGACAGTGAAATACATGCGGATGAAGACGTGTTATGTTAACGACATGTAGCACCAACATAATTTGACCACATGTAAATTACTATTGGATAGTAATAGATGCCTACCTTTGTTTAAGCTTTAAGCTAAGGCTGATTACACCCCTAAATTATGCATACATATCCTTTAATCTATCATATAGTCTAATAATTGATTAGTAGATCATATTTAACTTTACAAACCTCCGGTTTTTTTTTTCCTTTGATCATAAAATGTCTCATAAGTAAATAATAGAAGGTAAACGGACAAATTAAACACCGATAACTTAACCCTTCTCTTTTACATTCTTACTCTATAAATGCGTGGAAAGTCATTAAAATTAGACATTACTCTTCTAACAAGGTATATGAGTACTTCCTCAAAAAAAAAATGTATATGAGTACTTTTTTTTACTTACAACAGAGGAAAACGGGTCAACCCAACAGTAACAACAGGCCAACAAGAACCGTACCATCAAATATGAACAATGGACCCAATTAGGAAGTAAACGGGTCAATAAGTGGGCCTAACTTTGAAACGGCTAAGCCCAATGGAAACATCAGCTTTAAAGGATAAATGTTCCACAGCATCAAGTGTCAACGCTCCGTTAACGCATTTGTTGGAGTCCCTACAAAGTACAAATTATGTCTTCTTCATAATGCAATTTAAATTTGAGGATAATATTTTTCACATAAAACCCTATTTTTTTTTTTTTTTTTTTTTTTTTTTTTTTTTTTAATGATTTTCTCTAACGAATTTCATGGAATATCATAATCAATTATGGAGTGGTGATTGAGGTCCTACAAAATCCAATGCACATGTAAAATCTAAGGGACAGTTGTGTGTGGGATTGTAAACCCCCAACCTACTTACAAGAAAATTGATTTTGAGACTTGTTTTTGATTTATTATGCCCTATTATTGATAATTGGCTTCTCATTGTTTGAACGAGATTTAAATTTAAAACATACACTGAGAAAGTATATGTGCAGCATAGGTATACACATCACACCCTATCTAAAAAAAATTCATGTACTTCGTATGTTCATGTTTGGATAAGGTAGTACTCCGTATTCAAGTGATGATACTTTCTTTTTGGTTATAGGTAGACCTGTTAATTTGGGTCAACGGATCGAGTTCGGGTCGAATTTCAGATTGTTTGGTTCGAGTGGTTTGGATTGCTTGAATAATTACAAATTATGATAAATGAGTCACATTGAGTCTATTTCGGGTCATTGGAGTCGGGTCGGGTTTGGGTTTTCTCTCAGTAAATTGTGTTTGGGATCAGGTTGGATCAGGAATTGACAGGTCTAGTTATAGGGAATGAGTCGAGTTGGGTCGATTTTTGGTCTTGCCATCTAGCTAACTATGGCCTATGGGAAACTAATCAATATAAAAGTAATTTTGATTTTGGTTCGATTTAGTTCATTGGTAAGGAAGATGAGCAAACTACTTTAAAATCCTTACAGTACCAAGGATAAGATAGCCACTAGATAGTGTATGGTAAGTAACAAGTTCTCCTGATGATTGAAAAAGTCATCCTAGATTCCTAGGTATGATGGTTTCGAGTTCACATATAGTCATATGGTATACTTATAGTAATGAACTACTATTAAAAGATCTTGAATCCAAAAGTAACGCATAGGAGGATCAAAGTACAGAAGATGTATCCTTCAGTAAAAATTGAGGATGATTAGCGTTGATACAAATTTTACAATGTTACATTCAATAAAACATGACTAATGAAATGCCAATTTCTTCTTTTCTTGTATGCCTTTTGTGCCTCCTGTGAGAATAATAATAAGATCTATCCTCAGCCCCATTCCAAAAAAACGCACTCCGGCCTCCCTGTGAATCAATAGAAGGCCCTCTCCCAGCCGCCTTCCCTTTAATTAAAATAAGAAATAAATTATATATATTTAAAAATATAGGATTGGAAAATCAAGAAACCAAAGACCCTATCAGTCCTCATCGACATTTGGAGGTGCATGTACTTGAGCCTCGGCTTGCGCCTGGGCCTGCTTTTGTTGCTCAAGCAACCGATTCATTCTGTCCAATAGTTGCTGGGCCTTTCTCTTCCCTCTCTCGGTGCCATTTTGTACCATCTCAAGCAATGGGCTCATAATTCCGATCTCCTGTGCTGCTGCTAGGTAGTTTGGATCCCCTGAACAAAGATGTACTAAAACTGCAGCTGCATTCTCTTTATTCCTGGGTGATCCATTTGCAATAACGTCTACCAAAAAAGGTAATGCATCTGCAGATCCGATGGCTGCTTTACCTTCGGGATGGCTGGCTAGTATAGCCAGAATAGCCAGCGCCTCATCCAACATGCCAGCTCCAGGCTCTGTCAATAGCCTCATTAATGTGGGCACAATACCAGCTCTAACTGCCTTGCCTTTATTACCTTGGAATATGCATAGATTGAAAAGTGCAGTGGCAGCGTCTTTCTTCCCTCTTTGAGTACCCTCACTCAGCAACATAACAAGAGGAGGTATAGCACCTGACGAACCAATTGTTACCTTATTTTCATCCACAACTGAGAGACTAAAAAGGGTAGCAGCTGCATTTTCCCTTGCTTCCATGCTACCCTTCTTCAGCACGTGAACTATGCCAGGCACAGCCCCAGAGTTTATGATGCTTCCTTTGTTATCATCGCATATAGAGAGGTTAAGAAGAGCGGTCACAGCATGCTCTTGAGTACGTAAATCCGTCGTTGATAGCAGGTCCACGAGAAGTGGGATAGCCCCCGCTTCTGCAATGGCTACACGATTATCAGCATTACGCTTTGCGAGAAGCCGGATTTCACCGGCAGCAGATCGTTGATCGTCAGGGTTGCCTGAATGAAGCTTGCGAAGGAGTTCATCAATCTTAGAATGTTCTGCAGATGAACAAGCAGACGCTGTTTTGGTGGGGTTGGAAGTGCCTGGTCGCTTGGGAAGTTCCACTCCATTTGCTTCACACCACTGGGCTATAAGGCTTCGCAAAACATAGTTGGGGGTGAGAGAGGAATTTTGGAGCGACTGCTGTGTCTTTGGGCATGTGTTATGACCTGATCCTATCCATTTCTCAATGCATGAACGTTCATAGGTCTGTAAAAGAGAAAAGAATAATATTAAGAAGTGAAAGTAGAATAATATTAGAAAAGAATATACTGTATATTAGATGATGATGATGATGATAAGGAAAGAAAAAACAAAAGGGAGAACTCTTTTATATCAGCAGCAGCTGAGTATGACAAAACAGCTGCTTATCCGGAAAAAGGTATGATTCAAAGCAAGAGATAACACCAACCAAAAATGAATATATCCAGTAAGTTGGATTCGATAAACCCAAGTCTAAAGAGCACGTCATTAGGAAGTAGCGAAGGTGCTATGGAAATTTTTACTCGGTACTAAGATACCAACAAGTACAGTTGTGAAACCCCCCCCCCAAAAAAAAAAAAAAAAAAAAAAAAAAAAAAAAAAAAAAAAAAAAAAAAAACCAGAAGAATACTGCAATATGAGAAGTTCCAACAAACTGTACATGAAATCTACACCTTAAGTGTAAGGTATGTATGTAATCATGTTCATATGGCAGGGATTGTTGTAGCTGGATGGAAAGGAGCTGCAGAAAACAGGTTACTACAACATAATTTACTTGGTAATACCTGCCCAGTTGAAACAATAACTGGATCTTTCATCAACTCCAATGAGATTGGGCAGCGAAAATCATCTGGTATAACTCTTTTATATCAGCAGCAGCTGAGTATGACAAAACAGCTGCTTATCCGGAAAAAGGTATGATTCAAAGCAAGAGATAACACCAACCAAAAATGAATATATCCAGTAAGTTGGATTCGATAAACCCAAGTCTAAAGAGCACGTCATTAGGAAGTAGCGAAGGTGCTATGGAAATTTTTACTCGGTACTAAGATACCAACAAGTACAGTTGTGAAACCCCCCCCCCCAAAAAAAAAAAAAAAAAAAAAAAAAAAAAAAAAAAAAAAAAAAAAAAAAAAAAAACCAGAAGAATACTGCAATATGAGAAGTTCCAACAAACTGTACATGAAATCTACACCTTAAGTGTAAGGTATGTATGTAATCATGTTCATATGGCAGGGATTGTTGTAGCTGGATGGAAAGGAGCTGCAGAAAACAGGTTACTACAACATAATTTACTTGGTAATACCTGCCCAGTTGAAACAATAACTGGATCTTTCATCAACTCCAATGAGATTGGGCAGCGAAAATCATCTGGTATAACAACAGACTTGGGGCTCCCATCAGTAGATGTTTGCGCACTACAACTTGATGACAAATTTTTCTCTCCTGCAGAAGTTCCCAAATCAGGGTTTTCCGTTTGAACAAAATCCTTGATTTTCTTTAATAGATTGCACATCTTCTCTATTCTCTCGTCAGGATCTCCATCAGTTGCAGAAACCATCTCAGTGAGAACCACAGACTCTTGTGTCAGATCATCAATTCTCATCAGCTGCAACTTTTCAGCAACTCTCTTCATTACGTCAGGGTCCATAACTGTATCACTGCTGATGCTGTATAGAGATAAAAGATCTTCATAGAGCTCTGCATCAGGTGCATCAATTCTTTCCTTGGCTCTTCTAAACTGAGAAGCAACAAGCTCAACCTGAAAGGATAAATGTTGCATCATTAACTTAAACTTGGCCGTTCCTCTTTTAGTTACCTTATTTCACAAGAGAGTGGGGAGGGGGAAGTTAAGGAGATGGTGCAATACTGCAATATACAGTATACTACTCCCCTCTGATTTTTTTACGATGTACCTAATCTTATTTGAGGTGTTATTATTTGATGTATATACTTCTATGTTATTCTATTATTGGCAAACTTATTTTCTATTCCCTTACGGCTTTACCCCACAATAGTTACACCTTTCCACTCTTTCTCTCTTACTTATCCAAGTTTTTATTACACCCATCCACTTTTTTACTAAATTTCTCTTCCTATATCCACATTAAACCCACTCAACTCTCCTAGAAACAACAGTCTACAGTAAATGGGTACATCAAATGGAAACAGAGGCCAGGGAGAGTATAGCATAAAAAATACAAAATCTCTCTAGTAAGTTACATTTTCATAAAAACTCACTCAGTTAGTCAAACGATCATCATGGGCATGCAACACAATTCTACCTGTTCCTTTACTTCGTCAGAGATGTCAAGTTTCTCAAAGGAAATTCCATCCAGGGCTTGCTCCAAATTAGATGTCACTTCATAAAACTTCGTCATAATCTGCTCTCTCTCAAGGGCCTGCCATTACCATGACAAATGTGAACAATGCAAAATCAGCAAGGGATTATCGTACACCAAATGGTTAGATAATATATTTTTGTCATAGGAAAATTTGGAAGAGCAATCATTGCACTTAACTGACATGCATAACAAGAGTGCAATACAAAAGGAATACCCCAAAAACAGATGCTATTGGTAAACAATTTTGATGTCCCTCAACATCAAAGTTTAAAGACTCTTCTCAAATTTTACTTCATATCAGTTTTTCAATTTGTTAGCCATACTGTGGACTATCAACCAACATAGCAAAAGCAGGCTATACAGCTCACACATTATAAATTTACAATCAATGCGAACATATACATAACGTGCCATGTCAATTGTCAATTACAGCCATTAACAGGACACCTCCAAAAACAGCTATTCCATGATGTGCAACCATTATTCTGATCAGGATAAGATTGTGATTTAACTCCTAGGCCCTGCTCCTCCATTGCAAAAAACCAGATAATCTGATCAGGACCAGTGATTCTATTACAGACAACACTGCTAACACTTATGACACAGAATTTTGTAAATAGTCAAGATCGACATGGTCACACATCCAACCTAATACAACAATCATGTGTTCATTTCATTCAATTTAACATCTGTAAAGTGTTTGCCTGCTATGATGTTTGCCTACATCCGTAAAGTGTTTGCCTACAGGCTATGATGTCATTGGGTGTCAAAAACTATTATCTTGATCCAATATCCTACTTGCTTATCCTTCGAGCTATAACCTCAAGTAATCTTCAATATTCAACATCCCCAATAGCCACTCCATTTCTTCCTCTAGCAGACTAGCAGTACACAAGCATTATTCCGATTCTAAATTTACTTAATAAATTCGGGGACAAACAATGCTTATCCACGCTACTGTCTTACTTAACTCATGACAAGTATCATTTAATCGAGCTTAAAATCACCTAAATCTTAGAAACAAACATTTATAAGTACAAATAATAACAACCCATAAAGATAAGTCTAAATGAATAAAGGTGGGAATTTGAGTATAAATTCATCAGTGCTTAAAAAATATAAGCCTTTCACTGAATTCCTCATATTCCATCAGCAATCCCCTGGAATCCTGAAATTTCCCTAAAATCTCAATTTCAAATTCTGAAAACTACCGTATTACAGTCAATTCATAAAAACAAATCAATACTCTTAGCAGAATTTCCTCAAACCCTACAATTTCAACGGACAACCTCAAATCAACCAAATTTGGGGAAAATTACTCAGAACTCAATAATCAAACTAAAACTTCAAATACATAAGCATAATTAACATAAAATCCTTTTTAAAAAAAAAGAGTAATTAACAGTATATAATGAGCAGATCCAAACCAGATAAATTTTGCTGCCAAGAGAACCAAATCGGAGCAAATCAAGAGCTTGAACAAGCGAATCGAGAAAAGCAACGAGATTAATAACAACATCGTTATCTAACGGCAATTGACTCTCCTTCAATTCCTCGAACATTGGGGTCAAAAGCTTCAACCTACGAGCTAAATTACAGTACTGTTTCTTAACAGGAGGACGATAATCTGAAATAGAAGCAATTTCAGTGATTCTATCAATTAAATTGTTGAGCAACTGAGCTTCGTTTTCATCCTCCATTGAAGTAAAAAAAGGAAGAAAAAATGGGGAACAAAAATGGCGAAAAAAATCAGCGCAGACTTTAGGAGAAGTTGAGGAGAGAGAAAATTTGAAGTAGAAATTTAGGTGAGAGTGATTGGGAGAAGAAAAGAAGAGGAAGTAGAGAAGGTAGGCTCCATGAAAGAGAGAGAAAGCAGAAAATGAAGAAGGATGGAGATTAAGATATACGCGCTGAAATTTTTATTACAAGGAGTTTTTTTTTTTTTTTTTTTTTTTTTTTGCGGGTTTTAACTATGGTTAAGGATAACCACTTTACTTTGGTTGTGGAGTTGGTGAATTGGAGTTGGGGGTTTGGAGTAGGGGTGATCAAAAATTCAGATTGGGTTGGGACTTGTTATTCATCGCCCGCAAATCTCTACATAAAGCCCACATTTTATAATTTTTTGACAAATTTGCCCTTTTTATAATTTTAACCGAAGATAAATTTTTCGCACTAAAAAAATGTGGAGCAGCACCGGATCGCCGAGGATCACCGGAGAATCGCCGTCGTCATCGGAAAACGAGGTTCGTAACGCATCGTAAGGACGAAATGGTGGCTGGCGCCTAGCCAAAAGGCCATGCCGTGGTTGTGGCGCCTAGCCAGGACGCCGCCACCGTGGTAACGGCGCCTGGTGGAGAAGCCTCGACCATAGTAGTGGCGCGTGGCCAGGACGCCGGAGCCACGGCCAGGGCGCCTGGCCAGGACGCTGCCACCATGGCGGCGGCGTCCTGACCAGGCGCCCCGTTCGTGGCTCCGGTGTCCTGACCAGGCGCCCAGGCCGTGGCTCCGGCGTCCTGGCCAGGCGCCACTAGGGGAATATATATATATATATATATATATATATATATATATATATATATATATATATATATATATATTTTTTTAATTTAATCCCCTTTTTTTTTTTTTTTTGTTTGTTTTTATTAATTTAATCTTAATGTAATTATATTTATACGTTATATGTTATTGTTACAGGATTATGGTGGAGACGGAAATGATTACAGTGGGATTTTTGTACATGATGGCCTGTTCGAAGATGCTCAACAAGCGATTGATTGGGCAAAACAGGTTGCAATTAGATCAGGCTTTTGTTTAGTAGTAGCAACTCATAAATCTCAACGGGATGGTAGAATGGATCGCATTTTGAGATGCGACCGTTATCGCAAAAGAGAAGAACGAGATTTCAGTAAAGCGATTCGGTTTGACTCAAAGCGGAAAGGTTGTGGGTGTCAGTTCCGAGTTAAGGTTCGACAACATCAAAGGCGTGACGGTTGGGAAGTGAAGGGTTACGGCAAATGGGGATATCACAACCATGAGCTGATAGCATACAAAGTGGGGCATCGGCAGTTAAGCGGCCTAAGTCCAGCTGCGAAACTAGTTGTAAAAGAAATGAGTGATGCTCAAGTGAAGCCCGCTAAAATATTAGCGTCTGTGTTAGAGAAATTCCCCGAAGACCAGCCAAACCGAAGACACATCTACAACGTCAGACAGAAATTGAGGTTTGAACGGTCAGAGGGAAGGAACCCTATACAGCAGCTTCTGCACCAGGCACAAGCACGTGGTTACCTTTACTGGTTTGAATCTGACGAAGACACATCGGAGGTAACTCATTTGTTCCTTGTCCATCCTGATTGTGCTGATATGATTTCGTCTTGGCCATCTGTGATTTTGATCGATTCAACGTACAAGACAAACAAGTACAAGTTCCCACTGGTTGAGATGGTTGGGATGGCTCCAACGAACCAGAACTTTCTGATTGGTTATGCAGTCATGAAGGATGAGACGGCTGCGAGTTACCGTTGGGTGTTGGAAAAGTTGAGAAACTACATCGGCCCACATGTACAGCCATCGGCCATCGTAAGTGATTGTGAGGGAGGTCTTTTTGCCCCTATAGCGGAGCTGTTTCCGGAGTCGAGCCATTTACTGTGCACATGGCACATCAACAACTGCGTGAAAGTCAAAGCCGTGGCCGTGGTCGTACATCCTCATCAAGTGGCAGCCAATCATCGTCGTCGGTGAATATGCCCGGCACCGGTAAGACATTCGACTTCAATTTCTTTTGTTGACTGTTTGATTAGTTTACTGTTGACTTGTTTATTGTGTTTATTGATGTGTGTAACAGGGAGAATGGACATTGAACATTTTCCATATAAGGACAGGATCCCTAATATCATGATGCCATTCTTGGACGGGTGGAATGATGTCATTGCAGATGGTAACTGCGGATTTCGGGTTGTGGCGGATGTGTTTCAAATGGGTGAAGACAACTACGGTTTAGTGCGGCAGTTGATGTACAGTGAAATCGCATCAAACCGAGATGTGTATGGCCATGTGTACGGCGAGGACTTGGATAGGTCTCTGCAGCGTATCCGGTGGGGAGGGGGACCTTGCGGTCAAAATCATTGGTTCGATGCGCCACTTGATCTCTTTGCCGTTGCAAACATCTACAAGTGTGCAGTCATGCATTTCAGCCTTGGTTTACATAGTCGAGCCTATTATCCATGTACAACGGTTCTGCCCTGGTGTTCGCGCGAGACCGTCACCAGACCGGTAAGGGACGTTGCTATTGGATTTCTTGGGCCGTCATACAGACATTTTATCCGATTAGACATGTCACCCGATTTTCCGGTCCCACATATCATACCGAAGTGGTATGAAATTCGTAGAGCAAGCGTGGAGGGTTGGGATGCTTTGTACCATGCTCGCGTGCAACAGTGGAACAATTTAATTGCCATGTAGTTTTTGTTGATGTACACCTACCTTTTACTATGAGGCCTTGTATTGTCAATACTATGTCATTTCTATGTGTTCATTTTTAAAAGATAATGTTTCATTTTAAAAACTAACAACAATAATTTCACAATATTACAAACTAAAAAGATAATATTGAATTTTAAAAACTAAGAACAATAATTTCAAATATTACAAACTAAAAAGATAATGTCTAATTTCAAATATCAGTAATCCCTCTGTGACGCCCACTGCCACTGCTCAAGGGTCCGTTCCAGATCGTCAATAACAGCTCTGCCTGATGCACTCGTCATGCAGTCCCTTTCCTCAAAAAGTCGGTGTCCCAACTGCATAATCTTGCCCATCCACTACACAAAACAAAAAACATGAAACGACGTATTATACATATATATATTAAAATAAGAGAACAACAAATAAAAGATGAGACGTACCGCATAAGAGGCAGTGGCAGGTGGCACATCGTCATCATCTGCGTCGTCGATGTCTTTGATCAACCTCGGGTGCGAGTGCCGGATGTACCATTCCATGTAGTGCTGGTCACACATGGCAGTCACCCCACTTGGCGGCCGCTGCAGCTCCGCCGTCCATAGGCGGGCAACCATCGGAAACTGCTCCCACATGGATATCATGTTTGCCGGCCATTGGACGACGTACTCCTTCGACGACGCAGATCGTACCGCCTTACTGGGCCATGCCGGTGGAGGTGGGACAACTTGGACAAATCCAAGCTGGCGAAGACAGCGCTGCGGCATGTACGCCTCTACGATCTCGCGATACTGAATCAGTCCGGTGTAGAGGGTCCTGGGTACCCTATTACTAGGGTTCTGGCCGAAAGGCATCCAGTTCACCTGCACATTATTTAAAATCAGTAACAGTCATAAAATAAAGCATCAGATTGTAAAAGTAGAAATAATTTAATCACTGTACCTCTAAGGGGGACATCCTGTCAAGCGATAACCGTATGGAGCGCAGGCGGTCAACGGACTTCTTCTCGACACGCGGACTCCACGCACAGGCACGTGGCTGGCCATCACCAATGGGAACCGGGTCGCGGTGTGGTCGAAACGCAGGAAAATACTCGTATATCCAGGTCTGTAACAACGTCAGACATCCAGTGATACCTGCTGCATCAGCCCGGCTCGAGAATCCTAACTGGCGATACAGATACGCCAGCGTAGCCGACCCCCAAGAAAACTGGCCTACTCTGTCGGGCTCACACGCGTCAACTATGTCGCGTGGCCTGAGCTTGTTCCCGCTCTTATCCGGAAACAAGGTACACCCGAGAAGAAGAAAAACATATGCAGCCAGCTGTGTGTCCTGCGTCCTACGTGCCGTAGGGTGCAAACATCGCTGCAAGACGGCTGCGATCTTAACGCCGCCGTGATCCCACACACCAAGTGCCGATGTGTACAGCGCAGCCCTATCCACCGCCAACAGCTCCGCTAGTAAATCTGCCTGATCCGCATCAGTGACGACAGATGCTCGGTTTCCCTCCACGGGAATCCCAAGGATGGCCTCGACGTCATGCAACATGATCGTCATCTCACCGAACGGAAGGTGGAACGAGTTCGTATCCGGCTGCCATCGCTCAACGAAAGCCGTGATCAGCGTCCAGTCAATCCTGTCGTGCATGGTGGCAGGAAGGTGACTCACTCTAGTGCCCCTCAATCGCCCGACCATCTCGCTCTCCTCCGGCCAAGCATCAGCCCAGCTACACAAAAACCTACAAGTCTTTTCCCGGGTTTGGCATTTCAAAATGCCTGTATCCAAAGCCCTCTCCTGGTCCTCCCAAATACGGGTAGCGATGTGTCCTAAAAAGCTAGGAATCACACTCCCGTCTATAGGTCCCCCGGCCACCTCACCCCTCACCATCCAAGAATCATTAACGGCCCTCGACCGTTTTCTGCTACCCGCAGACACAGTGGACGCAGATGATGTGCCAGATCTACTAACAAACCTACCATCTCGACCCTTACGCACATCTACCCTATGCGTCTCATACGTATCATCAAGCCTTTGACTGAATGGACCGTAATCATCATATGGTCCACTCTGATCGTCGACATCCTCATCTGCATCATCCTCGTCCTCGACCTCCTCCTCCTCCTCCTCATCATCATCATCATCTTGATCGTCCGCAGAACAGTGCACCCGTTCTCTGCGGGCCGAGGCCGAAATACCACGGGATCTAACGTGTCTGGGCCCCGAGCTCTCCATTGAGTAGATCGTACTCCTCACGACGTCAATACTCTTCCCCGCACCAGGTCTAAATTGCGATGCCTAACTCCAAGTAAATAACGAAACATAATAACGAAAACAAATTAAAAAAAGTCGAAAATAAACACAAAAGCAAATAAACAAGTCACGGAAATAAAATTATAAACATAAAAAATATAAATATATACAAGACAATATACATATAAACATAAGAAATATAAACATAAACATATACCAAAAACAAAAAATATAAACTACAAACAAAAAAAAAAACAAACATAAACAAAAACAAAAACAAAAAATATTACCAAAAACAAAAAATATAAATACAAAAAAGGACGAAAATAAACACAAAAGCAAATAAACAAGTAACGGAAATAAAATTATAAACATAAAAAATAAAAATATAAACAACACAATATAAATAAAAACATAAAAAATATAAATATAAACATAAAAAAATATAAATATGAACAAAACAATATACCAAAAACAAAATATATAACCAAAAACAAAAAATATAAACAACAAACTAAAAAATGAAAAACATAAACAAAAACAAAAAATCAAAAATGCAAAGAAAAAACCAAAAACAAAAAACTAACAAAACTTAAAAAATTTAAAATTGCAAAAACTTAAAAAAAGAAGAACATCAAAATTTTAAAGAAAATTTATAAAAAAAAAAGGGAACTTATAATTTTTTTACATACAAAAATATAATTCAAAAAAAAAAAAATACATAGGAACATAAAATTAAAAATTAAAACCAGATACAATTTTTTTTAAAAAAAAAAAATAGAACATAAAATTAAAACAAATAAAAAAACAAAATTTAAAAAAAAAAAGATAAAAAAAAAGGGGAACATACAATTTAAAAAAAAAAAGAAAAACAAATTTTTTTAAAAAAAAAAAAAAATTCGAAAATAAAATTTAAAATTAAAAAAAAAACAAAAAAAAAATTAAAAAAAAAAAAGAGAAGGAGGCGCCTAGGCAAGACGCCCGTACGGTGGTGGCGGCGCCTAGCCCAGACGCCACTACCACGGCCGTGGCGCCTAGCCTATGCGCCGCCGCCGTGGTAGTGGCGTCTGGGCTAGGCGCCGCCACCACCGTATGGGCGTCTTGCCTAGGCGCTTCCTCCGTGGTGGTGGCGTCTCGCCTTGGCGCCCCACGTCGCCGGAGGTTTTTTTTTTTAAAAAAAAATTACAAAAATTTAAAAAATTACCTTCTGGCCGGCAAACCGCCTTCCGCCCACCGCCGGTGCCGCCACTTCTTTGCCGGGCCGCCTCGACATAGCTCTGGAAATAATTTAGAGAGAGAAAGTGGAAGTAGAGAGTAGAGAGAGAAATTGTGTTTTTTAGTTTGAGGGCAAAAGTGTCATTTCACTCTTATTTTGTGGGCTTTATGTAGGAATTTGCGGGCGATGTTTAACAGTTCACTTAATATAATACGGAGTAATAATTTTTTACTATCTATTTTACTGAGTACCAATTTAAGTGTAATACAGAGATAAACGTTATTGTATAATATGTTGTTGATTTCGTCATAATGTATAACTTTTTTAACAGTAATTTTTTATATATGTTATTTATATATTTTTGTAGAAACTAAAAGTCAAAGTTGTATCTCGACATATACATTTGATCAAAGTATAAAACTTCTTTTAAAAAATAATATTTTGGTATTTGGAGTAAACCCTTGCAACAATTGCACCTTTTCCTAAATAATGCTATCAAAAGATTTAATTCCACAAATGCTGTCACTTTTTTATAAATTCCCATTTTACCATCCATGTCACCAGTTCAACATCTTTTATTTTTTTACTTGAAGTGGCGGTTTACTAAGATAAACCGCTACTTCAATTGGCAGTTTTAGGTATTTACAAAAAAAAAAAAAAAAAAAAAATACACTTGTGAATGACCATTGAAGCATCTTTTGTATGTTGAGGGCAGATTTCTACTGTTAATCTAACCATTGAAGCACCTTTCTCTCTTCCATTAAAGCAGCTTCTGTGGTAAGTTTTTATTTTTAATCATCGAATATCAACTTCACAATCTACTATTGGGGAATTGAAGGTCGGCTTTGACGGACGGTCATCGCCACGACGGCCACCGACGCCTGGAGGTGGTGCGATTTTGTGAACGCTGATGGTCGTGGGTTGGATTACGGTGGTGGTTTGATTGTGGTGGGTCAATTGAGGTGGCCTGGTGGGAGCTGTGGTTGTTTTCGGGGAGTAGGCTGTTGTTTTCGCTGCTGGTGGCAGGGGCTGCTTTGGTGGGTTCGATGGTTTGGTGTGGTGAAGGAGAGGGAAGATGAGAAGGAGATGGCAAGATACGCCATTGAAGGAAGCAGGAAGGTTTGGAGGAGAGGGAAAAAGAGGAAAATGGGGAGACTGATGAATAAGAATCTTTAAGGCAAACCGCTACTTGAAGTAGCGGTTTGTTGCTGGACCAATAAAAAAAAAAAACGGTTTTTTTTCCTTAGTTGACGTGGGTGGTAATTTGGGAATTAAAAAAAGATTGGCTGTAATTTGAGAATTAGATAATTTCTCAACATTATTTAGGGAAAGGACTCAAATTAAAGGCAGATTTAAGACATTTTAAATTTTTATTAATATATTTTTTTTTTCAATTTGAATGGGAGGTGGCTCTATGAGAAGTTCTAATAATGTGACAATTCAAAATCTTATGTAAGTTATAAGTGAAAATATGTAAAAGGGAAGTAGACATTATTTCTAGACTTGAATTTTCCAAGTTTTGGATTGAGAATTGAGCTCTTAAAGGTTGGCTTTAAATTTTGGGGTTATGGACTACTCATAGACTTTAACTTTAATTTATATTATTTAAATAAATATTTTTTTAATAAAGATAAGAAAACTAATGTATGGTGAAAATTAATGTATATACATGCCAATCATTATTTTATCCAAGATCATTCATAAGAATCCTACCACATTGCTTAGTAATGTTTTGATTGAGCACTACTACCCATGATTCCATGAGAGTAATGAGACCACGCAATTTTTATTAGCTCAATAGGAAACATTAGTATAAAATGAGTAAAATGAACTTTTTTTAGAAACATTTTTTAAAAGGAAAACACAGTTAAAAATTAATTCTCCTTGGCTGGTTCCTTGAAAGAAAACAAATAGAGACAATTAAAATGAATTTGAAAGGAAATGATGGATGGAAGGTGAGAAAATGAGACTTCTCTTTCTTCCATGCAATGAAAAAATAAATGGTCTGCCCCTAGTAATATATTCTTCGTCATTGAAAAACAGTTTTGTACCTTTAAATAACCAAAAATTAATTTTGATACTTCAAATATTGATTTAAGCTTTTAGCCTTTTACCACTAAGACTTTGTGCTAGTAGACCAATAAACTAATTAATTCAAAAATCTGGTCCAATAGAAATTGAATTGAAATTGGTAAAAAGAAAAAAGGATCAGATTCATTTAAGATCATTGCAAAAAAATAAAAAACAATCATTACCTTAATAAAATTATTCTTTCTTTTTGTACTATTATTAAAATAGTTTATTAAGGTAAACAATAGTATGATTCTACTTTTGTAAAGCAGAAGACAGATAATGAAGTGTCGTGCATCTCAAAATTATTCTTTCTTTTTGTACTATTATTAAAATACCTTACAGCCTTTTTATTGTGGATTATAAACTTCCTTCCTCTTTTGGTAATTGTTTTTGTTGAGTTAATGAGAAAATCCACATGTAAGTGAAAGTATTGTCCCATATTGAAAGAGTATAAAAGTGAAGAGAAATATTGAGATGTGTATCCCACATTGAAAAAAAAATAAAAAATAAAATTGTGTCTCACTTTATAAGGCTAAGAGGCTACCCTCATTACCACATGGTTTTGAGGTGGAATCTTCTTGGACTTGTATAGTGGACACTTGAGATGGGTGAGACTTCGGCCCGTTTATCAATTTTATACCACTTATGTTTTTTATTAGTTGACACGTTTTCCATTTTGAGAAGTTTCTTTTTAATTGACACGTTCCTATTTTGGGTAAACTTTGTGTTGCTAAATGTCAATTTTACCCCTTTTTTTTCTCCTTCCCGCAATAGTCTTTCTCCTCTCTTCCCTAACTGCCTACCCAGTACCCACTTTCTCTCCTCTGCTATGACTAGGATGACAATGAGTCGGATTCAGATCGGATTATGCAAAATCCAAGATGTTGAATTTTTAATTTGCCTCCGCCTCCGACTCCAAGAATCTGACTTAAATTTTCAACCTCCGACTCCTACTCTGACTTTAAATTTGATTTTGACCAAATTATCAATAGCAACCCATATATAATCAACTTCAAAGACCTATGAATACATGAATTGAACAATAAAATATATATAAGTACATAGAAAAGTCGGAGTCGGATCGGATAAGTCGGTTTCTAAGTAGACTCCAACTCCGACCCTCTTCCGACTCGGAGTCGGATTTTTTAAGCGAAGTCGGACTTGGATTATTATTTCTCGGATTCAGTTCGGATTTTTTTCTTCGGATCGGATCAGACCATGAGCGGATTCGGATTAAATTACCATCCCTAGCTATGACAGAGCAAATTAATTAGTATAATAAGAATATTAAGATAACAATATATATACTCGCATAAATGTTGCACTCCTATGTACCCAGAAAATAGCGGCTATTCCAACATATATCTGCGCGTTACAACTTTACATTACGCTATTATTTATTCTACAGGTATATTTTATGAATTGTATAGCATCCCCAACTACTCAACCTTACAGAGTTTTCTATTGTGGATAATCAACCCACCATATAATGTGTTATGTTAATCTAGTATTACTTCAAGGATCTGTCTACAGCAATTGTATGTTCTAGACTTCTAGTTGTAGTACCACTAGTACAAGCTGTACATTTCACCTTTCATTTGGGATAGTGTGCAAAACTTGCACAATAACATGTTACATATCCTACTAATAACATTCATTACGGAGTATTTAAGTTTTCTTTCTAACATCCCTTCCGTTGCTGATTGTTTGATTTATTAATTTCATGTTATTGCACTGGTAATGTTTTATTTATTTTTTATTTATTTATATATATTTGTATAACTAGTTTGTTGGTGGATTTATTTAATCTTTGGGTTATGTCATCGTACGTGTGTCTTGGGTACTAAGTTAGTGTGCCTTGATATTAGCTAAAGCATACTGAAAGACCCACTAGCTACCCGTGTCATGTGTCACAATTTTTAAAAGGGCGGCCCACTAGGCCAAATAATGTCGAACCATGTTAAACACATACTTCGCAAGTTTAAATGGCATATGCCAAATTTTATTTATTTTATCATATTTATCACATCATATCATGTCATTTTTTAAAATGAAAAAAACGTGGTTCATACATGGCCCACAACCCAACACGCACAAGAATACTTTGGTCCTAAACAGGCCCAAAGCTATGTTTACACTCATCATAAAATCTCCAAAGAGAAATTACATCGGCAATAAAGCATAGGGTTATAATCATTATCGTAACTTTCTCTATTAGTACAAGTTTACAACTTATAGTTGGAGACTTGGAGTATCTTTACAAGACATGTGAACCCACAAGAAGTTTAACTTATGTTTAAACGTACTTGATAATCACAAGAATAAGTATGGTAGGTTAGGAAGCCCTTTTCAATAGACACATTTAGCATGTCTCACTAAACGACATTGTATTTCGTAAATTGTAATGATTAATTCAAACTTAATTATAAATTACGTGTAAAATGTAAATTAAGTAAGCAAAACATCAAGGAGTGATTAGAGTGATTTTATACAGGTGGTGCATGTTAATTTGAGTACAGCTAATTAGCAACTATAGTCTGTTAAAAAGCCTTTTATACTATGGGCTAAATATTGTTTAGGTAATTTAAACTGAAAATTATACCCTACATCCTAGTGTAGGATGGTCTACCTACACCCCCTGATGCTACGCCGTTTTGTAGCTTGCGGGGAGTACTCACGAGCTAATTCATGCTTCAATTCTTTCCTTTTTTTTATTTATTTTTTTAATTCCTTGTTTCTTATTATTCAAGCTATGTATATAAATGATTTTAAACCCAATATTTTCTCTCTCCTCAATTGATCAATTTCCATTTTTCTACCTACATTCTCTCTAGTTAATTCATCTTCTTCATTTGATTTTATACTAATTTTGCCGTTTATTTTTCCTACGATTTTGATAATTGTTGTTGATCATCAATGGCTGATTCTTCCTCTGCTAATTTCGATCGTGATTACGAAAGTGTGTTTCCGTCTTCTAGAGTTCGATTGATTGATTCGTTTGTTCATCAACAATGTGAGTAATTACAATCATAATTTTGTAATTTTTATCATCAATACATTGTTGTGTTATAATGCTCTGTTTATTTCAACTTAATTTATGTATTATTATTCTTTTCGTTGCTTCAATTTTCAAAATTTGATTATGATTATGATGAACGTTTTTGGATTGTTCATACTTTGTTATGAATATTTCGCTGCTTCAATTTATTTCATTGCTCTATGTTTGAAAATTGCGTGATTTTGTTTTTATGCTTTTATTTTTTTTTTTGGATCATTTTTATATTTAAAATTAATCAATTATGTGTTATCATTTGTACTTCTTAATTTTTTTATGTCATATATGATTATTTGTTTTTACCATTTTTTCTTGATAATATTATGTGTCAAAATTTTCCATATTGATCATGTGCAATTTTGCTATTGAACATTGTATTTGTTAATTATTGTTCATTTTTGAAACATGTTATGTTCATTTATAATTGTACATTAAAACTTTGTGCAATGAGAAAAAAAACTGATATTTCATATCTTGCTAAGGTTTTGATCTTATCTGTTTATTTAAGTGTTTGAAATTGAACATTTATATATTTTAATATGATCATTTAACTTTTATTTGAAGGCGAAGGATTTAGTGTTTAAAGGATTTAATATGATCATTTTTTGAAACTTGTTATGTTCATTTATAATTGTATATTAAAACTTTGTGCAGTGGGAAAAAAAAAGCTGATATTTCATATCTTGCTAAAGTTTTGTTTTTCTTATCTGTTTATTTAAGTGTTTGTAATTGAACATTTATATATTTTAATATGATCATTTAATTTGTTTTGTAGTCGAAGGATTTAAATATTCCTATAAATAAAAGTGTTGCTGGTGTTTCTGCTGCTCAAGCTCAATGTAATGTTCCTATAAATAAAGGTGGTGCTGGTGTTAAAAATGATGCTCAAGTTAATCCAAGAGTACTAATGCGTCTACAAAATCTCAAACTAGATATTTTGTTCCACCCGTAGTTCTTGGCATTGTTCCAACTTCAACTCAGGATTGTTCAAACTTCAATCTAGAAATGTTTAAACCCCATTCCAGAAATGTTCAATCGACAAATGTTTAAGTTATTCCTCCCACGGTTCCAATAAATGATCAAGGTGCTCTTGTTCAAAGTTCTTCAAGTGTTAAAGACATAAGAATTTGTTTCTATATAGTACCTTTTTTAGTATATTGTTTTTTTAAAATTCAACATATGTAAATGATTATTTATCAATTTGAAAATGAACAAAAGTAAAGAACCAACAACCAATCCATAAAACCTAAAAATTATATATATTTTTTCATACAAATAAAGATTAAAATGAAATATCAATTACAATAATTTTTTTAACAAATAATATCTATAAGTCTATTTTCCTCCAAAAAAAATCATCTATAAAACTATATACTTCCTCCGTTTTCTTTTACTTGCAACACACCTTTTAGGCACGCAATTTTAGGAGATGATTAGTGAGGGTAAACGAGCTATTTTATCAATATAATTTTTACACGAAGATTAGAATAGGGTTAAGTATCATTTGTAAAAATTATAATGAATAATTTATCCGTTTACATTATATAAACCCGACCTCAAAACACGTGCCACAAGGCTGTGTTGCAAGTAAAAAGAAATGGAGGAAGTTTAAGATATGATCATATACACATTCATTAATGAACATATACACTTTCATAAATGAACATATAACATGTACTATTCATTTGCAAACTTCCTTGCTTATCTTCGATTTAACCTATATTTAGTGTTTTTCTTCAAATAGCATCAGTTCCGCATCCTTGCTTCCTAATTTGGTTCACCTGTTGAACAAAATGAATTAACAAATGTTAATTATTATATACACTACTTTATAAATGAACAATATATCTTACATTATTGAACATTTATCACTTTTACACTATTTGGTTTCAAATCACAAATCTAACTCTCATTAAGTTTAGTAGTGAATGTTTCTATATGCTTCATAATTTATACTCCGCAGTTTGTATAATCAGCGTTGTTAAGCCATTTTATCTTCTCCAAAACAACTACGTATTCTTCAATTCCATGTGCAAATTTATATCAAATGTGTAACTTTGGACATCACTACAATATAGCTAGATTGGTTGTAAGATATTAGTTTTAATGCATACAAATGAACATTATCAATATTATACATGAGGATAATGTATAAAAGAAATGAACATTCGTTATTTAGGCATATAAATATATATGTAAACTGAAATGAACCAATATTAACATATATTTTAAAATGAACATTACTTTATATGTAAATGAACATTATGAATTTCATAAATGATCAAAAGATTTGATAGAATAAATAAGTCAGTTTCTCAACTCAAATGAATGATTATTTATGCATTTCATAAATGTGCATAACATATCATAAAAATGAACATTATTTATTTAGGCATATAAAGTCAAATATAAACTCAAATAAATTCAAATATACAAATGAACATTTATAATTCTATATATGTTCATATATTAACTCGGAATCGTAGAAATGTTAACATCTATACCATAAGACTTTTTAATATCTTTTAAAAGTTCTAGATCTACAACTTGAGACTTTTGTTCGTTGTTTTTTTTTACTCTTGTTTAAATAGGTTTTTGAAATAATACTTACGTTTCTTCAGACTATGCCTTGTTATGTTCAACGAACATGATTCTTCTCTGAATCATCATTCTCTTTATCTCTCTAATTCGAAATATATTTTTCGGTTCTGTAAAAAATAAAAAAAACACAAAACATAGTAGATTTTAATGATTTTTGCATAAAATAGTTCTAATCAAGTTAGATTATGTTTCTGAACATGTAATTTCAAAATGAAATACGTAGTAGAAAAAATAGGTTCATACAAAAAAATTTAGTAAAATTACTTACTCTTTCTGTGAATGTTGTTGCGATTGTTGAATTTCTTCGCAAATGTAGACATTTGAAGGAATTTAGCAATATTTTGAAGCAATTTCGTAGTATTTTGAAGCAATTTTGTAGTATTTTGAAGCAATTTTGGTTCATATTTTCTAGTTTTGATGAGAGAGAAAGTCTAGAGAAATGAAGAAGAAGGTTTTAGAGAGAATGGTGGGTAGTTACAGTAGGTTAGTGGGTTATGGGATGTGGGTAACATGATAAACGCATCGTTTAGAGGGGGGTGTAGGTATCCCTACCTACACTAGGGTGTAGTGTATACCAATTAAGAAAATAGAGGTATGATATGCGGCCCAAAAGTCAGCAATTGTTCGACCCAAACAAAGTAATTTTAAAAAAATGTTTTATTTTATTTTTTGACTTCACATACTACCTCCGTTATATATTAGTTGTAATTTTGGGGTATTATTTGTGAGATATAAAATGTTTCAAAGCTGTAACTAATATTTAACGGAGGTAGTAATTTTTTTTACTCTTTTTGTATTAATGCGAATGTCCCATTATTCGAAATAATAATAATAATAATAATAATAATAATAATAATAATAATAATAATAATAATAATAATGCGAATGTCCCACCTTAACCATTAACATTAATTGTATTTTGGCAATTTTTTTTTTGATGACAAATTCAATTATTAAAGTTATAGGATTTTTTGGATTGAATAAAGGCAAGAAGCCAATTCAAGGATGGGCTAAAGGAAATATATTCGTATAATCCATTAATCTCCCAAGTTGGGTGTCAAATGGAGTAATATCAAAACACAATCCCAATGATTAATGAGTTGTCATATACGTCACTAGGGCTCACTACATCTTATTCTTCAACGGATTCCACCTCAAAAATCCTAATCTTTCTACTAGTATTTTCTTTTATATATTTTGGATTATCCTTATTTTAGATTTTAAGGAGGATTCTTAAAAAATACCATTCAATGAATATTCAATGACGGATAATGCTAAGTTACAACCATTACACTATTTGAAGATATTCAATACCGCTACATTATCTAAACCTCATTAAAGATTTTAAATAATATAACTAGCCTTTTGACCCGTTTAATGCACGGGTTGCTATTTAGGTTAATTTTCTTGAAATGTGTTGCATATATATTTGTGTTATATGCGTCGGTGTTGTTTTGGAATTTAATTAGGTATTTTACATAATATTGTAGGATATGAAATGACATATTGGTTAAAATTATATTTTAAATTTAAGAGATGAAAAGACTATTTTATTGTTTATGTAATGTGCATTAATTAGTTTAACTTTAATTTATTAGGTTATAAATGAAACACTTCATTATCTTACTTAAATTTACAAGTTTCAGAATGCATAAAGACTTACACATTATTTATTTATTTTATTTTTTATATTAAAAAAGAAATACAAAAAGGTAAAAAGGAAATATTAAGGGAAGTGACATGTGGCATATGAGTGATTGTGATGACATGTGACTCGGTATAGATTTGTGGTTTGTGTTTTTAAATACTAAGTATAGATGTGTCAATACCTTACATTATCCTTTTTAACTGACTTTACACTAAAATATTGAAATCATGATCAAACATCAAACAAATTAGGTATGTGAAAGTATAATTTATTAGAGAAACTTGGTTAATTGAATTTCATATAGATACTTATGCATTGAAGTCAAAAAGTGTAGATTAAAAATAAAAAAAATCATTAATAGTTGATTATTAATGACATCACACATAGAATTGGAGGGAAAATTTTTAATGTGAGAGTGATACGTAGGATGGTTTAAGAGTTGATGATGTCAGCAATGTTTTGTTTTAGTGTTAGTTAATAGAATTTGAGTATTGATGATTTTTTTTGGAAGTAGATATTCAATTTGGTAAACACAAAAAAAAAAAAAAAAAAAAAAAAAAAAAAAAAAAAAAAAAGGGGTAATTTGCCAATTCAGCTGGCCCTGATTAATCCTTAATCAAGATGTGTGGCCCATCCAAAGTCAAATACCATGGGATGGCTTTAGCTAAATTAAGCCAATTATCACGATTCACGAATGTGTGATGGGCCCACCTCGAATTAGGAAAAAGAAAACTTCCTTCCATGTGGGCCACGTGTCTGATTACGATGAAAGTCCAGGTTCAAGGATATTCTTAATCCTTGTTTAAATTTAATTGGTATACACTAGACCCTAGTGTAGGTAGGGATACCTACACCCCCCTCTAAACGATGCGTTTATCATGTTACCCACATCCCATAACCCACTAACCTACTGTAACTACCCACCATTCTCTCTAAAACCTTCTTCTTCATTTCTCTAGACTTTCTCTCTCATCAAAACTAGAAAATATGAACCAAAATTGCTTCAAAATACTACAAAATTGCTTCAAAATACTACGAAATTGCTTCAAAATATTGCTAAATTCCTTCAAATGTCTACATTTGCGAAGAAATTCAACAATCGCAACAACATTCACAGAAAGAGTAAGTAATTTTACTAAATTTTTTTGTATGAACCTATTTTTTCTACTACGTATTTCATTTTGAAATTACATGTTCAGAAACATAATCTAACTTGATTAGAACTATTTTATGCAAAAATCATTAAAATCTACTATGTTTTGTGTTTTTTTATTTTTTACAGAACCGAAAAATATATTTCGAATTAGAGAGATAAAGAGAATGATGATTCAGAGAAGAATCATGTTCGTTGAACATAACAAGGCATAGTCTGAAGAAACGTAAGTATTATTTCAAAAACCTATTTAAACAAGAGTAAAAAAAAACAACGAACAAAAGTCTCAAGTTGTAGATCTAGAACTTTTAAAAGATATTAAAAAGTCTTATGGTATAGATGTTAACATTTCTACGATTCCGAGTTAATATATGAACATATATAGAATTATAAATGTTCATTTGTATATTTGAATTTATTTGAGTTTATATTTGACTTTATATGCCTAAATAAATAATGTTCATTTTTATGATATGTTATGCACATTTATGAAATGCATAAATAATCATTCATTTGAGTTGAGAAACTGACTTATTTATTCTATCAAATCTTTTGATCATTTATGAAATTCATAATGTTCATTTACATATAAAGTAATGTTCATTTTAAAATATATGTTAATATTGGTTCATTTCAGTTTACATATATATTTATATGCCTAAATAACGAATGTTCATTTCTTTTATACATTATCCTCATGTATAATATTGATAATGTTCATTTGTATGCATTAAAACTAATATCTTACAACCAATCTAGCTATATTGTAGTGATGTCCAAAGTTACACATTTGATATAAATTTGCACATGGAATTGAAGAATACGTAGTTGTTTTGGAGAAGATAAAATGGCTTAACAACGCTGATTATACAAACTGCGGAGTATAAATTATGAAGCATATAGAAACATTCACTACTAAACTTAATGAGAGTTAGATTTGTGATTTGAAACCAAATAGTGTAAAAGTGATAAATGTTCAATAATGTAAGATATATTGTTCATTTATAAAGTAGTGTATATAATAATTAACATTTGTTAATTCATTTTGTTCAACAGGTGAACCAAATTAGGAAGCAAGGATGCGGAACTGATGCTATTTGAAGAAAAACACTAAATATAGGTTAAATCGAAGATAAGCAAGGAAGTTTGCAAATGAATAGTACATGTTATATGTTCATTTATGAAAGTGTATATGTTCATTAATGAATGTGTATATGATCATATCTTAAACTTCCTCCATTTCTTTTTACTTGCAACACAGCCTTGTGGCACGTGTTTTGAGGTCGGGTTTATATAATGTAAACGGATAAATTATTCATTATAATTTTTACAAATGATACTTAACCCTATTCTAATCTTCGTGTAAAAATTATATTGATAAAATAGCTCGTTTACCCTCACTAATCATCTCCTAAAATTGCGTGCCTAAAAGGTGTGTTGCAAGTAAAAGAAAACGGAGGAAGTATATAGTTTTATAGATGATTTTTTTTGGAGGAAAATAGACTTATAGATATTATTTGTTAAAAAAATTATTGTAATTGATATTTCATTTTAATCTTTATTTGTATGAAAAAATATATATAATTTTTAGGTTTTATGGATTGGTTGTTGGTTCTTTACTTTTGTTCATTTTCAAATTGATAAATAATCATTTACATATGTTGAATTTTAAAAAAACAATATACTAAAAAAGGTACTATATAGAAACAAATTCTTATGTCTTTAACACTTGAAGAACTTTGAACAAGAGCACCTTGATCATTTATTGGAACCGTGGGAGGAATAACTTAAACATTTGTCGATTGAACATTTCTGGAATGGGGTTTAAACATTTCTAGATTGAAGTTTGAACAATCCTGAGTTGAAGTTGGAACAATGCCAAGAACTACGGGTGGAACAAAATATCTAGTTTGAGATTTTGTAGACGCATTAGTACTCTTGGATTAACTTGAGCATCATTTTTAACACCAGCACCACCTTTATTTATAGGAACATTACATTGAGCTTGAGCAGCAGAAACACCAGCAACACTTTTATTTATAGGAATATTTAAATCCTTCGACTGCAAAACAAATTAAATGATCATATTAAAATATATAAATGTTCAATTACAAACACTTAAATAAACAGATAAGAAAAACAAAACTTTAGCAAGATATGAAATATCAGCTTTTTTTCCCACTGCACAAAGTTTTAATATACAATTATAAATGAACATAACAAGTTTCAAAAAATGATCATATTAAATCCTTTAAACACTAAATCCTTCGCCTTCAAATAAAAGTTAAATGATCATATTAAAATATATAAATGTTCAATTTCAAACACTTAAATAAACAGATAAGATCAAAACCTTAGCAAGATATGAAATATCAGTTTTTTTTCTCATTGCACAAAGTTTTAATGTACAATTATAAATGAACATAACATGTTTCAAAAATGAACAATAATTAACAAATACAATGTTCAATAGCAAAATTGCACATGATCAATATGGAAAATTTTGACACATAATATTATCAAGAAAAAATGGTAAAAACAAATAATCATATATGACATAAAAAAATTAAGAAGTACAAATGATAACACATAATTGATTAATTTTAAATATAAAAATGATCCAAAAAAAAAAAAATAAAAGCATAAAAACAAAATCACGCAATTTTCAAACATAGAGCAATGAAATAAATTGAAGCAGCGAAATATTCATAACAAAGTATGAACAATCCAAAAACGTTCATCATAATCATAATCAAATTTTGAAAATTGAAGCAACGAAAAGAATAATAATACATAAATTAAGTTGAAATAAACAGAGCATTATAACACAACAATGTATTGATGATAAAAATTACAAAATTATGATTGTAATTACTCACATTGTTGATGAACAAACGAATCAATCAATCGAACTCTAGAAGACGGAAACACACTTTCGTAATCACGATCGAAATTAGCAGAGGAAGAATCAGCCATTGATGATCAACAACAATTATCAAAATCGTAGGAAAAATAAACGGCAAAATTAGTATAAAATCAAATGAAGAAGATGAATTAACTAGAGAGAATGTAAGTAGAAAAATGGAAATTGATCAATTGAGGAGAGAGAAAATATTGGGTTTAAAATCATTTATATACATAGCTTGAATAATAAGAAACAAGGAATTAAAAAAATAAATAAAAAAAAGGAAAGAATTGAAGCATGAATTAGCTCGTGAGTACTCCCCGCAAGCTACAAAACGGCGTAGCATCAGGGGGTGTAGGTAGACCATCCTACACTAGGATGTAGGGTATAATTTTCACTATTTTCTCCCAGCCTATGGGCCGTCACATTAATTTCTGAAATTACCTCATTTAAAGAATACTCGTTGAATCGGCGACCAAAATGTCGGGTTTAAACGACGAAAATGGCTGCCGGGAAAAGTCGCCGGACCTAATATTCCGGTGTATTGTTTCCAGTATTTCCGGCATCATCGCTCAATTTTCCCTACTTTTCATACCGTATTTCTTCCCACAATTCTCTCTCCTACTTCAATTCCTCCTCTCAGGTAATTTAGCCCTACTTCCATTAATAAGAAGCTCAATCAATTTCTAGGGTTTTTAATAATTTTTTAATTATTTATATTTAATCATTAATTGCAGCTGCAGTTCTTGCAATTGCTATTGGATTATGCCAGTTTATCAAGCGTTTGCTGAGAGTTCATGCTTCAGCCCCGGCTTTTGTATTTTTTCATATGATCTTCTTTTGGATTGTTTATATTAGCGTGATTAGTCAAGGTAATTTTGATTAATCGTACTTTGAATGTGTAACTTGCATTTGCTTTAGGCAATTTAATTAATAATTGGAAAGATTATTGTTGTTGATGATTAGGTTTTAATATGATTTGCATAATTGGGTGAAATTTAACTAGTCTTTCTGCTTGATTATCAGATTTAAGTTAAGTTCATTCGCGGGTTGTAATGTTTCTTATACATATGCTGAAAAGTTGACAAATGATTTATTGCATAATCAGTTTTACCTTGATAGTGAGATTATTATTCTCTCCCATTTCAAATCAAGTACTTGTATCTTTTAAGGCTATGCACACGTATTAGTTATTTACGAGGTAATTATAGAATAGGAAAATTTTGTTTTGTTAATTGGATTGATTATGCAATAGAGAGAGTAAATAATTATGCTGAAACCTCAAATACCTGGTTTGGTACGTTTTGTGTTCGATGCTCCATTAGAGCTTGTTTTGATGCCTGCTTTATCACATAGTTCAGAAATAGGCATTGCATGTTCATTTGAAAAATATTCATTGGTGCAAATGAAAATGTGTTAAGTCTCTTAAGGTTTCTCTTCTTTTGATCATCACTCGACTTTTGGTTTGCTTGGTTTGCAGCCGTTTCAATTCCGTCAAATGTTGTATTCAATGCAGAGCTAGCAATTCTTCTTATTGGGTTTTTGAGGTGAAGTTATTTATCACTCTTTTACTTTTGAAGCACCACTGATGTGCTGCTCACAATAGCAAATACTTGCTTGGCTTCAGGATCTTATCAAGTGATCCTGGTTTTGTTCGCCAGGACTCTCCCAGTTTAGTTGAGGGTTCAAATTCAGAAGATGGGCTTCATCTGGAGGACGTGGAGGTTGTGAATTAGAAACAACACTTATTGTTCTGGAAATAATTTGCTTAATGAGCTTGATGTCGAATGTTTACAGGAAGTATCATCTACAACAAGAGGCATAAGCTTGCACAACTCAAGTGAAATGGTAAATTTACATATGCTATATTCTGTTTGAGGGCTATTATGCCTCGTGTAAATACTTTCTGTCACTTATATTTGTTATCCTACTGTCTTTGACCCATGTCTTTTGCTCATTTACAAAGTTGATCATTAAGAATGTAAAATTCAGTCTTTTTTTACATCTCCTCTGGATTTCAATTGCAAATTTAAGATCAACCTTGACTTTAAGTCTTAAACTATCATGTAAGAAGATGGTTCATGTTGCCTTTTTCCCTTTTTAGAGTTCGTTATTTTCAAGAAGGACGCGCTATTGTAGGATTTGCAAAGCCTATGTTATTGGATTTGATCACCATTGCCCTGCTTTTGGAAACTGCATAGGTAACAACAGAGCATGAATTTAAAGATTAGACCTTAAACATGCTGCTCAAAATTTAATGACATTTTACACTACACTAGATTTTGTATATTTTGAATATGGTGTATCATTTTTTTTCCTACTCATTTTTGCTTCAGCTTCAGAAATCAGAATATTTATGTCTGATCATCTACTTGTCTGCAGGCCAGAGCAATCATAGGCTTTTCATGTCACTTTTAATTATATTCATAATGATCGAGGCATCCTATACAATGCTTTCTTATCAGTGTAAGCTTTATTTCCCTTTTGAATGATTTTCTTAATCTGTTGCATAATCTCTTTCTCTGTTCTCTCCCGCAATAGAATTAACATGCAAGTGTTATAGCACTTAGAGGAATTAGCGCTGAATTCCATATTTCCATTTGGTATTTTGATCTCTATACAATTTTTTTCTTGTCTACTCATCTACAACTAATCCACCCCCCCCTCCCCCCCCCCCCCTCCCCTTTCCAGTATTAAGTACTGAGCATAAAGTTTGCCTGGATTTCAGGGATTAACAGAAATCTGGTCTTGACAGAGAGGGGCTCCAAGGTAAATCTTTCATTGTTTCTCACCGTTTAGAGTATCTTATTTATTATAATCATCTATGTATAACTGGAACTTCAGGGCAGGTACCCCGACATATTATTCACATGTTCATCTAATGTAGCTTTGCTTGCGGAATTTTCTTTTGTTGCAGATTCAATACAGCTTGGTCATGAGCACGATGAACTTTTCTTTGCTTCAAGTGCTTTGGCAGGTTTGTGCAGTTCATGGAGAATAGTGGATTCAGTGACGGGAAATGAATTGAATTACTAGTTGACTTTACTCATGATTATATTATACAGGTGGCTTTTTTTGCATGGCATGTAAATTGTGTTTGCCTCAATATAAGAACTGAAGAATGGGTAAGTTTTGTATGTAACATCTTGACCAATAAGTAGACATCTTATCATAAGCACAACAGCATAACTTAAAAGTCAAAAATGGTTGTATTCGTGGTAAAAAGATTGAAATTCGAAAGACTTGCTTGGAATTTAACAGAGAGCTGACACTTTACATGCAAGAGATTAACAATTTTTGTAGTGTGCTAACATTGTCTGTAATTTGCATGCTTATGTGTATGTAGATAAATTGGAGAAGATACCCAGAGTTCCATGTCATTGTTCAGCCTACACCAGGTAATTTCAAAAAGTCTAGGCTTCTTGTTCTGTTCTGGGAGTTCTGCCTCCTGCTTCCATTGATGATGTAATTCTTTTCTTCATACATACATCATATCTGCCTAATGTAATTATTATTGTATGAAATAGATCAATCTTTGTCAGATACGAGGTTCAAGAATCCGTATAATAAGGGACTTTTATGCAACTTGAAGGAGTTCTTGCTGAGTTGAGATCAATGGTTCACTACTCATTGAGTCTCTTGGGTAAGTAAAATTGTTACATCCTGTACTGGTTTAGTGCCCTGACTATGGTTTTGATTGATATCAGACCTTGAGTCTTGAATTTGAATTCTGTTTAGTTACTTGTATGTGTTGAGGTTATGTCTAAGGTCCCTATAACTCTGCTGCCAATGAGTTCTCATGTATATATTATTGTTAATTGGTCAACAATTGTAGACTTGTGGATTCTCATGTGTATGACACAAAATTCTACGTTTACTTAGTATGCCGTCTTTCTGGATCATCCTTTTGTCTTTAGATATTCTGGTATTTCTGTATTCATAGCTAGTGCCTTTTATAGTTCTTTCGGCTAAATTCATTATGAGCCCAGATGTGAATTTGCAGTATTGCAGGATGTCTTTTCAATCCATTTCTCTTTTAGAATAGTTATTTAACGCAGTATGTCCATGACACTATTGCATGTATTGCATTTTCATAAATGTTTGGATATATGTCATAAATCGAATTATCTAGCTACACTTCATACTGAATCTATTTATACCTGTATTTTTTCCCATCTATTCTAAGTTTGTGGACTACTGGAGCAACTGCTATCTGCCCTGCCTACATCCCTTCGTGTTTCCCATGTGACATGACTACCCATGTACGTTTTTTGTGACCGTGATTTCCATGTTCTCTATTATGATTATTGAATCATTTCACGTATCTGGATTGTTCTACTTTGTAAGTTTTGTTCTAAGATTCTCAAGACATGGAATTGTGCTTGGCCTATTGCCTTGGATCAATGGCTATTTGTTGCGAGTAGTAAATCCTAATACGTCCAAATTATAATGGTTTGCAAGAATGGAAGTATACAACTGCAATTGATAAACACAGAATTTAATTGCACAAAAACACCATCTTACATCAGTTACACGTACTCAATTCCATCACAGGGGTTCACTTCCAAACAAGCAAATTACTTAGACACAACAACTAACTTATTCAATTGAAATGACAGTAATTAACATTGAGCACACTTCTAACAGATATTGGGACCTTTTTAAGCAGAAGAGATATCGATGCTCTTGACCTCAGGTTTCTTCTCTTCCACCTTTGAAATAGTCACAGTAAGCACTCCATTATCCAAGTCAGCCTTAACCTCATCCATCTTTGTGTTTTCAGGTAGCCTGAAGCGGCGAAGGAACTTACCACTGCTCCTCTCAACACGGTGCCACTTGTCGTTCTTCTCTTCTTGCTCCTTGCTTCTTTCTCCACTTATCTGCAGGATCCTGCCTTCTTCGACCTCGACCTTCACTTCTTCCTTCTTCAGCCCAGGAAGATCAACTTTGAAAACATGTGCTTCTGGTGTTTCCTTCCAATCAACCCTTGTGCTTGCAAATTGGGACGTTTCACGAGCTGAGCTGGGTACATTGGCAAGGGCTGAAGTGAGAATGCCATCAAATGGATCCCAAGTGTCTAGGGAAAATGGATCAAAGACATTGGTTTTTCGGTTACCAAAGAAGCTTGGAATGAGCGACATTTTTGGAGGATTGTTTGAGCTGTGCACAGGTGATTTAAGGGTTTACTGAATTGAGATTGGGATTGAACTTCTTTAGTGTGTTTTCTATGTTGATGATAGAACTGAAAGTGCATTGCATATATTTATACATGATTGTAATGAGATCTCGGAGTTTCTGGGCACTTCCTCCAATAGTTTAATATTATGATGTTTTTGTTAAATCAATTTTGAGGGACCCAGATAATGTAGCTCTTATTTCTACAATCTTCTGAAGGCTTCTTTATCCTAATTTTCATCAATGCCTAAATCACTATGATGATTGTTTCCTGTATCCTGTTCTACAACATTCTAGGACCTTACATAAAACTCAATCAATCAAAGCCTTAATTCCATAAGTGGGGTTGGCTACATGAACCAAATTTAATTATTTCGTGTAGTCACCTACAAAAATCTTCCTCCTCCATCCCTTACGATCCAATGCTTTATCCTCATGCAAATCTATATACTTCATATCCTTCCTAACTCCTAACCAAGTCATTTTGGGTCTCCCTCTCCCTCGTTTAACCCCCTCTATGGATTCTATGACCTTACAGACTCGAAAAAAAAATTCAAACTAACTAGCTTAATAATGCATAAAAAAAAAAATACATACAATAATACAGAGATGATTCAAATCTGAAATGGACCAAAAATTTATCTAAGGTATAAGTTTCCTTGGGAAAAACAAAATTTAAAATGATTTCTCACGTTTTTTTTAGTACATACTCCTTAGTACTAAATTTTACATGTGCTAACGCGCAAAATATATAATACTGGTAAAATATATACTACGTATATTATATTATATTATACGAAGCACAAAAGTTTATTAAATTCAAAAAAACAAAAAGCACGAGTTTATTATTATAAGAGGGCAAATTTGCATGTCTTTAACAGTGTGATTAATTAATCTATGGTTTCCAATTTCATTTCCTTGAAATAATATTAATTGTCAATTTTCTAATTATATTTATAATTATTGCTTGATAATTTTTTCCATATTTCTAATTTTTTACTTGGCTTATTTTGTTTTGTTAGAGTAGTTAAGAGGTGAAAATTGGGGATTTGGATGCGTCTCATTCATCCTACTTCCCCCCCCCCCCCCCTAATTTAAGATTCCGTATCTACAATGTTGCATATAATACGGAGTACCACATTAAGGATCCATAGTTTATTGATGTTTAAACATTAGTACTCTACCCATGAATGGAAATAATACTCCATATTAGTATACTTTGTACGGAGTATAAGACAATACGAAAGAGAAAGGTCTAACGTTCACAAATTGCTTTGTAATTATTATATGCTTATACAAATTTACTCCATTATGTTCAATTCCCAAATCGAAATTTACGACCCAAAACTCTAACTAGGTATTTCATTTACTAGATCCTGTGAAAGACTTTCCTTGATCTTTTTTTTTTTGAAGGCTTTCCTAAGTAATTATTCATTAGGTAGCATCAATCTAATTCAATCCTTAATTATTATAAATCCTAAGGTTGGATGGATTAAAGTATATTCTCTAGTATTTTTTTAGGTGTACAAATATCATGAAGAAGGAAACTGGAGATTCTCTCGTGTATTCCAACTAGCTCAACGCTGTAGCAATGGAGGAACTTAGGTGTAAATTTGAAAAATCTTTTCATTAAATTTTTTTATTAGTCCATTATAACTCTATCTATACAATTATTGTTATATATATATATATATATATATGGAAATAAAGATAGAATATCAATTAAAATCATTTTATAATTATAATATTGGCTGTTAGAATTATGTTTACCTTAATCAATAAAAGAAAAAAAAATCAATTTTCCTAATTCTTTGGTTGCATAATTGATAACTCATTTGCCTATATAAATTCTGTATTTAGCTATATTATTATACAAATATAATCCTAAGTACTCTTTAAATTCTTCTTAAATTTTTTCTTTGCACTTTCAATCTATCTCTAAACTCCTTGTCTAATAGCCGGAGCACCATTAGAGAAGTGCAAGTAACTAAAAGACATATTGATTTGATCAAACACCGTATTCAATTATAGGTAAATGTCATATTCTACTATATCTTTGGAATTTGAAATATTAATTTACCTTTTGCTAAATTATACGGAGTACTTCGTAATTATATAGGCACATTTGTACGTATGTTATAGAGGGTGTTTATTATACTTTTTTGTGCTTTAAATTAATGATAATGCTTCAATCTATTGAAGTTATACATCCATGTTCATGAATAAATCACTTACATGCACCTGTGCACATAAATGTTTGATATTTTCTAAAGTATGGAGTGTGTTTAGATTTTTAAATAGTTATATAATTATATAATGTTGGCAAGGATTGTGGCTTCGCGCCAATTCTAGTGTTTTGTCAATTTTTATGGGTAACATATTGCTGATGGGTCAGGGCTTTATAATCTTATATTTCATATATGTGATTCCGCTAGTCTAGTTAGTAGAATTACTTTTATATGGCCCAAATCAAACCGGCAAAATTGACAGAATTCTCAACTCCGGTTCAAGCTCGATTGTATACTGATCTCACCCATGCGCTAGACTTTAATTCTAGTATCCGTACTAATTGATATACATTCATGTGTGCAATTAGACACTAATCCCACTCGTGCAAGTTGTACTAGCATTGTAATAACATACATTAATTACTTTTTATTATAGATTATGAATATTGAAGAAGCATTCAAGTAACATATACCTCCCCGTCAAGAAGTAAAAGTAACGTATATTTTGATGTTAACAATACAAAAAATAATCTCAGTATATTCATTGTCAATTTCATAGATGTGCCTACATTTTTTATTTATTTAACATGGTTTTTCAAATTTACAGGACACCTAGACCGACCTCTCAATCAAAGGCTACAACAACAACAAATTAGAGAAAAATGCATCAAATTCTATTGAAACTCATGTTGATCTGCACGCTAATTTCGTACTGCTATGGTTGTCTCGAAAACTTTACAACAACGAGCTTCGATGAAGGGTTAAAGAAGCTCTATGGAGAAGAAAACATAGTCATTGAAGATGATGGAAACACCGTCTACTTATCCATTGTTAATAACACCGGAGGGTCCGGGTTCATCTCTCAAAACGTTTACCAAAGCGGGTTATTTAGTGCTTCTATCAAGCTGCCATCACCAAACTATACTGCTGGTGTTGTTGTGGCATTCTACTTGTCCAACAATGATAAATATGAGGGGCACCACGACGAGATTGATTTCGAGTTCTTGGGTCATGCTAACGGTCAGGATTGGGTCTTGCAGACTAATATATATGGTAATGGTAGTACCAGCAGAGGAAGGGAAGAGAGGTACACGTTATGGTTTGACCCGAGTGAAAAGGCTCATAAGTATAGTATATTTTGGGGCGAAAATCGGGTTATTTTTTATGTGGATGATGTCCCAATTAGAGAGAATTACAAGGTGAATGGTTTGGGTGGGGATTACCCGTCTAAGCCCATGTCATTGATTGCTACTATATGGGATGGATCGGGTTGGGCTACGAATGGAGGCCGGTTTAAGATCAACCATGAATTTGACCCGTTTGTGGCTAGGTTCTCGGACTTGTTAATCCGTGGGTGTGCATCCGACCCAAATCAGAAGGTTTCTAACTGTGATGATGTGAATGTTTGTGGGAATATAACACTCCAAAACTTAAGGGAATATGAGGAGTTTAGGAGGCAACATCTTACATACTCCTATTGCCATGATAAGAACAGGTATAACCCCCCTTTGCCTGATTGTTTGGTTGGTCCAACAGGTGGTAGGCCTAGTTGAAACATTAATTAATATTCACGTTTGGAAGATGATTTTATTGATTGTTCATATTCTTTTCGAATGATTATGCCCAAGATGTATTGTAGTCATTGTTATATTTCATTAATTCTTTTCGAATAAAAAATTCATATTTAGTAGATGATAATTCATTTTATGTTGTTTGCCTATGATTGATAAAGAATTGAAAGTGCTGCGAGTATTTACATCAACAGTAAAATTTATTCTTGTAAACTGGACTTGTTATTTTAACTTAAAGGGGGGAGTGTGAAATGATCTTTTTGCTCGAAACCCTTACTTTAGATGACCAAAACTATATAGCATGAAGATGGACACAAAACAGCAATGTTGAATTCAAACCCAGAATTTTGATGAAAGTACTTCAGAATAGCATGCAGATAGCATAGATTACACGATGAGTTCGATAGATAAAATTAATTGGTCTCACCCTCATTTTTACTGGTAGAAGTCATGCTTTGATCGTTGCTCATGAAAACGTCTGTGAGGACCGTACTGGAATAAAATGCAGTTCTCACCAGCTCTAAAGCCAGTCAAACACTCAAAATTAATTTTCAAGTAAGCATTACAGTATTAACAATTTCCTGAACGTTATTCAGAAGTCCAGAATTATACTTACATGAATTTATAGAATGTAACTATCATATTTTCTAGAACAATTGTAATTAAACTTAAGGTTGAATAATGAGTAAACTGTGACATATTCTTAAAAATGTAGTCCGGGGAAATGTGACAAGTAACTTAGTATGGAAACGAAAAATATGAATAGGGCAAGAGAAAGACCTTTTTACCATCGACCTCAACAGTCATCTCTTGGAGGAAGCTGATATCTTTGACGCCATGTATGTTGAAGAGATTAATGCTCGAGATGGTTGAGCAAGGTGTTATCGAGAGATCATCCTTCACCATGTAGTTAGCAGCACCCTTAACATACCCATCTATCTCATCCCGGCTAGATTGGGAGTAGGAGGAGTAGTTACTGTTGCTGAGAACAAATGCACAAAATCTTAAGAGAAATGGTGAAGCAAATGCTAAGGTGAACACTTCAGTAATACCAATCTAACATATACTTGTACTTCTTATGTGCTAGATAAAGTTAGAAGTATGAAGTATTAACCAAGTCTGTGGAATCATGCATACTTAACTTAGGCCTTTAGCTTGAAGATGTATACACCTAGTTCTTATATTGTGCACAGGGAGCATTCAAAAGCTTATACAACGGCGTGTACATGTATTGCAATTGAAGAATTGGAATACGAGCTCTACTTGTATGATGTCCAATAAGGATAATTTATTTATCAGCTCTCGTTTACTGAAAGTTTAATGCTTCTACTATTTCATCTGGGTGTATGATCAAGCCCTATGTGGCTGTGTGTGTGTGTAACACCCTGGTGTATATGTATTGTTATGAATCAATTATTCAATTATACAAAATGATGCAAACAAGAAAGTGAAAATTAAAGAGAACAAGTTCAAGAATTGAGTAATTTTGAAGCAAGCAAAAAAGCAAAGCAAAATTACAATGAAAAGGTGGTGACAATCAAGTGAGGATTTTGTAAGATTCTATGTACACGGGAAGCATAATAAACGACATTACTTGTACTTGAAAATTCAACAACTCGTGTATGTTTCGATTTCAATAGCTTAATAATCACCACATTACAACAACAATTGCAAGTGAAGAGTGTAAAGAATCACTTGGACTCGTGCTTATCAAGTAGGATAGTAATAAAAAGAAAACTCAACAATGTACAATTAAAAGAGTCAGGGCAACTAGTAAACTTAGTAATATAGGTGACAAATGAAGAAGAAATTATACTCCAATTGAAACATTAAACAATAAACTTTAAGGGGATGCCTGAAATGCCAATAATAGGGAAGGAAAAGTTAATGAATAAAAATTCCGACATTTTTTAAGTGTTATATAGGGTAATAGGGATAATACTTTCCCCTCACTTGGTCACTCTTACCTTCCACCACTGTCACCGTCACCACCCCCATCACCGTCACCGTCACCACCTCTATCACCGTCATCGGCACCACCATCTCCCATCTATCTCTTCAACCTTTGTCTTCCTCTACCTCAATCACTCTCCTTGTTCTCTCAATTCCAAATGAGCTTGCCGTTGGAATGAATCAATTAAGTAATATCTTACTCTATGTCGGTTAAAATTGACCAAAGATTTTAGTTTAAAACCTTCAATTGGAGTTGGATTTATCCCATAAAAGAATCTCAATTGCAAATTTGGTATTTATCTCTCTCTCTCTCTCTCTCTCTCTCTATATATATATATATATATATATATATATATTTCCCGGTGGTTTGTGAAATTGTGGTGTTGGAAAGTTGTTGCGGTGATGATGGCTAGTGTCGCCGGTAATAATGGTTGATGGTTACATCTGTCATGTCCCTCAACTTTGTTCTTTAACCCTGCAATAATGCCAAACTTGAGAAAATGAAAATATTAACCCATTAATTGATTCTCCTGTAAGATTTATCCCATTAATACTACCCCCTTAATTATTCAAGGAAATCCAGGCAAGGTCAAAGCCTCTACCTAATTATACCATAAACCTATAAGGCTCTGAATTGATAGTCACATACTCACATACACTATGTTAAAGAATATTCAAACAAAGTTGTCAACTTTCCAAAATTAATCCAGTGTTTAAGTACTACTCCATAGTAAATACTCCGTAGTAATAATAGAGTTTACCCGGACACACATACACGTACCATGCCATAAATATCAAGGATTCAAACAATGAGACAATTAATTTCGAACATAGTAGTAAAATGTACTCCGTAACATACAATTTAGTTCTCCGTAATAATAAAAAAAAATAGAAAGGGTTAGAAAGAGGGGAAGGAGGACTCACACTTGAATTAACTGTTGAAGGACATGAGCCTGCTTGACTTTAGTAACAGATGAAAATTTAGGGTCCAAAACAGAACTCCTGACATCAGATTTCTGAAGGTATGATTCATCAAATAAGTAGATACTTTCATAAAGTTTTTCCAAGGATAAATTAGAATTTCCATCTCTATTTTCGGAATTTTGTTTCAAAAGACGGAGGATTGAACCAAGTGGAATCTCCATTAACCCCATCAAGAAATCAACAAATTCCTTCCCTGCTTCTGCAAATACCACCTTCTTTGTTACACTGTTTACCAGCAACTTCAACTTCACTCCCATTTTTTTCTTTTTCCTGTCAATGGGACTTCCTCTGGCTTGAAAATTGATAGCTACTTTATACGAGTATCACTTATGTCTACTATGCCAGTACTGTCACACAAGATTTGGCTTGAGCACGGTGCATTGGTATCTATTGTGCCAGTATTATACTGACTTTTTACGCTATCCACGTATGTTACTTTTACTTTCACTTATTTAACTGAACTGCTATTCGTCGTTCGCAAATTACTGGGTGACCTTCACATTTTTAATTGAAATGACATTTTTGCCCTTGTGGGTATTTTATCTATTTAAGGGTCCAGCATGGGTAAGTTTAGTTACCGACAACATTAAAAACATTACCGAGCCCACCACTTGTGTTAAAAAAATCCCGAGCATTAAAAAATCCCGGTTCCATCATTGTACGGTAATCCCAAGGAATTTAAAAATCCCGGGCCAGAAAAGGAAAGTGTACGGAGTGATGTTTTACGATGGACGACGACAACGTTCACACGCCGGAGGGTTCGACGGAAGAATCTGTAAGTATTTCGGATTTTTTTTTTTTTTGTAAATAGGACATCCGCTTGATTTTCCCGGAAATCTGGGGGAGATCCGCCCAAAATTTCCGGATGTCCCCAATAACATCCGGAAATTTCAGGCGGATGTACACATCCGGATGAAATTTCCGGATGTAATTAGGGACATCCGGAAATTTTGGGCGATTTCCGGAAAAAACAAGCGGATGTCCTTTTTTTTTTTGTTTTTTTTGTTTTTTTTTACGTAATTGTTATTGTTATTGTTATTATTATTATTATTATTATTATTATTATTATTATTATTATTATTATGGTTATTAATATTAGTTTTGTTAATTTTGTAAATTTCTGTTATGATTATGATTATTATTAATATTATTACTACTATTATTATTACTATTGTTGTTATTATTATTATATTAGTTATTATTTGTTAATGTTACGTAGTTATTGTTGTTATTATTATTATTATTATTAGTATTATTATTGTTATTGTTATTATTATTGTCATTAGTATTATTATTGTTATTATTATTATCATTAGTATTATTATTGTTATTGTTGTTATTATTATTATTATTATTACTATTAAGACTATTATTGTTATTTTTATTATTATTATGATTATTTGTATTATTATTGTTATTATTATTGTTAAATTTAAAATAGTAATCCTTGCGTGTTTTATTTGTTTGTATTGTTATTTTGATAGGATTCGGAGGTTGAAGACGACGGTGACGTTGTGAATTACAGTGCACATTTTGTGACAGACACGGTTTTTCTAATGTTTGACGATGCAGTTACATGGGCGGATGCTGTTGCAATAAATCTGGGATTTATTTTGGTGAAATCGTCTTTCAACAAACAGAGGGATGATCGTCCAGTTCGATATTTAAGATGTGACCGGGGACGCAGGAGTAAGCCGAGAGATCTTGAGAACGCAATTCGGAAGGACACCAAAACCAAGGGCATTGGTTGTCCTTTCTACATCAAGATATGTTACGAGTTCGTCACCAATACTTGGTTTATCCGGGCGAAAGATGATGTAACTGGGACCCACAACCATCCAATGATTGCGTATCCAGAGGGTCATCGTAAAATTAGTGGGTTGAGCCCGAATGCGAAGCAGGTTGTGCGTGACATGACGAAGTCTAAGGTTGCACCGCGTAACATCATGGCGACTATCGCGGAGCAATTTCCTGATGATCATCCAAACATCAGACACATCTACAACTGCCGGAATGACTTCAGAGAGGAGATGTCTGATGGGAGAGGAGTTGTTCAGCAATTTCTACATTTGGCGAAACAGAGTCAGTATGTTTACTGGGTCATGTCCGATGATGAAGGCGTTTTACAGCACGCCTTTATGGCGCATCCAGTCATGGTAGACATCCTACGGACGTACCCCTATGTGATCGGTATAGATTCCACTTACAAGACTAATCGATACGGGATGTCGTTCTTTGAGATAGTTAGCGTGACACCGACAAATCAGAATTTTCTCGTCGCTTACGTGTTCATGCGCAACGAGAGCACGACAAGCTATCGATGGGTTTTGCAGAGGTTGAGAGACGTGATTGGGTATAATAAGGAGCCGTCGGTTTTCTTGACAGACCGTGAGCTTGGGCTATGTGCTGCATTGAGGGAAGTGTTTTCAGGAACCTCGCACTTACTTTGTCGATGGCACATTAACAAAGATGTGGAGGCTCGGGTCACTGCTATGTTCAAAAGCAAGAAAATCGGTGCGTCTTTCAAAAACGGAAAATGGAAACGTATCATGGACGCTGCAACCGAGGAAGATTATGAGGCCGCTGTAGAAAATATGAAAGATAAGTGGGCAAGTTTTCCAGCAGAGATACAATATGTAGAGAACACATGGCTTTGTCATAAAACGAAGTTCGTGACATTTTGGACAAACCAAGTTCTACATTATGGCAACACCAGCACTTGCAGAGTTGAGAGCCAACATTCGGCCGTGAAGATGTGGTTTGATTCCTCGACAAGTTTGGTGTAAGATTATTGAACTTCATGTATGTACTTTTTTTAGGAATTTGAGTTACAAATCATAACGATTTTTCTTTGTAATGTGCAGGTTCTTTAGATACCGTATGGGCTCGAGTTCATAGCCACATTGGTAATCAAATCATCGCAATTCGTAATGGTTTGGAGGCTTCTAGGTCGAAGATAGGTCAAATGTACCGACAGTTGCCACTGTCACGTATAAACGGGAAGGTGTCTCAGCATTGTTTGAAGGTTCTCGATGAGGAGACAAGGAGGATGAAGGAGCTGAGTTATCAAGTGCACGAACGATGTGGATGTGCAATGCGTGTGACCCACGGGTTGCCCTGTGCATGCCAGATACATGATTCGCTAGCTGCTGGGACAGGATTGTACATAAGGCAAATTCACCCGTTTTGGAGGACCTTGGTTATTGATTCTGGAGATGGTGGGACGGTGCCTGGCAATGACTCGACCGAGGATGCTGCACATTTTCGTTCTCTGATGGAGTAGGTGTTTGATAGTGATCCTGCTGTTCTTCGAAACGTGTCTCGCATCATTGAAGAGGAGTTGCATCCGGATCATTCCGATCTCAGAGAGCCTGCTGTAAACCACCGGGTTCGTGGTCGACCAAGAAAAAATGATACAAGACGTGATCGTTCTTATTTTGAACATGTAAACCGCCAACACACTGAACGCGGCGCACGACAAACAGGTACGATTGAGTGTTGTGTTTTTCACATAAATCAGCGTTCACTAAACTATTAACTGAAACCTACATTTGTGCAGGAGATGTAAATGACATTAGCCAAAGCCGTTATCGACACATGCTTCCAGGGCCGATGTTGCCTTACATCACAGGATGGAAGGATGTCATTGGCGATGGGAACTGTGGGTTTCGTTGTGTGGCCGAGTTCTTCTTCGGTGATCAAGGCCGATGGTATGACGCTCGAGAGACAATAGCGAATGAGGTCCTCGGTTATCGAACCCTATATGAGAGGATTTATGGGCTTGGAAGACTTGAGATCAATGTGCAGCGTATTCGATGGGACGGTGGGGCGGTTGATTCCCGTCATTGGATGGTTGCAATACAAGATTTATTTCCTATTGCGACTTGGTTCAACGCAGCGGTTATTATTCTTGGTGTAGGCCAAACACCAACTTGCTACTACCCATGCCTCACGATATTGCCGTTGCGGGCAAGAAGGGGGGTCACAGCACCGGAGCGAGAGTTTGTCATCGCTACAGTTGGGGCCTCACATTTTATTTGTATTGAACTTGCACCTGATTCGCCACTTCCCCCGGTTGCAGGTTGGTGGACCGAGCACCACGACCCAAGTGTTGACGGTCGGGATCAGCGTTACGAAGCTAGAAGGAACATGTGGGATGCCTTAATTAGATAGTGAACATGTTGTTGTACTTTCATTTATGTTAAACAGTTGTCGTTATGTAATTTGCAACGAATTGAACTTAATTAAACAAAATATTTACAAAACCACCAAAACAGTTGTTCAATACTTAAAGTACGTGACGAATAAATAGTACATAAACGAAATGCGTACAAGGGAAATAAAAAAAAAAACAGGAAGTTCACAACCCCATCATCGCCCTCCAATCAGCTCGTAGCGCCTCAGCCATTGCTCTTGTATCACGCGATAGGCTCGGATACTCCTCTAGGGTCCTGTTGATGACCTCCATAGACCGACCCATCCACTTCAATTAAAAAAACAACATATTAAATAAATCACAAGTTTTTTTTTTTAAAAAAACAACATATTAAAAACAACATATTAAAAAAATCGGATTTTAAAAATAACATATTATAAACAACATATTAAAATAGCAACTTATTAAATTATACCAAAAAATACAACTACTTACGTAATCCGTGTTAGTTCTCTCTGGCAGTGTGCGACTCTCATGTGATGACGCAACTGGAGAAACACGTGGATGAGAAAATCGGTACAGCCACTGCATGTAACCAGGACCGACTGTAGGAGCACCACCACCAAGTCTGCTGAGGGCACCTACCACGACACTAAAAGACATACCAGGGACAAACCGAGTCCACATCACAGATGTCATCTCTGGCGAAAAGTCAACCCGATACATCTTCAAGTTCGTCGGTCTCTTAGCCTTCTCAGGCCTGATAATGGCTGGTGGAATGCCCTGGACGTATCCAAGTTGCCGAACCACTCGATCAGGCATGTATGGCTCAATGATGCTACGATACTGGATACAACCAATGAAAAGATTAGCAGGCACGCGTCGTGCTGGATCAACTCTGTATGGTAGCCAGTTAACTTCATTGTCAGTCAAATGATCCAACCTAGCCCGAAAAGCGAGAAAGCGCTCCATGCTCTTGTTAGGGCACCCCAATCCAACATCCCAGGCGGACGCACGAGGAATAGCAAGCTCTCTGGTCAAGGTCCCCTGCTGAGGACGGAAACACGGAAAGTACTCGTAGATCCACGCCTGCAGAAGCGTAAGGCAGCTAGCGATAGAATCAGCATCTCTTCGTGATGTTGTACCCAATTGTCGGTACATGTATGCTAGCACAGCAGAACCCCAGGAGTACTCACTAATCTGAACATCCTCAGCAAACAGCTCGTTGAGGAAGGAAGGATGAGTACGGTTTCCACTCTTGTCCAAAAACAAACAACCGCCGAGTACTAACCACAGGTACGCCCTGTAATGGAAACTGAAGGGCCTCTGCGCCTCCAAGGTCGACTCAACTATCCTCTCATTCAGGACCCCACTACCCTGCCATACGGTTTTGGTACCTCACTTCTCATTCAGCTCTTCCTCAGTCATATCCAAGGTAACCGAGCACGTGTCCCGTAAAACGTCCGTGCTAGGAGTAGTGGATACCATGGAACCGTCGACACGAAACCCTAGAATATGATACACATCATGCAGCATGATCGTGATCTCCCCAAAAGGCATGTGAAACGTGTTCGTGTCTGGCTGCCATCTCTCAACAAAAGCAGAAATTAAGGGCCAGTCAAATCGCCGGAACATGATCCCGGGTAAATGAGATAGACCAGTGCCATCAATCGGTTCCAGGTGCTCCGGCGGAAGACGAGCGCGCCAGTTACCCAATTCAGAACACAACTGTGTCCTGCTCAAACACCGCAGCAAGTTTCGCTCCTGCCCACCCCATATGTAGGCAGACACGTGACCCCCAAAACTCGGAATAACGGTACCATCCTCAGGCCCACCTGGCATCGGCTCCTGCACCACCCATGACTCTGACGAGCTGGTAGAAGCTTGACCTGGTTCACTACTGCTAACATATCTCCCATGGTCACCCCTATACACAGTACGATAATCCTGAGGGTCGTACTGTGCATCTCCAACAGATTGACTTCCTCGATCTTCATCCTCATCCTCATCTGATGAAGGCACTCCAGTAGACGAATACATGGGGGCGCTCCCCTGTGACTGGTGCTCCCCCGACCAAGCACCAGCAGTCCCATACTGCTGCTCATGCTGAAACGGTGCATGTGAAGGTCCTGCACCACCTAACTCCCTCCTAACAGACGCATTCAAACGTCTTGATCTTGCATGACGAGGACCAGAACCCTAAATCTGCATTAAAAAAATAAGTACAGAATCATATTTCAATAATAATTCATAGTCTAAAAAATCAAATCAAAACTATAATAAATCAAATCAAATAAACAATAATAACAGCATTACAAATAATAACAATAACAACACACTAACACACTACAAATAATTTCAACACAATAACAGACCAAATCAAAACTATAATTAACCACAAAACTGCCAAAATTTAAACGCAACAACGACAACCCAATAAAAAAAACAATTACAATAACAATAACAACAATTTAAGTAAACAACCATAATACATAACAACAACAGCAGCAAAAACCAATACAAACCAAACCAAATTTACATAACAATAACAATACATAGCAACAACAAACTTACTTTAATGCTAAACTATAATTATTGTAAAACTAAATCAACAAAAAATACATATCAATAACTATTGCAAAACTAAATCAAGAAAAAAATTATTTTAATGCCACAAATGAAGGACACAAATTACTTCAAAAAAAAAAAAAAATAAAGGACACAAATATTTTCAAATTAAAACATGCACCAAATCAACAAAATCGAAGACCAAAAAAAAAAAACATAAATTAAAAAACAAAGGAAAACAGAAAACAAAAAAAAGGTGGAAAAACAGAAAAACACAAAAACCAAAAAAAAAAGGGAAAAACAGAAAAATAAAAAATAAAATAAAAAAAGGGAATAACAGAAAAATAAAAAAATAAAAAAAAACCTGGAAACTGGACTTCTGCCCAGAAAATTCGGAAGTCCAGGGGAACTTCCGGAAATTTCAGGCGGAAACCCCACTTCCGCCTGAAATTTCCGGAAGTTCCCCTGGACTTCCGGAATTTCTGGGTGGAAGTCCCCTTGTCCAAATTTTTTTTTTTCAAAATTCAAAATTTTAAAACAAAAAAAAAAACTCACCAGCTCGCCGCCGCTAACGCCGCCACCACGACCACCAAACGTCAGTCTAATTCTCCGTCGGTCTGCCATTGTCGGATTCAACGTTTGATTGCAAGATTTACTTGTGTTTGAGTAGCCTTCAACTATTTTGGTTTTTTTTTTTTTAAAAAAAAATTCTGATTTTTTTTTTTTCAAAATTTCAGATTTTTTGGAAGGTTTTAGAGAGAGAAAGTGTCAAAGAGTGATTTTGTGAGATGGGAAATGTCTCATAAAGCCCTTACTTACTTTATCGAGTATTTATATACGGAGGGCAATTTAGGATATTCGTCACCTAGTAAAATGCGAACGATGTTTAACAACACCCCTTATTTAATCATGTTAGATGCAGTGATGTACTCGTAGATATAAATCATACTCCCTTCGTTTTGTATTAATCGCAATACTAAGATGTTCACAAAATTTAAAAAAAATTATAATATAAAATTAGCGATTTTTTGGTGCAGCAGGCCACACCGTGTGGCAGGAATTACCCGAGTTATTTTGTTAGGGGTTACCTGAGTTATTCAGTCAGGGGTTACTCGGTCTGGGGTTACTTAATGGGTTCAGACAGGGTTAGTCAAGGGTTACTTGAGGGGTTACTGGAATTACTCGGTTAAGGGTTACTCGAGTTACTCGGTCAGGGATTACTCGAGTTACTCGATTAGGAGTTATTTAAGGAGATCGGTCAGGAGTTACTCGAGTAATTCGGTTAGGGGTTACTTAAGGAATTCGGTCAAGGGTTACTTAAGGGGTTACTTAGTCAGGGTTTACGTTACTCGGTCAAGGGTTAATCGAGGGGTTCGATTATGGATTACTCAAGGGGTTACTTGGTCAGGAATAACTCAAGTAACCCCTGACCAAGTAACTCGAGTAACCCCGACAACTCGAGTAACCCCTGACCGAGTAACTCGAGTAACCCCTGCCACACAGTACAACAGGCTGCATACGAAAATTTGTGATATAAAATATGGTTGGTGAAAAAGTGAAATAATAATAATAAAAAAAATAAAAAAAAGTAGTATAAGTGGGATTGGTAGGAAATAGAAATAATAGAATATTTGTGAAAGTGAGGTTATTGGGAGATAGACATCATAAAATAATGGTGGGTTTTTTTTTCAAATATAGAAGTGTTGCAATTAATATGAAACGGATGTAAAAGAAAAGTGTTGCGATTAATACAAAACGGAGGGATACGAAGTATATCCGAATAGTCATATTCATCCTGTATTTTATTACTTTGTACTTGCTTCATTTTTCTGTTGTGGTCGTATTTTATTACCTTTTTTTTTTTTTGAAACTTTGAATAATGTTTTACTATTTTTCTTCCCATTAGTGTGACCTTCTCATCTTATTTTAATATTTATTATATTCTCTCTCTTCCCTACTTATACTCATTTTTTGTTTTATAATTTTTTTTTTATTATTCAACCACCCCACTTTCACTATATTTTACTAAATAATGCCCGAGCCATGCTCAGTTTTTAATTTTAATACAGAAAAAAGAATTGAAATATAGAAGTGTGTAGAAAAATGTGCATAATAGTAAAGAATTAGATAATAATGCTCCTAGGAAAATTAATAATTATGTAAAAAATCTAAAAAAAAAATAATAAAATTAAAAATAAAGCAGAGTTTAAGAGGAAAAATTCCCTCCAAACAAATCCTGCTTTAATATAGAGTAATGGATTCCTTTTTACTATTTATCTTAAAACTCCACACAAAGATAAATGAATCAAGTAATAAAATATGGAGGGAGTACTTCATAACATGTACTTCCTAATTTTTATCCCAACAAGTCCATATCATTTTAATATGTTACTAAAGTCACCAATTTTATCATACACCTTACAAAAAATAAAATAAAAAATTGGTACACTATAAATTTACGCTTCACTACTGTCTTAATTATTTTTGGGGCCTTGTGCTAATTATAAAAATGGGCCCTTTTAATTTTAATAAATTAACTAGGCAATTTTTCTCTCTTTATTACTCCATATCAAGGAGAAAAATAAAGCCATGAATAAAGTTTGCATGGTGTTAAAAAGAGTAAAAGCTATTTTTCCTCAAAAAAAAAACAAAAAAAAAAACATAAAGCTAGTCCGTACTATTATATAACATTGCAATATTCTTTCTTTAATTTTTTTTTCCCTCTAATCTGTTTGGTAGGGTGTAAAATGTTTTACATCATTTTCTCTTCTTTTCCACTATTTGGATGTAAAACAATTTTCCATCAAGAGTATAAAAACTCTTGTATGAGTGAAATTTATTTTCCTTTTGAAATGGCGGGAAAACACTTTTCCTTCATTTCTTCTCTTTTCCTTAGCAATTTTTTACCTTTCCTCCTATCCGTCCTATCCCTTTCCCTTCCACCTTTTTTTTTCCCAATGTATTTTTACATTTTATTGTAAAATGTTGTACATAAAAATTCATTTTACACCCTACCAAACGGAGCCTAAATGAAAAGTGTATAGAATTATTGAAGGTTTATGCATGAGTTGTAAAAAGATTTTAAAAAAACTCTTCACGAGAATCGAACATACGACCAAAGAGATTAGAAAAAACAAAAAAAAAAATCCTTCACGAGAATCGAACAAGCGACCAATGTGCATGCTATACTCTCAAATACAAATGTTAACCACTATGACATCTACCTAGCATTAGATTTTATCTGCAGTAAATTATGATACATACTATATAGTTAGAGGCCCTTTTAGTTCAGAGGCCCTGTGCTAAGGCCCACCTTGCACACCTTACGCTTGAATGTAGGATGGACACCTTATTAAACACCCAAAGGTATCACTACAATTTGACATCAAGCTAACCATATCAGTTTGCTCAAGTATACGATTAGCAAATTAACAATATTTGCCAATGTCTAACAAATTTCAAAATTCATTTTCTACAATGTGTACCTTTTCATACTTAAAACAGTACGTCCTAGAGTACGCAATTCAAGATTCGTCCGTCCAATAAATCAGATATTGTCGCTCAATTGGGCCCTCCACTATCACGATTCACGAAACCATCATCTATTTTATACTCTCAACTGTTAAATACATTACTAGCAAAAAACGATGATGGTTAATTGAGTACCTCACTAGCCATTATTGCATATGGGCTTGGGCTTCTTTGGGCCTTGCTTGATTGTGGTGAAAATATCATAGCCCATCACTCGGGTCATTAGTGAGAGCTACAAGGTCATTGAGAGTTTGAGATTAATAATGATTTATTAATAGACAGACATGGAGAGGATTAGCTAAAGAAAAATTAAGGTTGTTATAAAATTTTAGGTGGATAGTACCAAAACCTGTTTGTGCCATTGCGTTTGTTACGTCTTACGTGCACTTGCGTACAGATACGAAGGTATAGCGGCTAACAGGCTAAGACAGTAACATTGACAGCAAAATATTCAACAAAAACCATGACAGTTGCTGCTTAAACTAGCAGAAAGGTTCATTCTAAGCATCAGAACATTAGATAAGCCATACATGAATGTTCATTAAGTTATCCTAATTGCCAACAAATTGTAAAATTATTTACTTTCAGCACGAAAATCTAGTTTATTCACCAGATGCATGAAACATAGCTGCATATACAACGCAAGACGTAGAAGATAGCATTATCCCTTGATCAAGTCTTGGAACTGTTGGTAGGTTTAACACTGGGAGCCTTGCCAATGAATATATCAGTAAGCACCGTGCTAGACCCGAATGCAGCTCTTACTAGGTTTAAGGCCTACCAAACATATGCTGCACTTGTGAGTGTAATGCATATATGAAGTATATAATTGACTGACTCAATTTAATTTAAGAACTTGATGAACAAAGTACGAGTAAACAACATTGGGAGAATTGTATTTAGAAGGAAGAAAAGAGCACCTTTTCAGCGTGGACCTGGACAATCATCTCTTGAAGAGTGCACATGTCTTTGATACCATGAGTTTTAAAGAGATTAATGCTAGAGATGGAGGAGGGTGTTATTGTCAGATCATCCATCACCATGTACGCAACCGCGCCTTTAACATACCCATCTACTTCATCAGTTTGTTGTGAAGAGGAGTATGAGTAGTTTATGTTGCTGCTGCTGCTTCTACTACTGCAGAGTATAAACGCAAAACTCATGATTATAGCCAAATCTCTTTAGAAATTTAGATAAAGATCAGGAAATATTAACAGATTGTTTGGATACAAAATTAGTAAGAAATAAGAGGGGAAAGGAGGAATAACTCTTTGTTTGAGAGGTTTTAAAGAGTACAAAATAATATTCGGCAAAAAAAATACAGGTTTACACTGGTTAGGGGCAAGACTACATACATACATACATACCTGTCAATAATAATACCACCCTATGCACCAGACAACTTATATAACTATAAAAAAAACGTTAGAATTCTAAGACAGTCACAGAATAAGTTCAAGGTATAAATTAGTGCAAATAAATGCATTTGCATCTTATATACATAATCTGTGTTGAAAAGAGCAGAGATTATGATCAACTCAAGCAGGGGAAAGGGTAGAAGGGGAAACCGTTCAAGAATGAACTAATACACGAATGAACAAACTAATCCCATTAGCTTTAAAATAATTAAGGGAATGTAATGCTTCGTATATTTAAACCAGTAGCGGATGCACACTCCTTTAAACCAGAGCATCTATTATGGACTCGGGTGCACCCATCTCTTGGTGCACCCCTAACATTTTTCTACTCACAAACTCCCACATGAGCACCAGAGCATGTGAGATTTAGTGTTTTTTTTTTTTTTTTTTTTTTTTCAAGTATTACTTGTGCAAAAAATTAATCTCGTGTTAATTTTTAAAATGCCAATTATCATATCATGGACCGGCTGAACAATAGTTCAATGACCATGAACATACTTACATACAATTCAAAGATTCCAATTCGCAAACATCTATCATCATATTGCTATACATGCTCATTTTCGTTGCTAATATAAATTGAACTATATGTTTGCAAGAATTCAATATTTGAACCACTAAGTATATACTGAACTATATACTTGTAAATGATTGTTCACAATTCTTAATCTTTAAGATCATCATCATGATACAATTTTCAACATGCCTCGTGTTTGATGACAAGTTCCATTAACATTGACATGATCACGGAATAATAAAATACAAAAATAACGACCATTACCACCTACCAAACAGGCCATACGAGAACCAAAAAAAAAAAAGAAGAATTAGAAGGAAGGACTCACAGAGGTACCAAATCACGAAGCACAGCAGTCTGCTTAACCTTAGAATTGGAGGTATGTTTAGGGTTAAGGATAGATTCACGGACTTCATGTTTCTGGAGATAGAACCCTCAATAGACTTAGCACTCTCATATATTTTGCCAAGAGATAAGCTACTCAGAATCCTAAGGATTGAACCAAGTGGAAGATCCATTAAACCCAGTAAAAAATCCACAAACTCCTTGCCTGCCTCTGCATAAACCACTTTCTTTGATTCTTTGTTCACTAGCAGTTTCAGCGTTATTCCCATTTTCAAACTATTCTCTGAAAATGAAAATGTAGGGTTTAATCTTTTAGATTTAAAGTCAGCAGGCAGAGAATGTATTTATATATTATATGTGATTCATCTAGACGTAAATAATAGCCCACATTGCCGACGGCTCAAATAAAATTTAAAATGTCAAAGTTATCTTTTTAATTTTTTTCTAGAGTAGATTATCCTTAAATCAAGTACTACGTGGTTTTCGGTGAGATGATCTCATGCTAGTTATTTTTTGAGAAGTACCCTAGTAAATTGGTTGGTAAGATATACAAATTTTGCCTTTAAACTATTTTGCTTTTTTGTGTTGAAAGTGTATTGAGCTTTTTTCTCTTTTTTTTTGCAACATAGAAGAAACTCCCTCCGTTTTTAAATATTTGATCCACTTTTATTTTCGGCCGTTTTTAAATACTTGCTACATTTTCTTATTTGGAAAACATTTACAATATTTAATTCATTTCTCTCAATTAGTGGACTCAATATAAATTATATTTATTAATTTCATATTCTCTCTTCTACCATTCTCTCAACTAATTTTGCTTTTTACAACTTTGGGATATTATTTGTGAGACATAGAAAAATTCCAAAGTTGCACATAACATTTAACGGAGGTAGTATTTATTATTCTTCTACCTACCCCACTACCTTCATATTTTATTACTTTATCTAATTTCTCCTAAAACTCCGCACATGGAAAAATGGAGCAATTATTTAAAAACAGAGGGGGTATTATAGTCGTCCTCTGTATTCTAAGTACTCCGTTTCTGTAATGCAGTCTCAATAGTGTCATATGAAAACTGATTTTGCACAAAGATGTCTTATTACTCCTGCGTTTTATATAGTTATGAGGGTAACTAAAATATTATACAAAGTATAAAATACAGAATAAATCCAAATACAATGATATTATTGACATCTTACTCGAAGTATTCATTAAACAGTACAAATCCATAATATAGTTCTACACGAATACAGTGATGATAGGAAATATCTTAAAGCAACTTCAATACTTATTTCACACATGCAAATAAAGAGAATTCATTCTGAAACAGCAAACATTAGAGCTTCATTCGCCAGAGACCTCAATGGCCTTGACCTCAGGCTTCTTCTCTTCCTCCTTTGGGACAGTCACAGTCAGCACACCATTCTCCAAGCTAGCCTTCACCTGATCCATCTTAGCATTCTCTGGCAACCTAAACCGACGTACGAACTTTCCGCTGCTCCTCTCCACGCGGTGCCACCTATCATTCTGCTCCTCTTTCTCTTTGTTTCTTTCTCCACTAATCTGAAGGACTCTCCCTTCCTCCACCTCCACCTTTACCTCTTCCTTCTTCAGCCCTGGAAGATCAGCCTTGAAGACGTGAGCCTCAGGAGTCTCTTTCCAGTCGACCCTCGTGCTCACAAAAGCAGAGGTGTCCTGAGCTGATGGCACATTGGCAACGGTTGAGAAAAAACCATCCAAAGGGTCGAAAACATCTGAGAAGGGATCGAAAACATTGGTTCTTTGGCCAAAGAAGCTTGGAATGAGAGACATTTTCGGGTTTTCAAAAGTAAGGAGGGAAGGCTGTGAATTGTGTGATAAACAACAATGCAAATGCTTAGCTCTGTTTCTTGCTGAGATGATAAGTTCTCACAACATCAACCTATATATAGCAAACGATGCGAGTGTTCGAGCATTCAAGTATCAATGATAAGAGTAATAAAATATAAGAAAGTAAGGGAGAGCTCTAGTTCCTTTAGAAAAGGGACTCTTTTAGGCCTTCTAGCAGCTTCATAGCTTCACCAGTATTCATCTCAAATGTTCAACTCAATGATGATGGAACAATTATTAATTAATGCCACATCCTATTTCCTCAACTTTCCACAAACTTCTACCAACAAAAATAAAGTAATAGGACAACACACACACACCCAAAAAAAAAAAAAAAAAAAAAAAAAAAAAAAAAAAAAAAAAAAAAAAAAAAAAAACGTCATCACCTTCAGGAACAGTGTGGATACTACCTCGTACTTTAAAGTCCTTCTGCACAAAACCACCCTGCAATCTACCTCTTAACTCACAATTCTGAGTAACAATTTGCAAAAAGGTTTACTTTCTTGAGCTGATGGAAAATCTTAACCAAGTTCCACTCAATCTCAAGAAAAAAAAAAATCCAATCCGATTCCAACTGAATTCAACACAACTTAGGACCCTAGGACACAACTGAATTCGATTCCTAGTACCACGATAAATCAATAAAAAAAATATTAATTAACTTTACAATACTAAAATTTTTTTTATCAGAATCCTAACCTTAAATCAGAAATTAAACCGAATCTAACAGCTGACTCAAGCTAAACAAAAAATGAGACCAAAACCAAATCATATACTTCGTATTACAAATCTAGTTAGAATGACCACGTCCGGAGCCATTCCTTGACAATACCTATGACATATGAAGGGGATGCACAGTGTGCAGGCTAAAGCAGAGGATTATTAATAACACAACCACAAAACATTCAAAAGGAGGTCATCTAACCTTGTCCTCCCTTGAGTTATGCAACAGTGCCCATAGCCAGAAATAACTCCATATATCAAGTAAAATATAACCATTATCCGTGGAAACAAAGATCGGGCAAGCAAAATGCACCAAAGATTCATATGGAGTAAACAAGAAAATTATAATTTTCCCCACAAGAATTATGAAGGATCATGATAAAAGATAGAACTGATATCATGACAATAAGAAGTGAGGAGGCACAAATCAGGGCTGCACAGCAGTGATTTTCACATGCAAAATCTAAATTACAACTTGGATCTAAAAGAGAGTTTTTACCTGCAGCAGAGTCAGTGTAGTGTTATCATCACTTTTCTCGGATTTCTCCTTGTCTAAAATACTCATGTTTCTGCTCAGCCTTCTTTAGACTTCAAACAAGTCTATCCTAACAGCCAAAAAACTAGTAGCACGGTATACATTTCCCCTATTCATCAGATCTATTGTGGCTTTGTTCGAATTAGTTATGTGAGTGAATGAGAAAGTGGCCATTCCCTTTTGAACAAAGTAGGTATGACTCGGTATGAGGGGTTAGAAGCAGAATACATTTCAGGAGAGAAGGAAGAGGTCTTATGTCCAAATTTTTCACTCAATTCCTCTATACAAAAATTACTAAAAACTTGTAAAACTAACAGCAAAGTAGAAATACTTGCATATTCTGAAGCAGCAGAGTGGATCAATGTCACCTATACATTTGATTCTAATTTTTAAAGCAGAGAAACTGAAAGGTACAGCATAAGCAATGAGTAGCTAGTAGTGTGGTACAGGGCAAGACTGAAACACAACTCAAGAATGGTCCAAATGCCTAAATTTATAGACTTCATGTTCTTGATCATGCAGAAACAGGCTACAACATTCTAGCAATCACGAAATTAAGGAGAATTGCTACTGAAAATGAAACAAGGGAACATGGAAAAAGGTAAGATTATCATAACTCAATAAGTAAATAGGCCCAGTTCAAGGCCACAAGAGAACCCATTCAGCGAGCAAAATCTAAACTGCAACATAGTTCCGCTGGAATACATTCAAACACTACAAAATTAACAAGCTTGAGATAACTAGAGAAGAAAACAATACGGAGTAACATACAATTCTAAGGGCTATTTCCATTCAAAACTGTATTCTTTTATTCTTGATCAGCATCTTTATCCTTCTTTTTCTTCTTTTCCTTCTTCTCCTTCTTTTTCTCACTTCGACTTCCATCCTCTGTATCAGCAGCAGCATCACCGTTTTCCACATCCTTGCTCTTCTTCTTTTTCTTCTTCTCTGATTTCTCCTCATCAGTTGACTCTGCCTTTTCTTCTTTATCCTTCTTTTTCTTTTCCTTCTTAGACTTGGACTTCTCTACATCAGGAGTAACAGGTTCGTCAGCCTCCTTCTTCTTCTTTTTCTTCTCTTTGACTTCCACAACTTCCTCTTCCTGAACTTTAATCTTCTTTACATCACCACCAGGACTAGCATCGACCTCCTCCAATTTCCTCTTCGACTTCTTCTCCTTCTTCTCTTCTACTACCACATCTTCTGCAGTCGCAGGTTCAGCTGCAGCAGCAATGCTAGCAATCACAGAATCACCACCAGTAGGAAGAACCACATTCCTTGCCCACTCAGCAGGAGTCTGCTCATTCGGCTTACCATGCTTATCCAGCTTGCCCTCCGCAATCAGCTTCTTCTTCATCGAAGCCCTTGGACCAAGCCCCCACTTCCTGGGATAAGTATCCCTATCCATAATCACCCTCTTAATCTTGGCAACTATCCCATGATCACAAGTAGCCATAACAGCAGTAGTCATCTCCGCAATCCCCAAAGCAATAGCTTCACCCTTAGTAGTCATCAAAACAACCTCCTCCCCAACCTCAACATCATTCTCAAACCTAAGCAACCCAGGAATCATCAACTTAGCACCATAACAAATCGCATTCACCGCAGAATCCTTGACAACAAGCCTCTTGTAGCTAGTCAAAACAACTTCCAATGGCATAATAACCCGCCTCAAATAACTCTCATCCCTATAATTATCATACATCCATTGCGCATCCATCACATCATGCATCGTAACCATATTATTCTTCTCCCCTAAAATACCGGACCGCACCCTCCTAAGCTCCTGCATATGTCCTCCCACACCCAACAACAAACCCAAATGAACACAGAGTGTCCTGACATAGGTACCAGCCTCACAACTAATCCAGAAAACAACCAAATGCCTATCGGCATCATACTCAAGCAGCTTACTTTCATAAATAGTCCTAATCCTAAGTTGCCTTTTAACAGCAGAAATCAAAGGAGGGCGCTGAAACACAGCACCTGTCAAGGTTTCCAAAGCTCTAGCAACCTTAGCAACATCAGGAACAGCAGAATGTAATCTAGCAACACAAACATACTCTTTTCCAGCACCTTGTTGAGATTTAACTAAACGAGTTGCTCTTTCAATACAAACAATTAAATTCCCAGTAACCTTAGGATCTAAAGTACCAGAATGACCAGTTTTTTCTACCCTTAAAATACGCTTAATCCAAGCAACAACTTCATGAGAAGAAGGATTAGCAGGCTTATCGAGATTAAGAATACCATACCTGATGTACTCGGCAAGAGGTCGTTTCAATGGTGAATACCCAGATGAAAGAGGGGTGTAATGCCCAGTTCTAACATTCAATCGGTCGTAGTTTTTCAGGAGAATTGGCCACTCAGAAGTGTCGATTGACGGGGTGAAACTCTGGGGTTTGATTAAGAAATCAGTGTCGTTTTGGGGTTGTGAGTCAGTCGTTTTGGGGGTGTCGTTCTGGTCGATGACGACGCTCTTGCTTTTCTTCTTCTTCTTGTCTGAGCGAGAGATTTCGACGTCCGCCATTGATGAGGTTAGGAGGAGAGAGAGAGATGGAAATTAGGGTTTTGTTAGGGTTTGGAAGGGGGTGGAAGAAGAAGACGGAAATGAAGATGGAGTAAGAGTTTTATGTGAGAAAAGATGGAGGCTTTTTGACTGAAAAATGGATGGGGGTTTAGGGTTTTAGATTTTTCTTTTCTTTTTGGGCTGGGTTTTTGGGTTAAGAAAATAGTGAACTTTTGAAGATTTTTAGGGCTCTAATTTATTCTTGATTGTGTATTGACATTAGAGTTGTTTGACTTAGATGACTAGATAGATGGTACTATTATGGCCCAATCCTAAAAGTAGCAATTTTTTTTTTTTAGGATCCCTTACTCTCGAAGGTTAAAATAAATAAATAATACGAAGTACTTCGTATAGCAAAATTAGAGATTGAGGTTATTGATTAGTTTTACTTGAACATCGTAATCACGAATCTGATAATGCAGTGGATTAGCTGACAAATGCGGTATAGATCCCTCGCCGTCGTGGTGGTTGTAATTTTTTGCCATTGTGACTTGCAATTCAGGCTATGTGTTTGTGTTAATTTAACTATCCTATCGAGTTGTTTAGATATATTGTACTTTAAAATTTTCTACATTTAAGTTCGGACTAAGTATTTAAGAAAAGAGGGAATATTACTACAATGGTTGAGACCGTTGAGACGTTGACATGTAATTATGTAAATGAGGTTAATCCAATGGTGATGCGTGCTTCCATGACCTGCATTCCTAAGAAATTTTAAGATATCAGTGTTAGCAATTTGTAGGCGACAATCGTTGGTGGCCTGGTGCAACCAGAAAGAAAAAACCCAAAGAATTTAATCACTTCAATTGTGAACTTTTGGGCCAGGCGGTCAGGTCGACTGGGCCTAGTTCTGCAACAGATTGTAAAACTAGGCTTGGTAGTTTGGTACATTAAAGTCCAAAACAACTTTTGCTGAGATGGCAAGATTGGCAACAAATGCATTTTTTAAATTTACTACTTCCTCTATTTTTTTTTTACTTGACCTATTTCTTTTATCACGCTTGTCAATGAAAAACTTTAATGATCAATAATTTTAATTCTCCGTAACTAAAAATTATAAAAGTTATATATTATGATATTACTTATTGAGACGAATTCAAAAATATCCTACATAAATATGCTTTTCCTTACATATTATTCACAAAAGACGATCAAAAAAGGGGTGGTGAATAGTGTAAAAATCAAAGTGGGTCAAGTACAAAAGATTGGAGGAAGTACTTACTATAACATTCGTCTCAAAATTTAGTAGAGCACAAAGAAGTTAAGAACTTGCACTTGGTCGGATTATCACTTGTTGTTTCCCAAATAACTGATAAATCAATGGGCCTCAAGTAATAGATCTGGGTTGGGTCATGTTGGCCCTCATCTGGTAAACAAATGAATGTCTTGGAAGTTGGAATCTGCTAAAGCAACATGCCTTTAAAAATACTACATCCGTTTTTTTAGTTGACACGTTTTGACTTTAGCACTATTCACTCACTTAACTTTGATCGTGTTTTGTGCTTTATACGAAATGAAAAATATAGTCGTGTGGATCTTGTTAGATTTGTCACAATATATATTTTCAAAATATCAACTTTTTATAATTTTTATTTATCAGTAATTAAAGGTATTAATGGTTGAAGTTGTACATTATTAAACGTGACTAAACAAACGTGTCATACTAAAAAAATGGAGGAAGTAATAACTAACCCTACTCTATCAGCTTCTTTGATAATCGGTCATAAACAACGATAAATGGGCTAAAATTACAATAAATTTGTATGTGAATTTGAGGAAAAATTAACCTCATAATTGTCAATATTTATTCACAAATTTCCATTCCCACCTAATGGTATTGGGTGGTTGGGGGATGAGATTGTGTCTCATCATTGATTTTTTTTTTTTTTTTTTTTTTTTATCCCAACTCATCTCAAACTTCGTTTCCATCAGTGAAATTGATTAACGGCTACCAAATGGACTGGATAAGTATGATCAATTTTCATCCTTTGACAATTATCACATATTTGTGAGCACTCATTCTTGAAATTCTCCAAATATTTGCCAAAATACATATATAACAATAAAAAAAAACCTTCTTGTTAAATTCAACTCATCATGGAATAATGCTTGTATTGATACTATCAAATGTTATGTTACAATATCTTTATCATTTGGCAATCCAAAACTTGTATTTGCTCTCCAAACATATTGCAATAATAAAAAAAAAATGACATTTCAAAGTTGAAAAAATAACTTATGATTAAAGTGACTATTAGTATAGTCGAAATTCTGATTTATCTTTGTATGCTTATTCATCAAGACGAAATTCCAAAATCACTAAAACTCATATGTCATTACTATTCTAATCATATCATTGATATCAATACGACAAATTTGTTTAATTATTTAAAGGAAAGAAACCTCTCTTGCTTCTAAAGCTATGGTATTTAACTAGTTACGTGCAAAGTTATTGTATCATTTGGGCTAAATCATACACAAAATTCTGGTATAAGAACATGACTCACGACACTTCCGTTAAACCAACAAGCTTATTCAAGAAAATTCAAAACTTTAGAAGCAACAAACTTTACTTTTGTTAGCGTAAGACAATGTTATATAATTACCTTATTATGATATACATAATTTTATATAATTACTATACATTATATATTAGCCAACCGTATACGCTTGCTTCTTAATTCACCCAAAGCATCCACCTAAAACTTAATTAACCCTACAATTAATACTAATCTTAAAAATCAAGGTGTATTAACTTTTGCAATTTGCATTGCTCAACAGATTAAGAATCTACATAAATTAGGTATCATGTTGATTAAGACTCATAAGATCCGATCCCTTTCGTAAGCCTGTTATAAATATCAAGCCTATTAATAGTTAATTGGCTATGCACGTAATTAATTTTTTAAGAAAATATCTAAATCTTTCGTCAAATGCACTCATCTTTTTTGTTTTCTAATTGGAGGAATTCGCTATAAGTTAAATGAACATAAAAAGGTATGAGTAATTAGAGGCTAAACATCAAATTAATTAGATGTGTTTAATAGTATGATTAAATTTTAAAAAGCAGCATAATCAATAAAGCTATATCCGACAAAATGAAATTGTCCTTTGGTCGACATCACTTTAATTTTCCTTAAACATCTCCTATTCTTTTGCTAGAGTGGAATGTTTGACTTATTTGAGCAAAATTTGATTACATTTCGCCTCGACTGCATATTTTTCTTGGTCATCTTAGACTATCTTATGGAGATTCTCTTCAAATACGTCGCCATGCCTTGAGGATGGATGGAGCACAAACTAAGTTTCACGATAAAAAGTGCACAAGACAATCTTTATTAATAATACATAGTACGTACTTCATATATATTATCACTGTTTGAGCGGGAATAACATTTATTATACAGACTGTTTTACTGTAAATTTAATCAATTTATTTGAACAAATGACGAGCAAACATAATATACATACTCCGTGATACAATTGCATAGACTTTCTTAGTAAAGAGTGTTTTTTATTCCCTTTAAAATCATTATATTCCCCTTATTTGGTGAGCATGCAATGACTAGATTTGGACGATAATCGAATACATTGTATTGAAAACGTACTAACATCACTGTTATTGATCGATAGATACTTAAAATCAATTAATATTACGTATACTATATAACTATATTCATAATAATATTACAATTACAATAGTTCATTATAGTACTTGTATTAGGTCTTTAAAAAAAAAAAAAAAAAACGAATTCTCGTATTTTTAGTTAAATACGAAGTATATAGATATAGATCCTCTTTGGTTGCTAGCCCTTAAAACTGCCAACTTGGCAAGAAAAGCAGGCTGGTTATTATGTAGGTTTTGTGTGTTTGATCTTCTTGTCTAATAAAATATTAAAAATATAAAATCAGTTTATATAATACTTGTACATGATTCACGTATAAATGCTCAAACTAAAGGCATCCACTAATTTATTGGTCAGGGTATTTAACGATTCTTAATGTAAGCATCTACGTCTTTGTAGAGTGTGAAGCATAATTAAAGCTTACTTAACCAATAAAAACAAGTTTGAATTGTTATATTTAGGAAATTAGGATATTCTTCCACTAGGAAAGCCAATACCGCAAGGCAACATCGATCTCTCTAATATAATATACAAGAGTTTTCCTCAAAAAATAAAATAAAAAATAATAATAAAATTAAATTTACAAGAGTTATTATGATTACGGTAATTAGCATACTCTCATGCAATTAGTGCCTAACATCATCTTTAATAAGCTATGGCAAGCCGTCTTTTATTCTTACAATCTATTATTAACAATATTAAACTATTTATCTATTAATTAAAATGTAACTGTGTTAATGCCTGAGATAAATTTATTTGAGATCAAGAAGAACAATATATATTTTTTTAGGGGAAAATTTGTCAATTACAGCCATTTAAAGTTTGTATTTTATAAATTGCAGTCATTTAAAAAAAATTCCGAATTGTAGCCCGAAATTACTAATAAATTGAAAATTACAACCCAATTCAATTTTTTCATCGATTTACGTGTCGAAAAATGTTTCGTCAAGGTTTTAGGGGTCATGTTAGTCCTTAAGAACCTAAGTTGAGCTCGGAATATGCAAAAAAATAACGTAAGTGCCTCGTTTTGTGTATAAAAAATGTATCGATTTGTGTGCAACTATTTTTTGCCGTGAAAACGAGGTCCTAACGTTAATTTTTTGCGAATTCCAAGCTCATTTTGGATCATTAAGGGTTAAAATGGCCCCTAAAACCTTAACGGAACATTTTTCGACACACAAATGATGAAAAATTTGAATTGGGTTGCAATTTACTATTTATTAGTACTTTTGGACTGTAATTTGCAATTTTTTTTAAATGACTGCAATTTACAAAATACAAATTTTAAATGGCTGCAATTGACAAATTTTCCTTTTTTATGGAATTATACCCTTCCCTCCGTGATCAATTAGTCACTCTAGCTAAATACTACCTCCGTTTTTTATTAATTGACCAGATTTCATTTTAGAAAGTTTCTTTTCCATTTTGGGTAAACTTTGTGTTGCTAAATGTCAATTTTACCCCTTTTTTTTATCTCCTTCCCACAATAGTCTCTCTCCTCTCTTCCCTAACTGCTTACCCAGTACCCACTCTCTCTGCTCTGCCATGACTATGAGCACCACCGTACCATGGGGGCATTGTGTCGAAAGTTGAAGGAAGTTGGTGACCTGATGACAGAGGAGCTGCAACCGAAGCCTTATTGAACGGCGGCGACACCATTTCAATTTCTCTATCCTCTCTCCTCTGTCACGAGCACCACCATGGACACCACAATTGCATTTTCGCACTCCTCCTTCACCATTAGATCTCAGATTTCTCTCTAATGGGGTTTTATATGCGGCCATTGTCGACATAATGACATTAAGAGCTAATTTTAATGTTCAGATACGGATCTAAGAATTGTAAAGTTTTGATGCCGACATCGCTAGAGAAAGTGAGATCTAAAGTTTAACGTCTTGCTTTTAATTGGTTTTGAGTATCGTGGGAGATGTTCGAAATAATATTGGTTCGCTTCTCCTTCGCCGAAAGGTTTCAGTGGGAAAAAGATGAGGTCGGGTAGTGAAGGTGGTGAGAAGGAGGTTGAGGAGTGGAGGAAGGTGAAGGTGGAGGTGGTGGTGGTGGTGGGCCTCGTGGTTATGGAGAAGGTATGCTAGCTTGGGGGGCACTAGAGTAGACAGTAAGTTGGGGTGGGAGAATAATCGATGAAGTAAGGGTATTTTTGTATTTTACCATTCTCTCTTACCTCTTCTTAATTTGTGTGTCAAAATTAAACGTGTCAACTAATAAAAAATGGACGAAGTATATGGGCAATATGATCCCTTTATATTCATTATATCCTCCTTTATTTTATTTGGAAGAAAATATCAATTTGTGATTTTGTATTTTTAATTTTTATTTATGAGCAACATTCAAGTTATTAAGAGTATGTAGTTTTGTATTGTGAATTGAAATACAATATGGCAAGTTCGTTGTCTAAAAATATAATATTTTATAAGATGGACATCACTCTCCTCCTACAGATTCCATGAACAAAAATTCACTCGACCATAAAGAATAACTCATCAACCTTGAAGTTTATGTATATGTATTGTCGATCATGTATGAGCAACATAATATACTTAATCTTGTTATCTTGCTTAAGATTAAAGGGGTCCTTTTTGAAAATATGGGAAGATAGGAGTGTATATGCTCTTAAATTTATGCACTTCGCTAATCTAAATTCTTCTTGAGAATGAAAAAAAATTGTATTAAACTTGGATAAGATCATTTAGGGGCGACGAGGGGTAGGGCAAATTACCGTCGTTTTTGGCAATTATTTATCACCAATCGATATTATTGTTGGACTGACGTACTTCACCTGACCAATTGAAAATTTCAGGGCCCAATTTTTGCGTTTTTAGCAAATCTTTTTTGGTGCAAATACACAAATTAATTAACTTAATCACCGACAAATTGTCCTAATAAATAATGTTATGTTTTGAAAGTTGTGTACATGATAAACAAAATTAGGGATGTCAAATCTCATCTACCATAACCCATAAGATGTTTAAATATCATATCTTATAAAAGAAATAATCTCCTGAATTAAGTCGACAAGGAGGGATTTCTAATTATTAAAACCAAAAATTGAAAGTACGATTAGTATTATATAAATCTGCTCTTATGAATGATTGACTGGCATGATTCGCTCGCTCCATTAATCGCCATTGTACATGTCGTACATTAATCTATTAGTTATGAAAAAAAAAAAAAAGTATTTTTGTAAAGTATTTATTATCAAGGTGAAACTGAAAAGTAGGGCAAATATGGTAAAAGAGGAATAATATATGATTATCCCAAAAAAATAGAAAAACTTTAATTTGGGAAATATATATGGGGATTTCCCATTTTCCCCATCCCAATGTGCTTGTTTTTGGAGTTTGGGGGATTGTTATGAATGAGAATAGGGCATAGTGATTGTGAGAGGTAAGGGTGGCATGGATTATTGTTTCGGTGATGATGGATTGTTGTTTGCATGCTTGTGTATAAGATATATATTAATTTATAAAACTTGTGTTTATAAGATTTCTTTTAATTTATAAAATACTAGGTTAAAATCCCGTGCAATGCACGATTGTTAAATATTTTTGACAATAATATTATAATATACTCCGTATAAAGTATATAAAAGATATGCAAAAATATTTCATTTGAGTATATATGAAATATGAATATCAAAATAGAAAGAAGATATCATAAGCTATAAATAGTTTGCTTCAAGATTTTGTAAAAAAATAGAAAAACAAAAAAAAAAGCGAAAAAGGCGGGAAAATTTTTCACAAGGTAATGACAAGTGTCATTGGTTATTCGCTTTTAGTGTAAGTTAATAGATTTTCCATTCACAATGTATGTAATATCTTCGATTTCCAGGTTAAAAACATGTTTATTAGAGGTTTCAGGGTTATTTAGGCCTGAAAGAATTTGATTTGAGGTTAAAATTGACAAAAAAAAGATTAAAATGTCTCGTTTTGCGTAGTAATACATACCTCGGTTTGTGTAATGCACACAAAACGAGGCATTTTTGAGAATGTTTTGCCAAATTTGGCCTCAAATCGAGGTTTTTTAGATCGAAATGACCTCTATAACTTTAATAGAGCAAGTTTCATCACGCTAATCGATGATTTTTTTAAAAAATATGAAACTTAACGGTCTTTCTACCGGAAAATGTTAAGTGGTGGTGAAATTCATTTTTTATTTTTTCCTTTTTTTTGTGATATTTTCACATAAAAATTAAAAAAGATGGTTAGTTCAAAATATGTAGGGTGTTCTAGAAGTGGTAAAATACAAAATTTTCTAATTTATACAAATCTACCACTGCTAGTCAATGGGTTGGAACTTGAAAGGAATAGCATCATTTGTAGCAAGTAGCTAGTAGCAACCAACATACTAAATATTTGTGTTGTAGATTTGTAGACCACGTGTAAATCCAAAACAGAAGATAATTTTGAATAATCTGAGATAAAACATTTGTCAAAAGTTGTATCTTCATTTAAATCATTTCCATTATTCAAACTAAAAGTCATATATAAATGAGCTTGCCAATAATGGAATTGAGTATTAATTAGTTCTCTTATAAAAAAAAAAAAGGAGAGAAATTTGGTCAAAAAAAACTTTGATTGTTATGTATATATGTAAATAATATAATAATGTACACATATCTACTAGTAAAATACTTCAATTAGCATTATCGTAGAACAAACCCCACTTTCTAAGAAGATTGGTTCGTTCATACGATCACATGTTTACGGTGGCTAATTATACTAAACCACACGTTAACGGTGACTAATTAAACCAAATTACACGTTCATAACATTATAAATTTTTAATTAATTAAACTTCCATATGCCTCAAATCTTATTTCTTATTAAACTATATATACTAATTCCGTAATTCGTATACGTTAACTATGATATATATGTCCCAATGAGATTTTCGTTGCCATTTCAATATGTTGTATAGTTAATTGATTGTTTTGCAAATTGCTGCTAACTTTTTGGGCTTCACCAATCACTACATATATACCGTGTTAAATATACAATATTATCTACTTAACTTTTAAAAATCACAGACTTAGGACTTTAGGTTGATAAAAGAAATTAATTAAACAAATAAAGACACCCACATTATGAATTTAATCAAGTCGTTTGATTAAAAAATCATATGATTTATTTTCATATGCATAGTGATATTGTTATATTGTATTTGTATAACATAGAATTAAATTGTTCTTTGTCAGTATTTTAAATATACCCTAAATGTAATGGGGTTAAAATAAAGTTTAGAATAAAACGACTAGTAATTTCGAATGAAGAGCGTAGTTTACAAGGTGAAACAAAATTAGCAAATACAATAATTAAAAGTCTCTTTATAAAATTTAATTCAATATGAGTGATGAGTTTGATTTTTACAACAATGAAAAAATAATGAGTAAGAATAAAAATATTGGTATAATTACAACTACATAGATAAAATTTAAATAATACTCCTTAATATGTAGTACATAACTACATACTAAATATATTTTAAGCTTGTATGTACTTATCATTGACACTCAATAGTCATTATGAGATACAATATCCGTAAGAAATTAATGTAATGAATTAAATATGGTAGTTTATAATTTAAAAATTAACATTATACATACGACGACAAAGAGTAAGGAATCAAATGCAAGTTATACCAAAAAAATTAATTCATAAAGCTAAGCTAAATGATTCTATCACTACTAGCTAGGTATTAGAGTCTCTTGCCTTGTACTTAAGAATTTTACCATTTATTACAAGCATGTCTACATTGCCTACATAACTACAAAAGCTGAGGCAAAGCTTCTTAATTTGGGTACTAGCTTGCTTGCAATTTTGCGATTTATATGTTATTATAGCCAATGAAATCATGGAAAGATCAGATTCGAGGCTTTTATCTAAAAGCATATGAAGTTGAGAATTCATTCACATAGTCACATGGGGTTATTACTATACGTGCTAATGTTTTTGCTAAAGGCTTTATTTGTTAACCCACCAAATATTTCATCATTCTACATTTACAAATTAGAAGGTTATAGAATGCCAACAACCTTATGCTTGCGTAACTATTATATTATTCAATCTATTATTGTTTTCTCATCTACGCTGTTGATAATACTCTTTGTAAAGTTTATTCAAAAAAAAAAAAAAAAAAAAAAAAAAAAAAAAAAAAACTCTTTGTAAAATTTGAAGTAAGAGAGAATTTATTCACTCGCAAAAAACTTTTATATTGGTACATTCATTTTATATGTTCCGTAGTACTTTAATGATATTTGTTATTACTTATTATTAAGAAAAATAAGTATATATCAATTACACCTTTTAAACAATTTTTTTTCCTTTTTGAATAAGTAAGTTAGACAATTACAATAATTTTTTATAAGTTCAACTTTTTATAAAGAGTAATAAAAAGCAACTTAACATTTCTAAGGAGTGCGTTTTTAGGAGCAGTTGCCGATCGGTCAATGAGTCAATTTATATAGAAGTAAATCATTCATCATGAACAAAAATTTCTCAGGAAAATTGGCAGCTATTGACTATTATTGAGCTTTTATTCAAACACCCACCATATCCTTTGAAGTTTGAACTAGTAATAAAGAGAGTATTCATTACAATTCAAAAACCATATTCTTTTAACCTTTCAAGCCCATTAAACTAGCTATACCCCTCGTTGCCCCGAGTGAAATATGAAAACCAAAACTTGTACCTACTCATGAGTCATGATACTCACAACCTCACATTATTATTGATTTATTATTACTCCGTATTATTTATCTATTTTGAATGTACTCTGTATTATTTATCTATTTTGAATGAGCTTTTACATATTAAATTACGAAGTATATCATATACCCGAGTACCTAGTATTATTAAAATCTTTTCATTTGAAATTTAAATTACTTTTGGTTTTGAGCTTTTTCATAACTGGATTAATTTGTTCTTTACAATTTGTGAACACCCTTTATTGTTTCACCCCTCTTTATAATTTTATCCATCATTGTTTTCACATCACTCACATTTTTTTTTCTCGTAACTTTGCCCACATTTTCCCTATTTACTCACTCACCTTTTCCAAATTTCCTAAACTCTTGTAGGATACATAATATGTACTCACCTTTATGAATATTATATGAGCTGAATTTTTAAAAATGGTACGTTTATAAATTATGGCAAATGCTAACGAGCACTCCAGGAACGTTGGATAAAATAATAAAAAGTAGAATATTAACTTGAAATAAATATTAATCATACCGATTGACGTGTGATTTTGACATACATTCTCAAATTAATACTATATTATGAAATATTTTGTAAAGTTATCCAACATTTCGAAAACGTTCATTAGCAAGATACATAAATTATTAATCCGTATATGATGTTATTTAATTACATCGTACTATTTCTGATATGAGGCCGTGAGGAAGGATAAAGAGAGGGGACAAATCTGACACATGAGTCTTTGATTAGGCCCATAAAATTTGTAAGAATCATTAATTAACGTCCTTACTTAAATACAATCAATGAAAATGATTCAAGGAATCTAATCACCCACTCAAAATTACATTGCAAAAAGATAAAAAAAAGGGCAAATTGCCCGGAAATATCTGACTATCTGCCCGTCGTCTGTCCATAGTTGTGAGTACCCCACACGGTCAGCCTTTCTCTCTCTAGATCAACGGGCAGTCCCAAACTCCCACACTGCCCGTGTCCCATTTTCTCTCTCGTCTATCAATTTTAGTCCTACTAGTATTAGTATTAGTATACATACTAAACTAAAGGCCTACTTTAAAACCACCCTTCTCACTTTCCCTTCCATCAATCCTACGCCACCCACCGTCTCACACCACCGTGCACGGTGGTTCTGGTGCACGGCCTGGTGGTTTAACAAAAATGGGTCAGGGGATGAGTTGTGCGTCTCCTAATAACCATGAAAATGGGATTTTTAAAGCAGCTCAAATGGGTGATTTAGATACTTTAGTATCAGAATTAGAAGATGACCCTTCTCTTTTATATGAATTTTCTCTCTATGATCGTAACTCTTTGCTTCATGTTGCTGCTTCTTATGGTCAGATCGAGGTGGGTTTATGAAAATTTGATTTATGGGTTTTTTTAAAGGTTTGATTTTGGAATGTGGGTTTGTTTAAAGATGGATTTTTGGACATTTTTTAGGTTGTTTCTTGGCTTTTGGAACGATCTGTTAATCTTGATGCCTTAAATCGTCATAAACAGGTGAGCTAATTTTTTTTTTTTTGGGGTCTTTTTTTTGTTGTAACAATTTTTTTTTAAAATTTATGGGTTGACTCATTTGTTGATTAATGGTTGAATAATTCAACACTTCAACAGACACCTCTTATGATGGCTGCTATACACGGGAAAATCTCGTGTGTGGAGAAGCTCCTTCATGCAGGAGCCAATGTAAGTCAATCTTCATTTTATCCTTAACTTTCTCATTTTTAGCTGTTTTTTGGGAAAATTGGAAAAAAAAAAGTCTGAAAATCGAAAAAAAAAAGTTGCAATTTTAAAGTAATTTTCACGTAATTTCTTGCTAAAAGTTGTTGCCTTTGATGATATTCTAGCAAAAAGATATGAAATTGGATGATATTTCGGGGTGAATCTGATTTGGGGTTTTTAAAGTTTTGGTAGTTGAGAAGTTAAATTAGTGTGATACTAATATGATAATTTGTGGAATATTTTCAGATTTTAATGTTTGATTCTTTGCGAGGAAGAACTTGCTTACATTATGCTGCCTATTATGGGCGTTCAGAATGTCTAAAACTCATAATTTCTACCGCCCGTACATCGCATGTTGCCATTTCTTGGTATGTCTCTTATATACACCAACCTAATTTAATTATCTGAGTATCTTGTTGAAATTAGATTGTATTATTGGATGAAATTGGGTTCATAATTGAGGTGGATTTTCAGGGGATTTGCTCGATTTGTGAATATTAGAGATGGAAAAGGCGCTACCCCATTACACTTGGCAGCCCGTCAAAGACAGCCCGAGTGTGTTCATATTTTGCTTGATTGTGGGGCTTTAGTTTGTGCTTCTACTGGAGGATATGGGTGAGTAATGGATGGTTGTAAAGATATACCAAATTTGTTGAATTTGGCACTATTGAGATTTCATTTGTCTAAAGTGGTTTGGAATTTTTGTGTGTAGCTATCCTGGGAGCACTCCACTACATTTGGCTGCTCGGGGCGGATCCCTTGATTGCATCCGTGAATTGCTTGCATGGGGCGCAGACCGGCTGCAAAGAGATGAATCTGGGTATGGATTTTTTCCATACTTCTCTTTATTGATTGTTGTTGTTATTTAAAAACTCTGTGTTGAATGATTCACTAGATATCAAAATCCCGTGTTTTTGGTAGTTCTCCCTCCGTTTCATATTGCTCTTCCTACTTTGACCAAATGTATCTCACAAAAAAGTAGGAAGAACAATATGAAATGGAGGGATTATCATGTTGTATAAGAAACTTGTTATTCATTTCACAAATTCAGAATTGATGTTCTGTTTAAGAAATCTATGGTTTAGTGTTAGATGTTCTAATATCGGCATGCCACATTTACTATGCTTAATCGTAGTTCCTTTATAGAAATTGCGGGAAAAAAAATCTGAAATAAGAAGAAATTATCTCAAATCTGAAATCTTAAATAGATCCTTGTATCATATTTTTTAGTTGAGTTAATTGCTTGTGCTGACTGTTGTTGGACCTGTTTTTACAGGAGAATACCATACCTAGTGGCTTTAAAGCATAAGCACAGGGCATGTGCCGCCTTGTTAAATCCATCATCAGCAGAGCCTCTTGTTTGGCCTTCACCATTAAAGTTCATTAGTGATCTTAATCCAGAGGCCAAAGTTTTACTCGAACGGGCTCTAATGGAGGCCAATAGGGAGAGGGAGAAGACCATCTTAAAGGGAACTGATTACTCAGTTTCTTCTCCATCACATTCAGATGGTGGGGAAATTGATGATAGTTTGTCAGAGGTATACTGCTTCTTCAATATCTTTTTGAACTTGGTAACAATGTGATGAGGAAACAAATTATAGGAAGGTGGTGTTATCAGTCTTATTCCGTTATATGTCAGAATGATAGCTTCTTCTCCTGCTAGTTTGCATACTGATAGTCTGATGCTATGAACATGCGATATAACAAGAGAATGATGGTTATTCTAAATGCACAAACAATAAGGAATATTTGTTAATTAAAAGTATGTGAAGATTTTTCGTGTCGCTTTTATCTAGTATCAAAACTGAAGTTTACAATAGTGACTTTCCCATAATCAGCGGGTCAAATGATCATCTCCACAATGACTGATGCTAATGATGCTTGCAATTGCTGTTTATTAATGCTTTTTGTTATTTTAAAAATGTTTGTTAGCAGCATGGTTACTACTTTGGAATTGATGAAATTAATTGTGATAATTGCAGACTAGTGAATCGGAACTATGCTGCATATGCTTTGACCAAGTCTGCACAATTGAAGTCCAAGACTGCGGGCATCGAATGTGTGCTCATTGCACCTTAGCTCTTTGTTGCCATAACAAGCCAAACCCAACAACAGCAAGCGTAAATCCACCTGTTTGCCCGTTTTGTCGGAGCAACATTGCTCGTTTAGTTGTCGCTAAGTTAAGCATAGAAACCGATGATATTGATTTGTGCTCCTCGAAGTCAAGAAAATCAAGGAGATCATGGAACTTAAGTGAGGGAAGTAGCAGCTTCAAGGGCCTCTCGGCCTTTGGGAAGATGAGTGCTCGAGGTTCAGGGAGAATCAGTGCAGATGAGTTGATTGATAAGCCAAATGAATAGAGGATTTTTGGTGTTTAAAGGTCCGAGCTTTTGAACAGGCGCTAAAATGGTCAGTCGTGGTCGGTCCAAGAACCTGTTTTGGGTGAAATTATAATTATATAAATATCTATACATAGAAACTGCATATGCCAAAAAAATGTGATGTGGGAAACGAGGGCAGAGAGGAAAAATGAAGGAGGAGGATTGCGGGGGGGGAACTTTTGTTCGGTAAGTTTGTTCTTTCGGGTCATTATTTTGTTGTTCTTTGCTTAAAATTCAAATGAAGTGCGAGCCATAAATTTTTTTGGGGAGTCAGTAGAAACTGTTACTAGTCCCGTAGATAGCATGAATTCTTTTTTTACCTTCTAGAGAAAATCTTTATTCATCAATGGCTGCTCGATTAGATGACGTCATTGGTCAGACCCTTTGTAAGAGTCAAAAAAAAAACATAGGGGGTTCATCACCTACCTTTCATCCTTCTACCTCGTCGAGTCTTTACCTTTTCTCTCCTCGCCTTCGTTTCCCCTCTTGATGTAGGAGTAAAAGAGGGGTCATGGGCAAACCATGTACTGTTTTTCTTAATTTTCTATGATGTAAAAGCCACAATACAATGTATATTATATCAAGGCTGAACTTCTGGTTTGCGATAGAATAAGCTCTTACAAATTAAAAAAGATGTACGGAGATCTATTGTTGAAGATATGCTTATTGAGTTATTGGTTCAGATTTTACCTCATTAAAGATGCTTACAAATTTACAATGTTAGTGTACTTATTCAGTTATTCGGTGGGAAAGTTTATTCTCATACAAGTAAAAAAAAAAAAAAAAAGAACTTATCCGAGATTACTTTTTACCCATTTTTAAGCGGTAACTTACAAGATGATCTTATGCAAAGTACGGAGTACTCTGTAATAATAAATTAGGATGAGATAGTCTCACCCAAAACTTGTAACTGCTGCGTTCACATGCCGGTATGTCATGAGTTGACATGGGTGGTTGAGATGTGATAATTATTGACAACTTGTTTAATTTAGGGTAGCTATTTCTTCATCCTTAAACCTAGATCTCATCTACTTTAGGTGAACTAGTTTAATCCTATAAGAAGTGGATAATAATTGAACAAGATCTACAAGAAGTTTTGAGAAGAAAAATACAAAGAATGGATGAACCAATCCATAAATCATAATAGAGGTGAAGAGATCATGTGAGCGTGTACAAATAGGGTCAAATAATTTGATGATATCCTCCAAATAAATACTATCTTATGAATGTGAAATGTCTTGAAAAAATCAATCAGTAAATGAAATACAATTGTCAAAAGTACACGTAGTTTTGTACCTATCAAAATGGTTGTCCTTTTACTTTCATCATCGCCAATATATGGGGCACTTTTGCTTTGCTATTTTGCCACCGTTGCCCGCGCCTGAAAATGACTCTTGGATAATTTGTCCTAAATTAAAAAACTTTAATAAAAATAAATAAATAAATCTCTGAGATATTTAATTATTAACTTGAAAACGACTTGTAGATTATATTTGACCTATGAATGAACTAGTGATACAAATTCACATAAGTTAATTGTATACAGTTTATGTTTCGCTGTGGATTATTGTGGATGACCATATGAGATAGACTTCGATTTATACAGTCAATCACATCTCTTTGAATATAAGACTTTTGGCTTTGTTAATTTTGTATGCCATTTCTGTCTTTGGAACCTCAAGCTTAAACTTTGTAGAAAGAAGAACACCTTCTAATTTCAAAGTTACCGGCTAACATTTTATGAGAGGGAATCACTTATCATTTCCTATTCTTACAGTGTCTAACTTGTTAATTTAAACTGTTTATTTATATCAAAAAAAATTATACTCCGTAAATAAAAAAAAGTGATTTGGATCCAACGTCATTATAAGGAGTCCCTAATCTCTCTCCTACGTTGGTGGGGAGTGCCAAGTCGGACCATTGGTGAGATGCATGGGCAAGAGACAATAGGGCCAAAGGAGGGCCAAAACTGACAATGTACACGTTAACAAGCTGCTTTAAGCAAAGAATATGTCGTGGGCCAGTGGCCCCGCTTGATTTGTTTTAGGGACAGATCACCGTACAGTGTCTTATACATGACGCATGTCTTCTCACTAGTCAGATTTCTAGTTTGCTGCTCTTTTTGCTAACACACTAAACATACGGCAAATGGTTTGTGTTTAATGCTCAGTTTTCTTTTCGTGATCTCATGCTCTCTAGTCTCAATCTCACATTTTGTTTGATCTACAACCTTTTCTAATCCTTGTTAGTTAGATCATGGTTAATTAATTTGGACTCTAAAGGATTATGACGAGTTAAGCTTACAACAGTATGATTGAAAACAAAGACATACGTATTCTTAAAACATGTTACGATGTATTAAGAGGTTTATTTGCCAAGTTAATAATAACTTCGGTACTCCATTTTAGACAAGTGCAACCCCTTTTAACGATTTTAAGCTTTTTAAGGTCATTTCTATCAATAACTTAATGCACTAGTCCATCTAGTTAAGGATTGCCTGATCTAAAATAAACACATATTAAAGGTGTACAAAAACTGGTCCGGATGTGAAAACTGATCGGAACTGGACATGTTGAGATCGGACCGGTGGATTCAGGTCCAGTCCTAGTCCTTTAAAAACCATGATTCCGGGTTTCCGGCCCAGTCCAGATAAAACCCGGAATTTTTAGGTTCGGACCTGAAACCCGGTAAAATTGTATTTTTTTTTAAAAAAAAAGCTTTTATTCAAAAATCAAAACAACAAATCAGTTTTCATTTCAAACCCTAACTCCTTGACGCCTTCACGGCCTCACCCAGTCACCCCTCACCCTCACTCCTCTCAGGCCTCCACAGCCACGTGACCACTGTCCACCAGAGTACCAGACACTGGCCACCGCTCACCAGCACGAAAATCCCCTTACACTAGGCCACTAGCGCGACAACCCATGCCCTCTGCTCTTACCTGAGTTGTAGTGTCGCGAGCCCACGAATCCCCTCACGAAGTCACTCACTCCTCACAACAATTGCTGGTTCAACCACCAGCGCGCACCACAACCCTTGCTCCGGTCACTGTAATTTGGGACTTTATAGAATTTATGTAGTTTTGTGATTGAGAATTAATTTGAGATTTTATGTAATTATTAAATTATAAAACAGGTCTATAATTATCATAACAGATCCAAACAGATCCATAAACAAGTCCAACAGGTTTTTTATCACGAAAAAAAAAAACGAAACAAATCACAAATCAGGTTTGTTCAGGTCCAAACTCAGACCGCACTTGATTGTTCAGGTCTGACCCGGAACTGGACCTGTGGAGGTCCGATCACCGATCCCCAAAATTCACTGATTCAGATCCGATCCATTCAGGTCTGGTCCGATTTTAAACCGGTGTACAGCGCACCCTACATGTTACAACGGTAAAAGGTTTCCATAATATTTTAGAGGTATTATTTCAAGTAATTTTTGGTTGTTTTCTACCCTTATTGCGAAAACATGTTATTAATAGATTTGGAAGAAATCAATTTTACGTATACTTTCAAGATATCATCAGCACCAAATTGGATTGAATAATTTTAGAAAGTTGTTACATCACTAAGGCATAATATTGTTAGCAGCCCGATAACCATTGAAATAAGTAGGGAAAAAAAAAAGAGTTTTGACTGTTGTGAAATAAGGAGAAAATATAAGAGATGGAGAGAGAATTAATCTATATATATATATATATATATATATATATATATATATATATATATATATATATATAATTAGGGTTTGGTTGGATAAGAATATAAACTCTAGATTTAGAATATTCTGGAATGATACATGGAGGATAATTGATATTCACAAATATTTCATAACACTCCCCCTTGGATGTCCATTATCGAAGACTGTGCCTCGTTAAAACCTTATTAGGAAAAACCCTGTGAGATAAAAACCTAATGAAAGAAAAAAAATACAACATTCTTCGTAATACGCTCGAAATGTTGCCTCGTTAAAAACCTTAACAGGAAAACCCAATGTAAGACAAAACCATGATTAAGGGAAAAAGAGTGCAGCGCGTAATTTCTCCCCCTGATGAATACATAACTTGAGGCCTTCTAATGCAATGAATCCAAATAACCTAATGAAGACTTACTTGTTGAGTGTCTTCTCACATGATGCAAAATAGTATCATTCCTTGATTTCGATCCTCCCAAATCTTCAAATCTTTACGCGAACAAGTAAGTTTTCATATCACCATACCTATAACAATAATGCATGTGTTTGTCCACATTTCATTCGAAATCTCCGTTTAAAGTTGCCTTAACCATTAAACTTATACCCTCTTCTAGAGGCCGTCAATAATAGAAATTGATAATCATTATTTGATCAAACATTCTTTAATAATTATATGTCAATACATGATATTATTAATGTTGTTTTTCAATCTTGTATGAAATAATAATATAACACATGTAATTATATACATTGATCATGGTTCTTCTGGACCATAAGAAAACAGTCTCACGCATAAGTATCCCGTTGATATTATTTATATTAGAAGTTTCATAAATGACACGATAATTCTCATGCAAATACAAATAGTAATTCTTGATCTCACTAATTCTCATATGCTCAAACTTCAGGTTGAGATGTCAATAGTATAGTCACATAGACCAAAAGTTTGATATAATTACAATATTCAAAATATAAAATTGGTAGGGCTGGATATATAAATACGTCGTACATAAGTTCTTCGGGAACTATTTTTACATGAGTCATAACATGCTATAAACTCGACGTCATCAATAATTTCATCACAACTATAAGCCCATTGGAGTATATATTTTTTTTTTGTAATTTTCCATCAAAGTTACAAATACGCCTTACTATATTTTTGAACAAATATTCACACATACCACAATTATTGTATAGAAACTAATGCAACAATATGAGATGTAGAAAACAAAATATACAATGAGTAATGCATCTAACAACTTTCGATATATGCAGTGAATAATACATTAACCTAGACTCACACATGCATATGAACATACATAGGACTTAGAATAATGCAAGACACTGTACAGTGTGGATTTAAAAATCCATATTTCATTGGACTTCTGGTCTGTGATAAACCTATGATGATTATCATTATGTCGACATCAAAATGAACATATATTCCAGATCCCTTATTCACTAGTCCATTCTATCATGCATATGCATTATTTGTCGGTTCCATCATATACCGGTATCATCATATAATTCCTCAGGGTACAATTTTAATTTGCATGCTATTTTGACAATGATATCTGAATATATTTTCCATTGGTACCATCATAATTTTTATTACATCCTATGTCATCATCTATTGTAATAATTCAGATATATATACCACTTTTGGGGTATTTATACACTATGGTATTTATATACTATTACACTATCAAAAGTGTTAACTGCACTATCTTTCCACATATCATATCTATATTTTGGAACTGATCATACAACCCACACTTCAGGTGTAGTGATTCATGTATAATTGACAAGATTTTATCTCAATGTATACACATAATTTAATATGAACAAAATGTACCTTCAATGCTATGCAACATGAGTCATAACTGAATACAAATCAAATCATAAATGTACAATATATCTTGATAGTATATAAACAAAAGTTGGCATGTAATATTTCAAACTACCATTATAGGGATCATCAATTTTTTTTTTTCGATGTTTCCAACTTTTGTTGTTTCTTCTCCCCCTAAGTTGGTAAAATATCACTTTTATAGGGGCGTCTAATTCTATACCAACTTAGTATATAAATTTGCATTAAAATTCATTTCATTGGGAGGATCACAATCAAAATTTATCTCTCAGAAGATTTGTATTAAACAAGATTTATCTCTTCTGGAGAACTATATCAATGAAGAATCATTTATTCATTAACTTTACATATCATGTGTATTTATTATTACAATTTTCATAATATTTTCTGTTCTGGAGATCAATGTCAATGGGGAGACATGTGTTGTGCAGTTGTATGTTTTTCTTTCTTCTCCTATTTCTTATATGTTGATATATAATATCCCCAATCAAAAGAATTGGTATACAAGCGTAAATCACTTGCTTGTAATTCTACTAGGAGGTGATCTTCTAGATCTTTGAAGACTTAAATAATGTATTTGGTGAGCTTCTAGTCTCCTAATACTTGACAATAATATATAAGTTATTCTGGTGAACTTCCGGTCACCTAATGCTCTTTCGTATATATGAAAATCAAAACCTATTAACTCTTGAAATTTTCATCAACACAAATTATTATAGTTAAATCTCAATGTTATGTCTTGCCATTCAATTCCTTTCATATATCTAACATTGAGATAGTCTCAGCACATTATCAAATGAAACTTCAGGTTTCCATAACGGGTATTTATTAAACCCGAATGACTTAATTTAATTATCACATCCAATCACATCTCTGAAATTGAACTCTAGTCAGTTTTCCAACACAAGTGATCACTTTATTAAACTTACTTTATGCATGACCTGTTGATAATTTAGAGTGTCGGAGTGGAGCGTTCGCTCTACTAAATCGCGCTCGCGCCAGATTGGCGCGACCCGCGACAAAACCGTGCATAAACCGCGACAAGTTTTTGGAAAATCTGAAAAGTTTGGAGGCGCGCCCTCGTCATGGCATGGCGCGACCCGCGCCCAAACCGCGCTAAAATCGCGCTAACTTTCTGGAAAAATCGAGTTCTTGGGCAAAGAAGGAGGCGCGCCCGCGCTGCTGTGGTGGCACGCCCGCGCCTCTTCACTCGCGCCCGCGCTTCTTGCCGTTTTGCGGTTTTATACGACGGTTGATTCTATTTTATATGGAATGAGTTTCTTTTTCGAAAAAAAAAAGCAGAACATTAATCTCTCATCTTCTCCCCAAGAATTCTCCATTTTCCCCAAAATTTTCTTGCAAACTATTTAGAGAAAAAACCTTTTGATTTTAGCCTTCTTTGTGAATCATCCATCGGTTTTTGATTCTTTGTGCTAAAGACGGAAAGTGCTGTCAATTGTATCTCAAAGGGAATTTCCGGATTAACCCAAGCACCGTGTGGGGGAAATTAATCCCTTTAGGAAAGTATTCATACGCCTTTGACAGTGTATTAAGATCATAGTCTCAAGGGACGTTGCAATTCTCATGTTCATGCTTGGTTGATTGGCTTGGAGTTTAGGCAAGTGTTTAAGCCTTCATATTAGTGTTTCTTTTAGAAATTTTCTGTAATTTCTTTGATATTCTAATACTTGATTGTAACACCTTGGTTGTGTTTGTTTGTATTACATTACATTGTTAGTGTGATCATTTTACTTAGGTTTTGTCCCACACGTTTTATTAAGTGTTTTCTAGTTTGAATTCACTGTAAACCTAACAATCTAAAGGGATTAACCTTTTAGAATTGTCAAGTATGTCTAGTGTGAAGGAACTTACAACTAACTTCGTCAAACTAAAGAAGTTTGACGGTGTTGAATTTAGGAGATGGAAGAAGAAGATGTATTTTCTTCTTACATCTCTTAATGTTTCCTATGTTATAAATACTCCAAGGCCAAATGAACATGAGAATGAGACCTTGGAATCCGTTCGGGAAAGATCAAAATGGGACAACGACGATTTCATTTGTCGTGGTCACATCTTGAATGGGATGGAGGATGACTCGTTTGATGTCTACCAAAATGTGGAATCGGCTAAGGAGCTATGGGAGTCCTTAGAGAGCAAATACATGATGGAAGACGCTTCAAGCAAGAAATTCTTGGTTAGTAATTTTAATAATTATAAATTTGTTGATGGTCAATCCATAATGGATCAATTTCATGAGTTGCAACGCATCTATGGTAGCTTAGAACAACATGGTATTGCTATGAATGAGTTGTTTGTTGTTTCTAGCATAATTGATAAATTGCCCCCTAGTTGGAAAAATGTGAAACATGATTTTAAACACAAGAAAGAGGACATGACATTGTCCGGTTTGGCCACCCACCTTCAAATTGAAGAGGGGATTCGTGCCATGGAGGGAGCTAAGGATGGAAATCCTAGCTCATCTATCGTGAATATGGTAGATGAATGAAGGGCTAAAGCCTCTACTAGCTTCAAGAGGAAGAATGATAATTCTTCCAAAGGGAAGTCCAAAAAGCAAGCAAACAACAAAAGGTTTGCTTGTTGGGAATGCGGTAAAGTTGGACACCGCAAGAAGGACTGCTTTTCTTTTAAGAAAAGGATGGAAAAAGCCAAGGAGGGTCATGCTAGCACTAGCAAGGACCAACCCACCAAAGGTAATCTAATTCATGAGGTTGAATTTAATTCCGGTTTGGATTTAAATGCAACGGATCCTAACATTTTTGTTGTGCAGGATGATGACTCATGGTGGATTGATTCGGGGGCGTCAAGGCACATGTGCAAGAGTAAGCATTGGTTCAAAACCTTTCAAAAGGTTGTTGATGGAGAAGACCTCTACATGGGGAACAACTCTACCATCAAGGTCCTTGAAAGAGGGCAAGTTGAGCTTATGTTTAGTTCGGGGACTGCAATAGTTCTTAGGAATGTGTTGTATGCTCCGGAAATTAGTAGAAATCTTGTATCCGGACCTTCCCTGAATAGTCTTGGCTATAAGTTAGTATTTGAAGCTAATAGATGCATAATTACTAGGGGTGTGATGTTTATAGGTCGTTGCTACTTGGATAATGGTTTGTTTAAGTTTTCATTAAAAGACAAGTATGTTTGTAATGATGATTTATGTTTGAATGTTGTTGACAATGTTAATCAAGTTGATTTAAGTTTGTTTGATTTATGGCATTCGAGATTAGGACATGTTAATTATAATAAAATGTTGTTTATGTCCAAACAAGAGTTGATTCCTTGTTGTGATATTTCTCCTAATAAGTGTTCTACTTGCATGTTGAACAAGATCACTAGAACTCCATTTAAGAGAGTTAAGAGAAGTTCTAACATTTTAGAACTAATCCATAGTGACTTGTGTGATTTTCATAGTACGCCTTCTTTGGGGAACAAAAGAAACATGGTAACTTTTATAGATGATTATTCTAGGTTTTGTTACGTGTTCCTTTTGCATTCCAAAGATGAAGCTTTAACCAAGTTTGATATTTATAAAAAGGAAGTAGAATTGCAAGTAGATTCATTTATTAAGAGAATTAGAACTGATAAGGGAGGGGAATACTATGATCCAAGTTATTTCCAATCTTTGGGTATAATTCATGAGACTACAGCTGGTTATGCACCACAATCAAATGGTGTAGCTGAAAGGAAAAACAGAACCCTAGAAGAAATGGTTAATTCCATGTTATCTTACTCAGGTTTGAGTGAAGGGTTTTGGGGTGAAGCAATGTTGACAGCATGTCACATTCTTAACCGGGTTCCCACAAAGGGAAAAGAATCTACTCCTTATGAACTTTGGTACAAAAGAAAGCCAAACTTGAAGTATCTCAAGGTTTGGGGTTGTAGGGCAGTCGTAAGAGTGCCCGACAACAAGAAGAGAAAGCTCGGTGAAAGGGGCTTGGATTGCATATTTATAGGGTATGCTGAGCATAGCAAAACCTATAGGTTCTATGTAATAGAACAAAATGACTATATATTTGTTCATTCAGTTATAGAGTCAAGAGATGCAATTTTTTATGAAACCGATTTTCATCAATGAGTAGACCGAAAGATCTACAAATTAGTGCCAATGATAGGGAGATAGTAGAGTTGAATGATCAACTTGAAACTCTTGAAAGTACATTCGATAATGAGAATGTTGAAACTCCTCAATTGAGGAGAAGTACTAGAGAAAGGAAAATTAGGAATCCTCTAGATGACTTCATAATTTATTTGGTTGAAGGATCTAGGGATGTCCTTAGTTCCACTACTCCATATTGCTTCAATGTGGATAGTGACCCAAAAACTTATAGTGAAGCAATTTCTTCCCAAGATAGTGCATTTTGGAAAGAGGCTATAAATGATGAGATGGATTCCATCATGGGAAATAACACTTGGGTCTTAGAGGATTTACCTTCCGGTTGCAAACCTCTTGGTTGCAAGTGGATTTTCACTAGGAAAAGGAGACCGGATGGCTCCATAGTGAAATTTAAAGCCAGATTGGTTATCCAAGGCTTTAGGCAAAAGCATGGTGTTGATTATTTTGACACCTATGCACCGGTTGCAAGAATAACTTCAATAAGGTTATTAATTGCAATGGATTCGGTATACAATCTAGTAATCCATCAAATGGATGTGAAAACGACATTCCTTTATGGAGATCTAGAGGAAGAAGTGTACATGAAACACCCCGAAGGGTTTGTTTTGGAAGGACAAGAAGATAAGGTGTGTAAATTGGTTAAGTCCTTGTATGGACTTAAACAAGCACCAAAACAGTGGCATCGGAAGTTTGATGACACAATTTTGTCCTTTGGATTCAAGGTGAATCAAGCTGATAAGTGTATATATAGCAAATTTGATGACAAAGGTCATGGTTTCATCATTTGTCTATATGTTGATGATATGCTTATCTTTGGTACAAGTCTACAACAAGTAGAATTGACCAAGGAATTCTTATCCTCATCTTTTCAGATGAAGGATTTGGGGGAGGCGGATGTCATTTTAGGCATCAAGATAATTCGGGACAATGGAAGACTTATTCTGAGTCAATCTCACTATGTTAAGAAAATTATCAAACGGTTCAATATGTTTGATAAGTGTCCCGTGAACACCCCCATGGAACCAATTGTCAAATTGGTTAAGAATTCGGGGAAAACAATTTCTCAATTGGAATATTCAAGGATAATTGGATCCTTGATGTATGCCATGACTAGTACAAGACCGGATATTGCATTGGCTGTGGAAAAACTAAGTAGATTTACTAGTAACCCGGGTGCACAGTATTGGTTTGCAATAAGGAGGGTCTTGAGGTACCTCAAGGGTACGTTAGACTATGGTCTATCTTATAGTGGATTTCCTTCATTTTTAGAAGGATTTTCGGATGCTAGTTGGATCACTTACAAAGAGGATGACTCTTCTGTAAGTGGTTGGGTATTCATGTTTGGAGGAGGTGCCATTTCATGGTCTTCCAAGAAACAAACTTGCATCGCTGATTCCACTATGGCAGCAGAGTTTATAGCTCTTGCTTCAGCTAGTAAAGAAGCTGAGTGGTTGAGGAATCTCATGATAGAGTTGCCTTTATTGTCAAAGCCAATGCCACCCGTGGCAATCCATTGTGATTCCAATTCGGCGTTGATAAAGGCTTATAGTCAAGTGTACAATGGTAAGTCTCGGCATATTTCACTAAGGCATAGCCTAGGGAAAGAGCTTATCAATGATGGGGTCATAAGTCTTGACTATGTTCCAACAAAGATGAATTTGGCGGATTGCTTTACCAAGGCAATGCCAAGACATTGCATCATATTTGCTATGAATGGAATGGGTTTATGTCCAAAAACACAAACTTGTGAAACCCAATCTAACACTTGAAGAAACATCAAGTCTTAGATTTAATGTGGTTGAATCACATCTTTGATGTTTGTTAGCAATATTAAATGACCCATATTGCTATGGTACTTGTGATGTATGAGGTAACGTCAATTAAAAGTTCTCAAAGGTTTAGAGTTGAGAAGCTCTAAATGTAAGTGTCTTGTCACAAGGGCACAATTACGTATATGAGAACCTACCTATATAAGTTCGAAGTTTAGCCGCTTCAAGAAGTCTAGATGGACATGTAGAATTTAATGAACTTATGAAAGATACGGATACATGGCTGTTTAAAAGTGTCAAGTGATGAATGATTCGATTTATCTTATGTGTACTTCACCTTCGAATGGTTGGATATATCCGTGTGATTCAATCCATATGGAAATCATGGGATATGATCATCGTTAAGTGTGTTGTACTAGGTGTTAATTCAATCCGAAGGGACATTAACATTGATGCATAAGATGTGGCTAAATGATAGATTTGGAGAATGTATTAAGAAGACACTCTAAATGGGGGAGGATTGTTGATAATTTAGAGTGTCGGAGTGGAGCGTTCGCTCTACTGAATCGCGCCAGATTGGCGCGACCCGCGACAAAACTGCGCATAAACCGCGACAAGTTTCTGGAAAATCTGGAAAAGTTTGGAGGCGCGCCCGCGTCATGGCATGGCGCGACCCGCGCCCAAATCGCGCTAAAATCGAGCTAACTTTCTGGAAAAATCGAGTCCTTGGGCAAAGAAGGTGGCGCGCCCGCGCCCCATGGTGGCGCGGCCGCGCCTCTTCACTCGCGTCCGCGCTTCTTGCCGTTTTGCGGTTTTATACGACGGTTGATTCTATTTTATATGGAATGAGTTTCTTTTTTGAAAAAAAAAACAGAACATTATTCTCTCATCTTCTCCCCAAGAATTCTCCATTTTTCTCAAAATTTTCTTGCAAACTATTTAGAGAAAAAACCTCTTGATTTTATCCTTCTTTGTGAATCATCCATCGGTTTTCGATTCTTTGTGCTAAGGACGGAAAGTGCTGTCAATTGTATCTCAAAGGGAATTTCCGGATTAACCCAAGCACCGTGTGGGGGAAATTAATCCCTTTAGGAAAGTATTCATACGCCTTTGACTGTGTATCAAGATCATAGTCTCAAGGGTCGTTGCAATTCTCATGTTCATGCTTGGTTGATTGGCTTGGAGTTTAGGCAAGTGTTTAAGCCTTCATATTAGTGTTTCTTTTAGAAATTTTCTGTAATTTCTTTGATATTCTAATACTTGATTGTAACACCTTGGTTGTGTTTGTTTGTATTACATTACATTGTTAGTGTGATCATTTTACTTAGGTTTTGTCCCACACGTTTTGTTAAGTGTTTTCTAGTTTGAATTCACTGTAAACCTAACATGACCATGAGTATGATGTGATATTAGAACACCAACATGTGTTTCTTTATACAATTGACAAGACAATAGACTAATATTTGATCTAATATTAACTCATACTCTGTTGGAGTGCTTTTGATTATAATCTTGATACATGCTTAAGGTTGTTGAACATTCTATACTCTCATGGAGTATTCTATATATATATAATCATGGTACATATCAATTTTACTAGAGATAATCTCTTATAGAGATCTATGAGAATGTATCACTTCCTTAAATTTGCTATTGTAAATAATTACCCATTTGCTGTTTGAAGATTCATGTTTTTGGAACCTATTGGGTTTGACTACTACGCTTTAGGTTGATCAATAACTAATGTTGTCCTTTTGGAACATTAATTTTAATTGGAGCATTTACAGTTGGTATATAGGCATATAACTAATGAAATCTATTTGTATCCACTACTAGAAATAGGCCGATTTTCGACGGACTGTTTCCGACGGACACTTAATTCCGTCGGAAACGTCAGAAGTTCCGATGGATTTTCATTCCAACGGAATTAAAATCCGTTGAAATATAAGGGTTTCCGACGGAATATTCCGTTGGAAAATTACTTTTCCGGCGGAATTATAATCCGACGGAATATTAATATTTCCGACGGAATTAAAACCCGTCGGAAGACACCGACGGAATATTCCGTCGGAAATAAAGTAATTATTAAAAAAAAAAACCCTAAAAAAGACGTTCCCCTAATCCCCTCCCTCTTTCTCTTTCTCTCTCCTCTCCACCCTCATTTCTCTGTGCGCCTCTCTCTCCTCCCTCATTTCTCTTTCTCTCTCCTCTCTTTCCTCTTCTCTTTCCCCTTCTCTTTCCATCAACGAACCACCTTGTTTTTAATTCGATCTCCTTCCTCTCATGCTAGTTCGAAAATCACAAAAATTCAATGTTTTTGATCTCGTTTTTTTGGGCGAAATTCATAAAATAAGGGTTTCGATCTCGGCGCATTCATCATCATCAACAACAACGGCGCATTCATCAACAACTACGGCCAACCAACATCAACAACAATGGTGTAAGCGTTTTCGATCTAGGCTTTTGCGCGAAAGTTTCATATTTTTGTAGATCTAGTTTAAATTTAAGTTAGATTGTAGGTTAACTTAGTTGTTTATGTAATTGTAATTTTGATTATAAATTTGATTAGATAATTGTATTTTCTTTAATTTTTAATGTATAATTGTCGGTTTTTTTTTCATGAAATTCTAATTAAATATGTAAATCTACTGGTTTTGATTTGTTTGTGTTGAATTTTTCGATTTTTTTTAGCTTAATTTCGTAATTTGTTTCGATTTTTTACGAATTTAGTGAGTGATGTTTTCGTATTTTTTTTTATTTTTTGGGTGAACGGTGGTGGGGCTGAAGTGGTGGGGGCTGGTGGTGAGTGGCGTTGGATAAGGGGAGGGTGGGTGGTCTGCGTGGGTCAGTGTGTGGGGGGATGGGTGGTGGTCTTGGTCTGTGGGGTGGGTGGTGTAGGGTGGGTGTTGGTGGGTGAGGTAGGTTGTCTTCGTGGGTGGGGGTGGTATGGGGTGGGTGTGGGTGTGGGTGTGGGTGGGGGTGGGTGGTCGAGGTGGGGGTGGTCCTGTTCCGACGGAGTTTTTGATACCGGAAAACTTATTCCGGCGAATTATTTCCGTCGGAAATATCGTTCCGACGGAATTTCCGTCGGAAACCACTGTTCCGACGGAAATTCTGACGGAATTGGCTGTTTTTCCTACAAAGGGTGTTCCGACAACCCGTTGCGACGGAAATTCCGTCGGAACAGTGTTTTTTGACGAAATTTAGGCCGTTTCCGACGGAATTTTGCCGTCGAAAATGGCCTATTTTCTAGTAGTGTATCCATCTTTGATCTGAATCTTAAATAATTTTGTGGTCACCCTTATTAAATAAATCATTGATACTAAAGCTAATATATGTACCAAACTGACCATCAATGTATCTTATTATTCATATATATTATTATTCATGTGCAAGGATTACATAAAATAATAAAATAATTACTATCTCCCCCTAATCCTTGCATATGGGGTATGAGATAATTAATCCAACAACCTTTGAAATCCCTTGCATCTTTAAGTCATAAATTCTTTTGGCAATAACATGTATCAAGCAAAGTAAAATTATTCTTATATAAAACTCTTACTTGTTCCTTTAGCCCAATTATATTAATCTTTATATCATGAATTCTTACGGCATACATAATACATATTTCAAGTAAGTTGCTCAAAGAGTCATCTTTAAATTCTTGAACTCTTAACACTATTTCTTGCTCAAATAGATAATATATTATCATGTTTGCAATTCTAATAAACTATTCCATTATATATGATCAATAAAACATTTTTTCAATCATACAAATTCTCATTCACATTAGTATTGTGAACGGTGCGTGGATTATGTTAACAACATAATTTAGAAACTATTAAAATTTTCTAAGTCTTATACATAGGTTCATATTGAGGGCTTTTAACACTTCATAAATTAAGGAACTTTCGATCCATATGTATGAGTATTTAATGTTAAATTATTCATCATTCCTATAATCCAATTTAATGTAGGCATATAATATCATGTATAATTGAATACAATCATATATCACTCAATAATTTCAATATTGAAATAGTGTCAGTATATGTAATAATAGTATCCACTTATAAGGTTACTAGCAACATGATCGTGGTTAATGTTAAGAATATTGTATGTATATGAGATGGTTTAAACTTCAAAATATTAACAAAAACAAATTATTATTTTTAGAACTTCAAGTCTCAAACATGGAGAGGAGTATGCATTTATAAAATATTAGCTTGCAAGTTCTAGTGTCACACTACTTGTCTTGACCATTTCGATCATGTGTATCTCATCTAATGGCCAGTCGCTACAAACAAGAATTCATTAATTATCATTTCCCATCTAATTAACAAAATAAATGATTGTCCTCAAATTCATTTTAAAACTAATATCTACATTGTTGGTGATAAACAAGATGAATTGTGATAAGCATAATTGAGGACATAGAAAGCATCTATATAGTCAGTTAAATATATGACGTTTTGCATATATTAGCAATCTCAAGAGTAATAAAATAACAAAAGATATATATCATTAAATAAAGAACTAAATTATACCATAAATTTTAGCTCTTGATTATTACGTCAAATATTTTAAACAAATATTTATCTTGTTAATAAAATTATGTCGTCAATAAAAAAATAAGTAATCTTATCCATTAAGTACAAGCAACTAGAAATGATGAATCCTTTGATTATCATACTTTTATGTGGATTACTCCTACGGGCTTGCATGTGGATCTTTTAATAGTTATATATTCTTTCTTAAAATAAGACATCATGTATTTGCAATATTTGCCCACTGATTTATTGAAACGTTTGATAAATGCATCCACAATTATAATTTCATGTAGAACACTTGTCATATACTAGTATATATATTAAATATTAAATTGGAAAGAAAAACAGGATATATATATGATATATATAATAGAGAATACACAAATAACATCCTTATCAACATGCAATTCAGAAGCAACTTTAATATGTTTCAGATATAGAAATAGCATGCAATTTTAATACTAGCTTAGCACATTAATCACAGAATGATATAGGATTATGGAGTATAATTTATCAATTGGAGTAGACTCTACTGTATGCTAAGTTCTACCGACCGAGAAATAAAGGCAACAAATGAACATAATCAATTTATACACAAATATCTAATCATATTGGTGAAGTACACCGTGTAGAATAATTTCCTGATTAGTTGTACAAAATCGTCTAACAACAATTGAGATTTTGCAATTATATTGTGAATTATATATATATATGTGTAAGTTAATCAATATTTAGCAATATTGGATACATCAATGGTATTAGATATGTGAAAGGAAGATAATATAGAATAAAATAATAATTCCAAAAATTAATAGACTTAAATCATTTATACAAAGCACAAATTAACAAATTTAACAAAATCACTTAGAGTATCTCGTATAATCGAAAAGGAAAGCTATACTGGCACACACTATTAATGGGGAACAAGAACTAAATCTACTCTGTACAATTCTACTCTATCTTACATCATAAATGGTGCCTTATATCAAACAATCATTATGCACATAATACATAATAGTATATTACTCTAAAATTTGTGTCTGGTATGATTGCGATTGAATTACTATTTTTGACTAATACATATACATATTCTTATATGTAAACTTATTTACCTACAATAATTTGATGGAATAACATAAATAGGTAAATTTATTTATCTACAATAATCTGATGGAATAGCAGTGTAGGCGTACTTTTCAAGATCTTTAACAATGATCGAATGATCGTCGTGTAGGGTTAAACATTGGTCTTGGTTTTGGCTAAAGATGATGCTGATAACGTGTTGTGAAATAAGGAGAAAATATTAGAGATGGAGAGAGAATTAATCTGTATATCTTTATTCCATAGGATGGGGTGTGTATATATATATATAGGAGTTGGATAATGTGAAAACCAACCTTAAGTTAAAAATCGAAAACACAAAATCTTGACCGTAGATTCAAACTCATCTTATCCTACGGTAGGGGTTTTTTCCCAGCCTTTTGGTTTCTCTCTACTGCATTTTCATGCATAACATTCTCTCTCCTCTCTTTTCACTCTCCTGATTTCACATTCTTCCTCAAACTTCATACTACTTCTCCAAAGCATAGTTGTAATTGATTCGATTCTTCATCAAATTAGTTCCTATTATTGACTACGATCTATCAAGTAAGGAAGTCGTTTATAATTTTGCTTTATTATAGCTTTTAATCAATGTATTTTGAGTTTTTTTTTTTTTTTTTTTTTTTTGAGTTTTTCGTTTCTTATTTGTGTAAATTTGAGTTTTTCGTTTCTGATTTTTGTTATTTTCTGATTTTTTTTATTGTTTTTTGAGTTATTATTTTGCGTTTTTCATAATTTCTTGAGTTTTTCGTTTCCGATTTGTGTAATTTTTTGAGTACTTTGCTTCTGTTTTTTTATTAATTTTGTAATTTTTGGCAAATTTTGTAAGTTTCGTAAGAGTAATTTAACTTTATTTGAGGTATTTCATTCTTAATCGAGTTTCATATGAGTTTAATTATGTAATAATTCAACTTAATTTCTTCGTTTGGCATTATGAGCTCATCAATTTCATCATCAAATTTTTCTATGTTAATCGATCTTTTCATTGTATATTGATCAATTTCTTAAACTTTTTACCGCTGAATTTTATTTCAATTTGTGTTTGATTTTTCGGCTTAATTTTTTGAATTTGATTTCGATTTTTTCGGCTTTATTTTTTCTCAATTGTGTTCGATTTTTTCATTTTAAGTTTATCAGTTTGTGCTCGATTTTTTCGGCTTAGTTTATCACTTTGTGTTCGATTTTCAATTTCATCATCAAATTTTCTGAACTTTGTGTTTTATTCGATTATTTTGATGATATTTTTCTAATTTTGCTGCATTTTATTGATGTATTTAGTCTGATTGTCAGAAATGCGATTTCCTTGCTTTTGTATTGCCGTAGAAATTGTTTATATATACAACCTATAATTGGACAGTAAGCTGCTCGTTTTTGTATAGGTGTGTGATTGGGTGAAAGTTCTGCCTGTGATTGTGAGCGTGTTGATTTCACTCCTGTGTGCTGTGATGTGCAGATATGTGATTTTGCCTATTAATGGGTTGTTATATGTTGTGTATAAGAAAGAATGTGATTGGTTAAGTTCTGCTTGTGATTGTGATTGTGAACGATATTTTGTTTAATTCTGCAGTAGATTTGTACATTTTCATTTAAGATTTTATTCGAACAGCAGTGCAGATCATCCATGACAGTCTAGACATTTTAGTTATTGTTATTATTCCACTCAAAGAGTCAGAGAGTTAAATGTTAGTACCAAGTGGTCAATTGTATTGTTATCCTACTATAGACTTTCTTTTGAAGTAATAGTACCAGAATCTAAGTGCACTCTGATACGGAGCTAGACATGTATTGTTTTGTGAATCATAGCCTCATAGGCTTATATCTGTTTTTAAGAATGATTAATATAAACTTGTTACAATTATACAGTATCTAGGAAAGATGGAGCCAGCTGGGGCTTTGGGGGTGTCTTACAAAGTTACAATAACATAGGTGAATAGTCAATAATGGTGTTTGTTTACCTTTGCTCTCTTGTTCTGGTTCGTTTTTTATTTGTTATTTTGAACTGCCATCGTTTCTTGCTGGATTGTTTATTGAAAATTTTGAGAATAATGTCTCCAATTTGTGTTCTCCTACCGACAGCTCTCTTTTTGAATGTGCATTGATCAACCATCAACCAGCAATGCCAAAAATTTTCTTGGTATGTGAAGTTTAATTTGAGTATGTAGCCTGGATCTGATTGATGTGTGAAGCTTGATTTGAGTATGCGAGGGTCCGTTTGCAGAAAGAAATATTTGGAGATGTATATGAGTTTAAATCTGTTGTTGCCTCGTTATGAAAATGTCTATTTCAATTAGCTTGTAGAAGCCTTATTTTTTTTAGTGGAAAATATGAATCTAAAATCTATGTTGGTTTTAACCCTCTACGTTTTTGGCATGTTGAAAGCCTATTAGCTCAATTGGTCGAGCACCGTGTATTCACGAGATGTAGGTTCGAATCCTACATAGACTTTTTTTTAAAACCCTTTATTTTTATATTTATTGACCTCTGGGTAAATGGTGTCAAATTTACATAATTACCTGAAGTTTATATATAGTTACCTTATTTTCGATATAATGACCTTAGAATTATGGAAATGTTGTAAATTTTGTTTCAGTCACCTTATTTTTATATATAGTGACCTTTATTTTTGTTATAGTGACCTTTATGTAAATGGTGTTAAAAACTCAGTTGATATAGTTACTTTATTTTTGTATATAGTGACCTTAATGTAAATGTTGTAAAAATTGTTATAGTTACCCTATTTTTGTATATAGTGACCTCTATGTAAATATGGTCAAAATTGAAATAGTTACCCTATTTTTGTATATAGTGACCTTAATGTAAATATTGTAAAAATTGATATAGCTACCCTATTTTTTGTATATAGTTACGTTATTTTTATATATAATGATTCTATGTAAATATCGTCAATTTAGATAAAATTACCTTATTTTAGCATGTAGTGACCTTTAAAACGGTTGAATTGATTATATGTAAGGTTGGAATGATCTTAGGGCTTTAGAACCGTCTGATCTTTTGTGCTAATAATAAATGGCTAAGATTGCTTGTTCTTAGTTTTCACCATAAGCTCTGTTTTTAGCGGAACCTCCCCGTACACACACACACAATATATAATTAGGGTTTGGTTGGATAAGAATATAAACTCTAGATCTAGAATATTGCGGAATGATACAAGGAGGATAATGGATATCCACAAATATTTCATAACATCGACCTTTTTTTTTTCCTTCTTCTTCACTAAAACATTTAGTGACATTCCAATATCCTGTCAAAAAAAAAAAAAGACAAAAAAAGTGACATTCCAATATAAGTGAGATATGACATTCCAATATAAGTGAGATAAGCTAATAATGTAAGAAGTGGATCATTCTTAGCTTTTTTGTTAGCTGGATCAAAGTTGGTGACTTTAAGTAGGCAATTTAAGGAGAAAATACAAATTAATATCATATATTAACAACTTTTGTTGATATAGGGGTGCCAAGGACATTTTCATATATAAGTTAGGGGTAGTGTTGTAATTTGAAATTTTGAATGATTTTAGAAGTTGACAGTCATTAGCAGTTCCGTTACAAAGTTAGAAAGTGAAAAACAAAGGATCCTCTCTCCTTCCCCAACTGGATTTTCTCTCTCCACCCCCAAGATGAATTTTCTCTCTCCTCATGTTAACTCCATTAATCCATTGTTGAAGATCTTCTTTCACGACCAACACTTGTTCTCTATAGGCAGTATAGGATTAACTATTACCTTCATTTTATAATCTTTACTTTGAGTTTTCTTTAAATTCGGCGGCAAAGTCGTCGTCACTGTCGAGGCGTTGTGAAAATTGTATAATACACCAGGGTGCACCATGCTCATGGTGCACCTGGTGATGTGGCATAACTAGTTAGCATTAAATTAGTGAAAAATAAAAAAAAAAAAATTAGTGAAAAAAAAATAAAAATCTGGGCGAAATTATAGGGAATTATTCCCTTTAAATTGATTTCAGTTTTAAATTATTATCCTTAATGGATATTTTTCATTTTAAAAATATTTTTAAAACATTTTTGGGTTTCAATAATACAAAGTATGTTCTTTGAATTTGGCTTGTATTTTCTTTGAGATAACGAATGACGCACAAATTCTTTTTTGAATTATCATATATCATTATTTTTTATTATCGTATATTCATAGAGTTTGATCAGTGTGTTCTTCGGGTATGAATTATATGTTCTTTACATTATATTTTATGCTCTTTTAAACATATGTTATTTTGAATTTTGAAATTTAATTTGAAAATGAAATCTTGGTTTTTTCTTAGTTGAAAATATTTTAGAGAGAGAAAACTAAAATTATTATGGAAAGTTAATTTTTGAAGGGAGAATAAACAATTTTTGGGGGATATGATATGTAAAGATTTTTTCTGTTAATATGTAATTTTTCATAAAATTTTAATAAAGTTTTTATCATGTTCTATTTGTAATGTCTTTATATTCTTTGATAATGCATGTTCTTTGTTAAAAACAAACATGTTCTTTTTCAAAAACTTACATGTTCTTTTTCAAACAGTTAAATGTTCTTTCAGTCTTTTTTTTTATTTAACCAGGTGCACCACGTGCATGTTATAACCGGATGTATAGATCATAAACTTGAATTTACAAAGATTTCACCTCCGTCACTATCGATAGGTACGGACATAAGGGAAGGTGATAAAGAAATAAAAGCTGAAGAAACATGGTCGACTTTCATGGAATCCATGAATTGAATCTGAAGAATACCATTTTCTCACTCCTCTAAAAGCACTTCACTTTTTTCCTTTGTTGAAATCGGTGAATTTCTAGCAAACGGCGTTAAGTTACGAGGGTTAAAATGCCACATCATCAAAACAATATAATACAAACTCCAAGGCTACTATTTTCAAATATGCCACTATATTAACAAGATATTTTTAATATCCTAATATTAACCGGGACCAGCTCTAAGTTAAGGCCTCTTATGAGTCTTATCTTTGTTGCCCAGCTAGCCAGCTAGGACTAGGTTGGATCACACGGAGTACTACCTACTTCGTAATATATAATCGTAAATTTGATGATATCATTAGCTGTTAGATTTGGATCGTAAATAACAGATATATAAAGTTTATATTGCTAGTGTGAAAACCACCAATACCTCGTATTATTCCCGCCGTAACAATGTAACAGAATGTTATTGTCTTACATGCAATGGAAGATTAAAGGATGTAATAATTGACTGTATTACGTTAGTAATCCAAGTTCAGTTGAAATATTCACTTGAAAAGGTGAAGGTTTGATTTTTCTAAGTTGTCGAAAGGAGAATTACCAAGTGTAAACTGGACAACATTAATTAGTTGTTTAGAACTACAGTCTATAAAAAATTAATTTTTAAGGCATATGATATTATTTTTTACACAAATTAAAGTCAACTCAATGACATCTATGAAAAGGAGGGAACAATTGAATTGAATAGATATTAGAGACTAAAGCCTCCATAAATATCTGGTGGTGGTTGTACACTTGTACTAGTTGCCTAGTTGCTTATGCTGACATGAAACCTTCGTCATTTAAAAATTGCTCCATCTTATTCTTCACTTAATTCCGCGTTGAATTGTAAATTTGTTCTTAGAGAAGAGTTGTGAAGAGACTAAGCTAGAAACCATGCTAATTAGAACGGAAATAGAATATGAGCACATTTTTTAGAAACGGTCCAAAAATAAAAGTTGGATATTCTTTATAAAAGAAACAACTTTGTTTACATTGTTAATTGTAAATTTATATATAATTCTGGGGTAAGTTAGCATAAGAAAACCAATCACTGAGAAGTTAAGTGATGAGTTTTGATAGAGGGATTTGGTTAGCCCATATTTTAATGACGAAACTCCTAGCTCACATAAAATGTATATTTGCATATATTTGGACCCCTCATGTCCCATTATCAATAAGATCCAAATTGAGGCCAATTAGATAGCCAATAAATATTAAGGGAAGTGATCTAATTTGGTAGAGTTAGTTAGCCCTTCTTTTAGATATTATGAAACTCCCATTTTACATCTAAATTTATAAAGGTATAGGAATCTATCACATTAAGTTAACCGAGTCTTGCCTTTATTAAATAAAAAATAAAAGTTCGTAGTTTAAAATACAAAAATATAAGAGTGGTGTTTCATGCATGTTTGCAAACCTCCAGACTTTTGTATTTGGCCTTAGTAATAACACAAACTTGTCTAGTAGTTTATATGTCCAAATTCATATATTGAATATTGACACGTCCATATAAACATACAAATTTCATATTTTGTATAATGTCTAATTGTCCGTATTCGTGTAACCTTGTTTATATATGTCTTTAGTGTAAACTAGTTTTGAACCATGAATTGTTATTCAGTTTCGCTAATTGAGACCGGAAATATTAGTCTCTTACTGAAGAACCAGACACGTATGCAAAAGAAGGGGACCATAAAAATGGAGTCAATGTCATAATTTTCCCCTTCAATTACTGGCATTCATTCATAATCTTTGATTGCCCCAACTCTTGTTTTGCTCAGATTCTTGTACTAGATTTAAAAAAAAAACGTTATTACTATTACTAAACATAGCTTTTCTCTCTCCTAAGTCGAGAGTTTCTCTCACTACTCGTGAGTTTTTCTTTTCTTAGCCCTAAACCTAGCTTTTCTTGATAGCTTCTTCTCTAGATTCTCAAGAAAACTTCTAGTGATTTGTTTGTTCTTGGTTACTATTACATGCAAACATCTTTTACTCAACCTTTTATCAAATCTTTTACCCAATAATCTTTCCAAAACCTTTTCATATCCTCACCTTTTTGCTTCCCTAATCGGATGACTGCAGTAACAAAAAGGATAATAATTTCACCTGAAGAAGTAATCTTCAGTGCAATGAATGCTATATTGCTATGCCACCTGTTCCCCATGCATTTGAGATTTTTTTTAAACTTCCAGTTTCTATAGTCTAAGAAGGGAATTTGCTTCGACTTTATTTCACCAACATAGTACCTCCGTCTGTTCTCTTCCAGAATGGTGGTGGATATGACCCAACCGCTCATACCGGGCTGTATGTTATGTTCCAAAATGCCATTATGTTCTCATGATGAGGAATTGGGGCTCTCTCGTTATATGGGTCTACTTCAGGTACGAAGGCGTTTTTCGTTTTTGTAAAAGATGTGGTCGTGTTGGTCACAATTCTAGCAATTGCACTCTGCGTATTGATGTGGCGGCTAGGCGGCTGTCTCGTCGTCTTGATGGGGCCGATGCAAGAGTCAACAGGGCTGCTACAAGATGTGCCGAACCACAAGAGCTGATGGTTGCGGTCAATGGTGAGGAGGTCTCTTCGAAGCTCTTTGATGACTTGGACGAATTTGATTATTCACAATGGTGAGGTGGCTGCGCCTCATCAACCCCCGATGGACATATGAAATTAATCACTTGGAATTGTAGGGGCCTTAATGACACGTACACTTTCCCCTAAATATCCATATCTATTGTGGTTAATTACTTCTAATTAAGTTGCCTACTTTTTTATTTTTATCGGAAACTAAGATGTCTTTTAGTAATGTTAATGATCTTATTGTAAAATTTACTCCAAATTTTTTTTATGGAGTGGATTCGGTAGGTTCTAAGGGTGGTTTAGCTTTGTTTTGTTTGTTTCTAGGTGACGTTACTTGTATTGATACTTCTCCAAACTACATTTTCTGTAAGTTGGAAGAAGCTAATGGTAATATTAGGCATGTTTTGTTTTTGTACGGGGCTCCTAAAGTTGAAGATCGACCACAAGTATGGGAGTACAAACTATTACCCAAATTGTTTGATTATGGGAGATTTTAATCAAGTAGAGTCCCTAAACGACAAGCTAGGGGGAACTACTTTGATTAACGGTTTGGATGCTTTTCTGGATTGGAAATATCAAAGTGGTATGCTTGAAGTCCCGTTTCGGGGCCGAAGTATACTTGGACAAATAAAAGGGTGCCGGAGCGACTTGTTATGGAAAGGTTAGATAGAGCTTATTGCACTTCTAATTGGCTAAATGACTTCCTCGACGGTTGTATTTTCCACGAACCGATTGAGATTTCCGATCATGCATGACTCTACCCCTTTGATATTAAGGTCTAATAGACCGTACCAAATTGAGGGGTGGTGTCTCTCTTTTCCAGAAATTAGCAGCTTCATTGTTGAAGCTTTAGAGATGGAGTGTGCGGGCTCGAAAATGTTTAGTCTCACGGTGAGGCTAAAATGGTTCCAAGAAGGTATATGGAGGATAATATCCTTCTAAGCCACGAACTCATGCATATGATTAATACTAATAAAGGAAGAGTTGATAAGGCAACTATTAAAATTGATATTTCGAAGGCCTATGATAGGGTTAACTGGACCTTTCTACTAAAGGTGCTTCAGGCTTATGGTTTTCTAGCTTGGTGGGTTCAAAGGATTTCGCAATGTATCTCAACGGTTTCCTATAGAACACTGATTAATGGACAAGTGTCGGAGGTGTTCAACCTGGAGTATGGTTTGAGGCAATGGGACCCTATGTCCCCTTACCTGTTCCTTTTTTGTATGGATATTGTTTCGAGGATGCTTTTGATGGCAGAAAACATTAACCTAATCAAGGGGTTAAAGGTTACAAGGAGATCACCCTCGATCTCACATTTATTTTTTGCTGACGACGCTATGGTTTTTTTTTCAGGTCACAGAAGATTCGTGTACTTCCCTAGTGGACGTCTTTGCTAGGTTCAGAGATATCTCAGGGCAACAATTGAATTTAAGTAAATCTCATAGCGCTATAAAAATATCCTAAAAGTTGATCATGTTACAGTCATGGATCGACATCTAGGGGCTCCGGTGGACTTGGTATTAAGGAAGAGTTCGTGCTTTCACTATCTGGTGGATTATGTCTCCAGAAGGGTGGCAAGTCGGGGATCTTTGAGGATTTCTCAAGCGGCAAAGCTTATCCTCATTAACTCGATCCTCATTAGCATTTCGTCACATGTGATGAAGTGCTTTAAGCTTCCGTTATCTATCTGCAACAAGATTATATTCATGCAATCATAGCTAGATTTTGGTGGGCTAACAACGGCGAGAAAAGTATGCACTGGGTAAGAAAAGATGTACTCCATCTCCTGAAAGGTATGGGGGGATTGGGAATACGATCTATGGATAATTTAAATGATGCCTTGTTATTTACGAAGGTATCCCGTATGCACTGTAATCCACAATTGTTAGTCTCTCGTGCTTATAACCCTACTCACTCCTGCACATTGTGTGTGGGACATCCTATTTCCTCCTTATGTGGAAATGCTTCTTGGGGACATCGCGGAATTCACAATGTGGCTAACAAATTCATCGCATGGTTTGTGTGGAAGATTGGCAATGGAGAGCAAGTGAAATATGCCAATATGAGATGGGTTAATGGTAGTATCCCCCTTTTACATTCAAACCAATTCCTAAGCGGTGTTGGGTATGGCCGAGTCAATGATTTACTACTACCTTGTCCTCAACGGCAATGGAATGCAACGATTGTTCAGGAAAGGTTTGATTGGGACTCCGCACAACGCATCTTAGCCATGGAGTTACCAGCAATGGAGGAAAGGGACTTCTTATATTGGTTTCATCATCGGACTGACTTTTACACATTAAAAACAGGCTATGCTTATCTCTCCTCTACTCAGGGTATGGACCACTTACAGTTACTGAGAGGGAATTTTTAGAGTACTTTAGAAACTGCACATACCTCCAAAATGGAGCTTTTTTCTTTGGAAGCTGGTTATGAATGGTTTGGCTGTGAAGGCAAACCTGTACAATAGAGGGGTGTCAGTACAAGAGGATTGTGACTACTGTGGGAAGAAGTAGAGAGTACACAACATTTGTTTAGACTGTGCTCTCTCACTACTAAAATTCGGTTAAATTGCGACCGTTTTTCTACGACCGTCAAGAAAACGGTCGCAATATATGAAATATGCGACCGTTTTTTACGCGGTCGCAATATTGCGACCGTTTAGAAAGAGGTCGCAAATTTGCGACGGTTTTTGGCCTTTTAAATGGTCACAAAGATGTTTGAACAAATAAAAATAATTCTAAAACAAATAACCTTTTTGCGACTGATAAAAACGGTCGTAAATAGCGACCGCTAAAAATTATATTGGGTATAAAAGGATATTCCAATCTCCCAAACCCTAATCATCTTCTCACTCAGCACGCCGCTCATCTCTCCTTTTTCTTTTCTCTCTCTTCTCTTTCCTTCTTTTTTCCCGCGTTCTTTTCCTTTATCCTTCTTTTCTTTCCGTTCTATTTCTATCTCCTTTTCTTTCCTCTCTCTTTCCTTTCTCCTTCACTTTCCGTTCGCAGCACTATTTCCTCCATTTTTGTTCTCTTTTTCTTCTTCATTTTTACTTTTTCTTCGAATTTTCGTCAACGAACTATTTTGGGTGTTCGGATTTTCGTGAACAAACGAATAATGATGGTATTTATGGTCAAATTCGACCATAAAAATTCCAGATTTGGAGTTTTTATGGTCGAATTTGACCATATAAACCCAAAGAAGAAGAAATATTGGGAAAGGTATGTGGTTTTATTTCGTTTTTTATTCGAATTTCCATGGTTATATTTATACAAATTTTGTTTATTTTTTTCGATCTTTTGTTTGAGTTTTTATTCGAAATTTGTTGATTTTGGGTTTGATTTTGAGTTTCGTTGATTTTGTTCGTGAACTTTGTTCATACTGGATTCGAATTTCGTTCACATTGTGTTTAATTTCGAATTTTTGTTGATTTTGTTCATATTTTCGGTTATTTTGTTCATGTTTTCGTTGATTTTTGTTCATATTTTAGTTGATTTTTGTTCATATTTTCTTTGATTTTTATTCATATTTTCGTTGATTTAGTTAATGTTTTGTTGATTTTGTTCATATTTTTGTTATTTGTTGCTTTATTTTCCTTAATTTTGTAGATTTTTTTAAGGACTATTTTTTTAGGGTTGTTTAGGGTGGGCGACGATAGTGGGTGTAGGTTGTTTAGGGTGGGCGGCGATGGTAGGTAGAGGTGGTTTGGGGGGAAGTGGCGGTGGGTGGGGTGGGAATAGTGGTGGGGCTGGATGCGAAGTACAAGCAGTCAGTGCGGTTTTATCTTTTCTTCTCTTTTTTTTTTATTTTCTTAAAAACTAATACGACTGCCTAAAGCGGTTACTATTTTCTGATTTACGACCACTATAAAAAAACAGTCGCAATTATAATAAATTAGATGGAAACCTGTGCGATGCTTGGTTTTTTCTAATAAGATTTTTAATTATTTGATTTATTGTATTTAATAATTTCAGGCAAAATTACAAAAGTTTAATATTTATTTATTTATTACTATAATTTATAATGAATTTATTAAATATAAATAAATTATAAATATAATTTCTGTTATATGAAATCTTTAATGTGAAATGATTATTTTTTAATAATTTAAATCCTAAATCATTATTCATTGTTTTACCATATCTTTTATTTCGGTAGAATCACCAACCTCGTCCACAACCAACCTACTACATCAATGGATAAATTGAACCTTGAAATGTTAGCCAAACTGAAATTGTTATATTAAATCTTTACATTTATAAAATAAGTCAATATATTTATCAATAAATGAAAAATTATTGCGATATAAAATCAAATCTATGCATTGGAATTTTTTCATCATCTATCTCCAAAAATAACCAAAGCCATCCATATATTAAGTATACAATATCTAATCGTATGCCATTACATAAACAAATAATCGTTAAGTATCCTAAATAAATACAATGTAACTAATAATTACAAATATATATTTAAACATAAGATTTTAAAAATTACCCGGACATTGATGACCTAAAACTAACACAAAATTCGCTTGATGTGGTTTTGTATTGATACGAAATTTTATTTGTGTCGTATAATGTGTTAGATCAGCATGTAAAAAAATATTTAGTAAATAAAACATAAACATATAATCGTTGAATATCCCAAATTAATACAATGTAAGTAATAATTAGAAATACTAATTTAAACATAGGATTTTAAAAATTAAGCTAAAAATTACCCAGCCATTGATGACCAAAAATTAACACAAAATTCACTTGATGGGGTTTTTTATTGATACGAAATTTTATTTGTGTCGTATGATGTGTCAATTTATAATGGTAGGTATCACAAATTTTAATTTAATTATAATTAACAAATAATTTGTATTTCTTATCATAAATACTATCAAAATTTATCTTATAATGATAGGTATCAAACTTTATTATAAGCGGTTATTATTTAAATATTTTTTAGTATTTGTTTTTTGGATTTCTTATATATATATATATTATTGAATTAATGAATTTATCTTTTCTTATATTTTTACTATATTTTTTTTCATTAAAATAATTTAATTTGTGGATTATAATCTACGTGGCATTAAAATTTTAGATATATCAAATCTAATTCGTTACTTTTATCTAGGTGGCGACATACTTTTTTAATTCAAAAATAAAATACAAATTTTTATTCTTATTGGTCGAAATAAGTATATTTCTTACGTGGCACTCCGAATGCTCTCCAAAAATACCACTTTATTCATATAATATTAGATTGCGACCATGTTCCATGCGATCGTTAAAAATAATGAAAACGGTCATAATTTTTATTGCGACTGTCAACGAGTCGTAATAATTTTTTTTACGACCAAGTGAATTACAACCACCACATTACGACCGTTGACGGTCAGAATTATTTTCAGCGACCGTTAAAAGTGGTCGTAAAAACCTTAATTTTTAATAGTGTCTAGCTCAATATGTGTGGAAGAATTGTTCTTTGGGTATTAACTCAGAAATTGATAAATCTACTCCGTTAGGACCCTGGATCCAGAAATATGTCCTGCTTTTTTATAGCGAGGATGGTCTTCAAAGTGAACGGATCCACACTTTCATCTGTGTTCTATGGGATTTATGGTTATCGAGGAATGGAAGGGTTTTGAGAGGCGAGTCTGGTTGCCTAACTAACCTCCATAGGCACTTTGTGAACTTAATGAAGGATTTACGTACCTTCATCACTCCTGATACGGAGAGGCTGGGCCCTAGCCATGTGATGGTAGGGCCTCCACCAGGCTTTCTTAAGGTCAATATAGGGACAGAAGAATTTCACTACAACTTTCCCCTAGGGGAGGGCCAAGAGATTATTATTTTGACAGACGGATCATGGTAAAAACATACAGGGAATGCAGGTATGGCGTGGACAACTACTATTATCCATTATCCATCTTCTTCAGAATATGAACTCTTGTTTTGCTCTCATCCTTCTTCAAGTTGGAGATCTGTTAGGGTAATGAATGGACCAGTCAATTAAGTTTAAGAGTTTGTTTCTTTGTTAATATTGACAAGTGATTACTACTACTGTACTAGGTCATCTTTCAAATTAGGACCACAATATTGTCACTCGCACCAAGAAAATCTAGCGTATCCTCCGTATGAAAATAAATATTGATGGAGCTAGTTTAAGAAAAGACAATTTATGTTACAAATTGAATGAAATTATATAGGCCCAAAAGTTGAATGCACCTGAAGGAGCATGAGGGAATTCTTACGTTGAAAACAACATTGATGAATTAAGAATTATTCAATTTGTGTCAACTTAGGTCGGGTCATACCAATCTATTGGAAAACTAATTTTATGAAGAAAAAAAATCCGGTCCACTTTCAAATGGGGTCAAACTATATTTGGGTTCAATCAATTATCTAGTTTCGGGTGATGTATGTTTGTATGATGTGTGTTGTGAAAAATTGGAGTACAATTTTTTTTTTTTTTTTTTTTTGTTTTTGTTTTTTAGCCAATTACAGAGTATGAAACAGAGTGTATATAAAATGCAAGGAATTGAGGCTAGGTATTATTGCTAATCTGCTATCATGTATTTCTGTACTAGACCTTTGATGTCAAACTGAATCACACATGCATGAAGTTAGCATTATTTGGGCGGAGAAAGAACAATTTTCATACACAACATTCACTCTTTAATGACAGGCAGAATGAACAAAAGACAAGGAAACTGCTGCATATAGGAATAACAAATGTACCTAACTCTACAACATACATGCCCATCTTCCTAAAGCCAACTTATCCATGGACCCTGCTATGAAATTTCATCAACGTAACATTCCAAACACACAAATATGGTTAACAACCAATAAGAAGATGAATTATGCTAAATCAGTGAGTATCCTGCCCACACATGCATGAAAATAACACAGGAACTCCATGCCCATGATGGTTTCCATGATCGATTCCTCCACTGTTACCGTCCTCGCATTCTGAACCAGATTGGGGGCTTGATTGAGGAGGAGCCACACGACCATCAACAAATAACGAATTGGGCTGGGGTATGGGCTGTGCCATAGAAATTTCATCTGGGACTTCTATATTGTGGCTCTGGTTTCTCCTGTGCTCATTATTAGCCGCCCTCCTCTCTACTGCAAGAAACTGGCCAAGGGATGGGGTGCTAGTGGTAGAACTCTTGACGTCTATACTGTCCCTCGAGCAAAGCGAGAATATCCAAGGTTTAGTTTTGCAAGGTTTCTTGACTTTGAGTGGTTCTGGTCTTCTTCCCCTTATTGATCTTCTAGAAAGTTCTAGAATGCTAGAAACTCCAATAAGGCTTCCTAATGTGATGCTTCTGTCATGGAAGAAGGACCCTGTGGACTGCAAGGGAAATTAAAGCATGAAATGATTTCAGAAATGCTTGCTGAGTTAAGCCATTAATATAACATTGCAACTACCATGTGATACATGGGTATATATTTACTGCAATTCTGAACAACATCGAATACACTTAGAGCTCAGGACTGCATATTTCCTCAAGCCTAGACAACCTCAGCATGAAGGCAAGTTAAAGTAGAATCCAAAATGGTGTATCATGATTTATGTGCAGACAAAGTTACTCATCTCAGGCATGCGCCATAAAAGTTAAATCTTAGGCCAACGAATTAATTAACAAAGCAGAAAATGAAAGAAATACACAATATAATTTCTTAAATATCAGATTATCAGGATCATAAGATTTAATACATAAAATTAAAACTTTATCATTATTCATCATGTGCTTAACTAAATAAAATTTAACATCAACTATTAGAAGAGAAAGAATTCACTCATCTCTGAGAGTGAGCCAGACTCAAGGATCCACTCTCACTGTCTTTTCTTCTTAAAAGTATCTCCCTATATTTTCAGGGTGTCTTAAAATAATATTGTATCTACCATAAACTACCGAAAAATGCCCTTGAATATCCACTCTCGGAAATGTGTGCATTAGCCTTCCTGGCTGATATAACACTCTACCAGGCTAACAGCAGTGAAATAGTAAAACAGTAGGAGGAGGCAAATACGAGTAAGAAGCTTTAAGACTCTCTAAACATCACAATATAAGCAAAACCATACACTAAGTCATCTAATTCATTACATTTGCAAGACAAAATCATATCTGATGTTAGTCAAAATGTCTACTTTAAGAAACACAAGGGAAAAATGTTAATGACATTTACATTCGTTTAACCACTCTTGGAACTTGGTGAACCACATTTACCAGTGATCCATCACTAATAAGGATTATATGAAGGAAGTCATGCCGTCATGGTGTGGCAAACTATAGCCTACAGGATTGAGATTAAGAGATTTTACAAACAAAATTAATCATTTCATCACTTTCTAAGCTTAAAATTGGATTTAGTGTAATCAAGGAATTCCAATTCTTGTTTTCAACAAAAATCCAACAAACAAATTTTAAACCTGAATCTTGTTTGTCTTGTAGGTGAAAACTGAATGTTTTCTGTACGGACACATTCTGAACAAACTAGTAGCAAGAGGGCAAAACTCTCTTCTACATAGAAACTCACCATTATCATAATCCCTCAATCCTAACTTAATTGCCCCATTTCCCCTTTTTGGTTGTTACAATTATTGGTCCCATTCCCTTCATGCTTAGCTTTTTTTTCTCTACTTTTTCTCCATTGGGGTCTCACATTTGTTCACCCATTTCTCCTCTACTTTTTCAAAAAGCGTGCTAATAGCCTGATTATCATGGGGTCAAGTAATTCGAGACAAAGAGAGCATCACATTGCATAATTACTTAATTCGTAAATAATGAGAGCAACAACTGTGAATTTATACCAGCAATCACCTAAATTTGTACTTTCAGCCTACAGATTATGAATTTTAGCAATTACGAGTATATCAAACATGGGGTATAACAATGCAAAAAGAAGACATGCTGCAAGAAACAAAAAACTGAGATGCATGAAAAATCACATCAATCAAGCATCAAAACTTAATAATTCCTCAAACTTCAATCTTAGCATGTGAAAAAGAAAGCAGAATATACAGTTTACCAGTGATTTAACTGTCATTTCAACACATTCTGCAACATTATTTTATTTTCTTTACCTCGGTGTCTAAATCAGATGAAGAATCTGTAGAAGTTGGTGAACCAGTAAGCATTGTAGTATTGAATGACATTGACCCAAAATAATCACGAGCTCTTCCTAATCCAATTCTCACATTCAATGGCTGCAAACCCAGAGGCCAACCCTCTTCCTGCACTCAACAAAATCAAAACTTTCACTAATTTAGTGTCGGCAGAAACCAAATTTCACCCAGAAAAAACCCAGAAAGTAGAGAGAAAATTCAACAATTTCATACTTAATTGGTAAAAAGGTGAAGGAAATAAAGATACCCATTTCATTAAAATGAACCCATTTAGAAAAATGAGATCTTTTTTAATAAAATTAGGGAAAAAACAGAAGACAATTTAACAAATACCTGGTGTGCAGCCATAGCTGCAAAACAAGAGAGTGATTGAAATGAAGTATTATAGTAGAAAATGCATGGGAATGGTCACCTCAATCAAGAAGAAGAGGAGAAGATCTCTGTCATTTTCCTTTTTTGGCTTTTCTTGTTCAACAAATTAAAGGAAGGTGGTGAAGTGTTACAGATTTTAGCAACTTTCAGAAGCAGGGAACAGAGAGTAGTGTGAGAAATGAGAGTGATAAAATTAAAAATTAAAAGTTAAAAAAAATTGAAAAAAAAATAAAAAAAAGAAAGAAGGGAAGAGAGTAAAAAAAAGAGGAACCAATTAGCATATGGACATATCATTTGTTGACTGAAAAGAGGAAACAGAATAATTTGGTAACACAGACAATTTATAATTTATAATTATAATAAAGGAGAAAAGGTAAAAAGTTAAAGGGTTATTCAGCTAAATTTGCATATGCTGTTAAAAATCAAAATGAAAATGCTATTTAGTTCTTTTTTTTAGCATTTTGTTCTTTATTTTAATGTGCTGTGCTTGTGAAACTTTTTCCAAGGCTTGATGCCTATGGAAGTGTAGTAAAATTGTTCCTTCTTTTTTGCCAAAATTTAACATTCAATTGGGAATTTTATATTCTACATTATTAACAACTTAATTAGGTCTAAATTTACCAACTAATCATGGAAATTAGAAGAGGATGTGACCAATCATGGGACAATCAAAACGGATCAACACAAGTCCAAAAGAAGATTGAGAGTTTGATCTAATAACGGTCAAATAAGAAATAATAGATCACACTAAAAATTTATAGAATTGAGATTTATTGAGATCTTATCCACAATATGCTCCTAATTGTCCAAAATGCATAATATTGAGATTAAATTAAAACAAGGAAGAAGATTAAGTCAAAATCTAGTAAAATAGGAAGGGTGTCAAGTATGAAGAAATTATCCTTGAAAGCATAAACAACTGCAATCACAAATAATTTTGTAGTAGAATATTATTAATCCTTAAAAAATCGTGATACATTCTATACTTTTTTTTTTACCGGATATTCTATACTCTTTAGCTATGAATATTCTTTATACTTTGTCAATCCATGCAAAGATTATTATTGTTAACACAAAGTAAATTTCTACGAATTAAGCTATTATTGCTTTGTTTCATATTTGAAAATACAATACATATATATGTATTGTATGTTTAAAATTTTGAACTTTGATATCAAAATGTGAAAATAAGGGAATTAATTGTTCATTGATGAATATGGTTCTAAAAGGTTTGTTATAATACGGAGTAATAATATGGCAAGGATAATGATCTCAATACCTTGTTCAATCTAATCCAATTGATAAGGGGATGTGCATGCATGGAGAAAATTAAGCACATCAGCTCATCCCAATAATTTAGTCCATAATTGCTTTTCATTCCACTTATCTTGAAGGGGAATGTAAGATGTTCTCATTATTACTGGTATAAGAATTTTTGTAATAATGCTTTATTACAATCTTATTAGTTACACAAATTTAAAAGTCAATAAACTATTGTGAATTTTCTAAATTATATTGGTATATAAATCTCTGTAAAAAAAAAAAAAAAAAAAAAATCGTAAAAAAATATACCTCAATTCGGAAGATTGGGAAAATGAGGATGGTAGGACGGTATGTTCACCATTATTATTTATAACAGGCAAAAGATAACGAGCGTTCCTGGAGCGTTAGATAAGATAACTAAATGTGGAAATATTATAGTAAAATTAACATTAATTACACCGATCGACACGTGATTTTATCATGCATTCCAAACTTAATACTATTTTAAGCAATATATTAATCCCTTATCTAACGCTTCGGGACGCTTGTTAGCAAGATCCTTAATAATAAATAAGTAAAAATATAAAATCGAGTTTGACTCTAGTTTCAAGTGGTAGAGATGTAAGCACAGGAAAATATGCTAAAAACCGCCTAAATCCTGATTTAAAAATGTCATCTGTTCACTTTTGTTTATTTCTGTACAATTAACTGGATTGAAGTACACTTGTTTATATGACAATGTAACTATGTAGAAGATTCTACTGTCAAAACTCATAATCTAAAATAGGGTGTCAAAATTTATTGGTAATACTTTACACTAGTTAAATTAAATAAGTGGGACATGCAATTTTTGTGATAGGGAAGACATTTACGATGGATCCAATGATAAATTGCATGCAACAGTAAGATTAAATGAAGGTCCAAAATTGAATCACTCCATACTTGTTTATAACACAGTTCTCTTCTTAGTCTCATGAATCAACCAGATGCATTAAACCCAGGTGAGAAGAAATGAAAAGACTTGTATCTTTAACGGGGTGATTGTTTAGGTGATGAGAATTTCAGATTTATGGGGATTGAATGATTGAAGGGTGGGATAGGGATGGAGCGAGAATTGGTGGGTGAGAATTTTTATTAATACTCTTATAATTTTCAATCAATATAAAAATTGTTGCGATTATTCTATATTTTAGAGTAAAAAAGCACGTAGAATATTTACAAAATATTATTTAAGTTTTACTATTCTCCAAAAAATTGTAATCATTGAAATTTTGTTTATGTAATTGTGATAATACACTTCTCATCGCCTACTTATAGGTTGAAGCACGGTATTAACAACACAAATCATTGGATCATTTCGTTTTTTTTGCAAGTCATTGAGTCCAAGTAAGTGAGATTGCAATTTCTTCTCCTTTGGGGAGGAAGTATTTGAAAAACATTTTGTCATGAACTACAAATATTAGGGATCAGACCTATGATCTCAAAGTTATAAGGTGAAATCCCTACCAACTATGCTAAGTATTGGTCAGCAAATTGTTTAGATACTAATTACGAAGCAAATAATACAAGATCGAGGGACCCAAAGACCATAACCCCTGTTGAAGTGGGTGACATATCATATCATGATTTGGTTAAGGAATAAGAAGGATTTCATAAAGCCATAGATTGAGTAGAAAGGACCTACCAAGAGAAAAGATGCGAAAAAGGTGAGGTTAATTGAGCCATTGAGGTCCACTTTTGCTGTTGCTGGATAGCATCATCGCAATGATACCTGAACAGTCTCTCCCTAGTTTTATTTTATTTAATTTTTATTATTTAATTTCATGCTAAAAGTAATTTTTGTTGAGTCCCTTAGGTTTTGATTGATAGTTTTGAATGATGACAAACAGCTAAGGGAAACAGGTCCTTGAAAGTGTTCGATACAGTTGGGGGAACCAGCTAACATAGAACACTGTTTCCCCAGACAAGTTATTACTTACATGAGTTTTCTTATTGAACTAACTTGTCTTTATACAGGGAACAGTTATATGATAAAAGTGTTATGTACTGGTAGGGAACCAGTATGTACTGTTTCCATGGTTGCTACGTGGTAAAGCAGTCACATACTCTTTATTGTGCATTAACCATGTTACATGTGCAGTAGTTGAGTTGATTCCAAGACTTGGAGCATAGAAGCCTTTCGAAGATATTTCGAAGAAAGATTGTTTGCTCATAATAGAAGTATTCAAGGAAGATTCAAGTCTTGAAGATTACATGAAGAAAAGACGATTTATGCTTTAATATGTTATCTAGGTTTTCATGTAATATGCTCCGTAGTATGCTTGCATGTTTGGGTTATATAAGTGCTTAAAAGTATATTGAAGTATGATATGAAATCTGGTACAAAGTTGGAACAGGTTTCATAACATGTTTCAATTCAGGGAACCAGGTCGGGGAACCAGGTTCACTGTATTCGAGCTGCCGTTTTGGAAAAAGATTTTACAAAAAGATTTTTTTTCGAAAAGATTATTTTGAAAATATTTTGTGCAGCAGGAAATAAGATGAAATATTCTTGGTTACCTAAAAACTAGGAGTATTTATCTTAATTGATTCTATCTTTGTGATTAAATCAAATAAGATAAAAACTTTCCTAAAATTACATTATATCTTATTCTCTAAGATTGTGTGATTTAAGGAAACTAGGTTTTAGGAATCTAAGCTTATATAAACTCATCTTATTTCACATATTTCGTGTGCCTCTCCAGAAATTAAAAGAGCAATTATTTGAGAGCATATACTTAAGCACTAATCCCATTCATCAAGTCATATACAAGAGCATTCTAGTACTTAAACGTTTTCTCTTAATTAGCTTCGTAGAAGTGAGATCAAAGGGGAGTTCTTGATTCTTGTATTGAGTCTTTAACAAAGGGGTTAAAGGCTGGGTGAGTGTTTGTGAGTTCAAACATATTGGGCTTACGAGTGTAAGTTGAGAGCACACTCGGAGTAGAGTGTGGGGTTTGCTGGTTCCCGGAGTAGGGAACAGCAGAGTGTTCTTTGTCTTTGTTTTTCGGAGTAGATTAATAAAGAACTTAGGATAGGAGGACGTAGGCCTGAGTTGGCTGAACCTCGTTAAATTTGTTGTGTTCTTTATTGCTTTGTTTTATTTCGTTAAATTTGTTGTCTTCTTTATTGCTTATTTATATTCCGCTGCGTACGGGAACCAGCACAACTGGTTCCTCACACATAATCCGAAAAGAAGCAAAATTAGCCAACGATTACTTAACACTCAATTCACCCCCCCCCCCCCCCTCTTGAGTGCCCATTGAACCTTCAATTGGTATCAGAGCCTAAGCTTCTCGAAAGAGTAACATCTAGAGGAGTTAAGAATGAGTACTCAAGAATTAAGTGCAATCGGTTATGACAACAAGTCACCCAAGTTTAATGGAAATAATTATGCTTGGTGGAAGAACAGGATCCAGAATGTTATCATGGGTATTGATTATGAATGCTGGCTCGTAGTTAAAAATGGTCCTAATATCATTCTCAAGACAGATGTTGAGGGGAACCAGGTTCCCAAGAAAGATAGCGAATTGGTCACTGCTGATTACAAGTTGCTGGAGAAGAATGCTAAGGCAATGTCAATACTACAACAAGCAATAGGTGAGACCGAAACAAATCGTATATCTGGCTGCAGTAGTGCTAAGGAGATATGGGACACCCTTGAACTTGCGTTTGAGGGAACCAGTGAGGTAAAACGGTCTAAAATTGATTTAATCATGTCTAAATATGAATTGTTTGCCATGAATAAAAATGAAAAAATCAATGATTGCTTTCGTAGGTTTATGACTATTGTAAATGATCTTAGATCTCTTGGTAAAAATTTATCTGACGAGGATCTTGTGAGAAAATTATTGCGTAGTTTAACAGATGCATGGACAGCCAAGGTAACAGCAGTATATGAAGCAAAGGATCTGTCTACCTTGTCTCTGGAACAGCTGATTGGTTCCCTTATGACTCATGAGATGCTGATTGACTCTAAGTCTGAGAAGGAACCAGCAAAAGGCATGGCGCTTAAGGGAACAGTAGAAGATGATGAAGATGAAATTAGCATGATTGCAAAAAGATTTGAGAGATCTCTTCGAGATCAAAGAAAGAATTTCAAAGGTAAGCATTTTAAAAACTATAAAAAATCTAACTCTAATTCTTCTTCTACAGGATGTTTCAAGTGTGGAGAAAAAGGACATCTTATTCGAGATTGTCCTAAGTGGAATGACAAACAGTCTAAATCCGGAGATAAACAAGCATACAAGAATGCCATGATAGCTTCCATGTGGGGAGACTCTGACTCAGGGTCAGATGAGGAAGAAGGATCACCCAACTCAGATGTTTGCCTAACTGCCTTTACAAACATCAAGGAAAACAGCACTGGTCCAGGAACCAGAGGGGGAACCAGTACATTCAACAAATGCTTTATGGCAAAGAAGGATGTACTACATGAACGCAAGGTAAGCTTAGAGCAAATTAGAGAAGATATGCATGAATATGATAGAGAAAATATGCTTGCTTGTATTGATTCCTTACTAGATGAATGCTATAAACTAAGTGAAACATACATAACTTGCAAAAGAGAATTAAAAGAAAAACGTGGTGAATGTAATATTGCTATTGCTAGTTGTGATCATCTAGAAGGAGTCTGTTATGAACTAAAAAATCAAGTAGCAGAACTAGAGGTTGAATTGGACAAGTGTAAAGTGGAACTAGAAAAGGAAAGATCGTTTGAACCAATTGATGGTGAAGAGGATCTGACCTCCTGGTTCCCTAGAGACTTATCAACCACTAGTGATACTCTTGATTTTTCAGTAGCTATAAGTAAAGCAAATTCGTGTACTAGAACTTCCTTGTTGAAGGCCTTTGAAACATTGGCTTACAACCTGGAAAACTCTCACAAGGAAATTGCTTCACTTAAAGCTGCACAGTTCACTGTTTCCCCTACAGGTACCAGTGTAGATGTCAGTAATACGATTGATAAGTATGAAAGTAATATTTGTGATTTGCATGCGGAAATCAATCAACTGAAAAAGGACAAGCAACCAGTGGTTGTTGACATGTCTATTGACTCTATGGTTTCAAAGCTTAATCTACAATTCGAAGCTTTAAAAAGTAACTTTGATTTTCTTAAAGAGAAAAACGAATTGTTAACTAAAACACTTGAAACCAGAGAAAAAGAACTTAATGATAGTCATAGACATGTGGACAAATTATTGAATGCTCAAGAATCCTTAAATTACCTGACTTCATCAAGAGGAAACAGAGGAAAAGTGGGTCTTGGTTATATTAGACAGAGAACCAGGACTAACTGGTCTCCCAGAGAAACCACCTGGATCAAAGAATATCAACGAGGCAAGTATGTCATGACTAAAGAGATGCATGTGTGTTTTCATTGTGGTAAAAATGGACATAAAATGCATGAATGTCCAGCTAAGAAAATTAGTGCTAATAAGAACAGCAAGGGTGTAAAATATGTATGGAGAAGAAAGGATCAACAAGATGTTAATGTTGTTGAAAAGGGACCCAAGTATGTTTGGGTTCCTAAAACTAATGTTTGATTTGCTCTTGCAGGCTAGAGTGAAGGGAGACACCTATTGGTATTTGGACAGTGGTTGCTCAAGACACATGTCCGGGGATAAAGATCAATTCCTTTCACTAGTGGCCTTTGATGGAGGAAGTGTCACCTTTGGGGATAACAGCAAGGGAACCATCACTGGTTTAGGTAAGGTTGGTAAGACACTTTCTAACGCAATAGATGATGTTTATTATGTTGAAGGCTTGCAACATAATCTCTTGAGTATTTCTCAATTATGTGACAAAGGTAATATAGTTGAGTTTCAAGCCAACCTATGTCACATAGTTAACTCACAAACAGGAGAACTTGTATGTGAGGGAACCAGGAAGCATGATGTTTACATCACCTTCTTAGATAAAATCCCTCAAGACAAGTCCATCTGTTTGAAAGCTGTTTCTGACAATAATCAATGGATTTGGCATAAGAGGTTTGGACATGCTAGCCTAACACTTCTAAACAAACTTAAAACACGTGACTTAGTTGTAGGCCTTCCTAACATTAAGTATGAAGCTGATAAAGTTTGTTCTGAATGTGTAAGGGGGAAACAGGTCAAAATCTCTTTTAAGCCTAAAACTGTTTTGAGTACCAGCAGACCCTTCGAACTTGTACACATTGATTTGTGTGGTCCCATGAGAGTACAAAGTCGAAGAGGTCATAGATATGTCTGTGTTATGGTTGATGATTATTCTAGGTACACTTGGGTAATGATGTTACACACAAAGGATGAAACGTTTGAAGAATGGGTAACATTGGTGAAACAAGTGGAGAACCAGCTCACCCACAAGCTGGTCTCGGTAAGATCAGACCATGGTACTGAATTTGATAATGCTAACTTTATTGATTATTGTAGGGAACATGGAGTTAATCACAACTTCTCAGCCCCTAGAACACCTCAACAAAATGGTGTTGTAGAAAGGAAGAATAGAACTCTTGAGGAGATGGCAAGGACGATGCTCATTGAGAGTGGTCTCCCAAAGAGTTTTTGGGGAGAAGCTGTTGACACTGCTTGCTATATATTGAATAGAGGTCTCATTAGACCAAAGTTAAATAAGACTCCCTATGAACTTCTTAAAGGTCGAAAGCCCAACATTACATATTTTCGCATTTTTGGATGTAAATGTTATGTGCATAATAATGGGAAGGACCAGCTTGATAAATTTGATCCTAGAAGTGATGAGGGAATCTTCCTTGGATACTCTTCTCACAGCAAAGCATATAGAGTCTTTAATAAAAGGACTCTTCGTGTTGAGGAGAGTGTCCATGTCATTTTTGATGAATTTAACATGTCTTCTGAGATTGCGCAGGTACAACCTGATGAAGTGATTGGATTGATGGATTTCACGGGGAACCAGTATACTGGTCCCACGGATGAAGTGCAAGCAGATCTAGGCCTACCAAATACTCCACCAGATGATAATGATGAAGTGCCTAGAGAAGAAAATGAAGATAATGAGGACTCTGAAGGGGAACCAAGTCCTGATGGTTCCTCAAATAATAGACAGGTAATGAGTTCAGGGGGAACAGAAGAAGGTACCACCCCTGAACCTGAGGTAAGTAATGATAGAGGAAACAGCATGAATGTGAATCCTCCTGGCTCCTCAGAAGAAGGAGAGATCCATGAACATGCTGGTTCCCAACTTAATGAGAAAGCACAAAACAGTCTTAATTTTAAAAGTTATAGATATCAATCTTCTCATCCCACTGATCAAATAATTAGTGATATAAATAAGGGGATTCAAACGAGAACAAATGTTTTTCAAAACTTTTGTGCTTTCTATTCTTTCTTGTCTAATGTAGAGCCTACTGACTATAAAATGGCATTGACTGATCCTGATTGGGTACTAGCTATGCAAGATGAGTTAAATCAGTTTCAGAGGAACCAGGTTTGGCACCTGGTTCCCCGTCCCAAGGAAAGATCAGTCATTGGCACTAGATGGGTCTTTAGAAACAAGTTAGATGACCTTGGTACTATAGTCAGAAACAAAGCAAGGCTAGTGGTGCAAGGGTACAATCAACAAGAAGGAATTGACTATGATGAGACGTTTGCACCAGTAGCTAGGCTAGAGGCTATTAGGATTTTAATTGCTTATGCTGCTCACATGAATTTTAAGCTGTTTCAGATGGATGTAAAGACTGCCTTCCTCAATGGATATTTAAAGGAAGAAGTATATGTGGAGCAGCCACCTGGTTTTGAAGATGCACCTTTCCCCCAACATGTGTACAAGTTGGACAAAGCATTATATGGGTTGAAACAAGCTCCGAGGGCTTGGTATGAAAGATTGTCCAATTTCTTGATGGCAAATGATTACAAGAGGGGAACAATAGACAAGACCTTGTTCATAAGAACCAGGGGGAAACACTTGATTGTAGTACAAATTTATGTTGATGATATTTTATTTGGTGCTACTAATCAGGTTTTATGTGATGAATTTGCTAATCTTATGCAGAGTGAATTTGAAATGAGCATGATGGGAGAACTAGGATTCTTCCTAGGGCTGCAGATTAAGCAAATGGATGATGGAATAATGATCCATCAACAAAAGTACTTAAAAGAGTTGCTGAAAAAATTCGGCATGGAGAACAGCAAAGCTTATGATACACCTGTTCCCCCATCTACAAAATTAGATGCTGATCTTAAGGGAAAAGATGTTGAAGCTTCTCTTTATAGAGGAATGATAGGTTCTCTACTTTACCTAACAGCTAGTAGACCTGACATTGTGTTTTCTGTTGGTTTGTGTGCTAGGTTTCAAAGCAATCCAAAGGAATCTCACTTGAAGGCTGTTAGAAGGATACTTAGGTATCTTGTAGGAACAGCAAATCTGGGATTGTGGTACCCCAAAGGCAGTACCATTGATCTTATTGGATACACAGATGCAGATTATGCTGGTTTCTTAGTTGATAGAAAGAGCACATCAGGTATGGCACACTTTCTTGGCTCTTGTCTAATTTCATGGGGTTCTAAAAAGCAAAATTCAGTGGCCCTATCCACGGCAGAGTCTGAATATATAGCTGCAGCTTCATGCTGTTCCCAGCTACTGTGGATAAGGAACCAGCTGAAAGATTTTGGTGTTATTTATAAAAGTGTTCCTATTTTTTGTGATAACACTAGTGCAATCAATATTTCAAAGAATCCTGTGCAACACTCCAAGACAAAACACATTGAAATAAGACACCATTTTTTAAGAGACAATGTGGAAAAAGGATTGGTGGAGATGTTGTTTTGTAAAAGTGAAGATCAAATTGCTGATATCTTCACAAAGCCTTTGTGTAGAGAGTCTTTTTGTAGGTTAAGAGTCCTTTTAGGTCTAGTTAGATTTTAGGTATTGGCTTCAATTACTTCCTTCAATGATTGGTTAGAATGGTATTCTCTTGTATAGTGTGTGTACATACTTATGTTGATATCTTTCAAGTGTTGTGTAGATGGTTCAAAATCTCAAAAGGATTGAGAATCATTGTTGTAAGAAACAGGTGAAATCAGGCTGAATTGCCAGAAACAGCGTGACATGGTTCTATACAGGTACCAGCAAAGGGAAACAGCAGACCAGCTCTGATATGTCATCCGATAATATCTTTTATTTTCGGAAGATTACTATAAGATATTTCCTTTTGGAAGGAATTTATCTTATTTCAGTTATTTAATCCCATATAAAAGGCAAACATATCATATGCCTTATTTATAGTTGGTTGAGATAATTATGGTAAAAGATAATTACCAAATTTTTAATTTCAATTTAAAAATATCCTTTACAGTTGCTTTTTATTGGCTCAACTAACTCTTTTCTTTCCTTCTTCTCTCTTTGTGCTTCATTGTTAAAAATATACACTAACCCTTTGTGCAGATCATCAATCATCATCACTCGAAATTCTCTTTCTCTCTCTCGTATGCTTTAAATTCATCATTGTTCATTCGGTTACTGTTCACTCAAGGAACCAGCTCAGTCTCAGGGGGAACATCAGAAGGAAGCATAAATGTCCTTAAGCCCGAAGTTGGAGGAAATTCAGAAAAGTCAGAGTGAAAAGGATGAAATAGAGGTTGTTGGTTATTATGAGGAGACACCCACTGCTAAGACCATGGTACGAAGTAGAATAACTCAATTAAAGAAGTTCACTGAGAAGGTGCAGGAGGAACAGTCCATTGACGCTGTTCCAGGAACCAAGAGAAAAAGGGTACCAGCAAGAACCTCTTTGCTTGATTGATGTGATGCTAGTTTTGCACTCGTTATGCAACAAGGAGAACAGTTTTGCACTCGTTATGCAACAAGGAGAACATTCTGAATCAGTACATATCTCTCATGCTTTCTTTAAAAAAAAAAAAAAATAAAAAAAATAAAAAAAATAAAAAAAATAAAAAAATAAAAAAAAAAATAAAAAAATAAAAAAAAAAAAAAAAAATAAAAAAAAATAGAGGAACCAGCAGGTCAGGAAGTGGTTTTGAAACAGATTGGGGAATCACAAGAATATGCTTAGTAATATAATGATTTTGGTTTAAGCAGAGCATGGTGACAAGGATGAAGAGGAATCAGATGATAATACAGAAGATGTTGCAAAGTTCGAGGAGGAGGAAGGGAACGAGAATGATGATGAGGAGTGATGCTGTTTCTGTTCTTGTTTTCCTCATCCTCATGTTTATTCTTAAATAACTGATTTTGTTGGTCTGTCTACTTCTCTCCATTCCATGAACTTTCTTTTTGGATGGATTTGGGCTTCCTTGGTTGAACTTTGTTGGCTTGTATGAACTACTAACTCTGCTATGGTATGAACTGTTTGACTAATCTCTTTTTGCAGCATAATGCTTGAATGGTGGTTGATGCCATTGTATGGATAAGCACATTAACTTGTGCACATTGCTTTTACTTGTGGATACTTTTTAATGATGCCAAAAGGGGGAAGTAGTCTGAAGTTGAAGCCTAAGGTTTAGCTAGTTTAGATTGAGTCAGTTTGAGTCTTTTTATTTCGTATTTTCTATTTTCTGTTTAGGGAACCAGTTGGCCTAACTGACTTGTTCCAAAGAGTTTTGAGTCCTTGAAGTTTTTGACGGTTTTTCTTTTTGAGCATGTCCACAGGTTCAAGAACTTCAAGAGTTTGTCATCATCAAAAAGGGGGAATTTGTTGAGTCCCTTAGGTTTTGATTGATAGTTTTGAATGATGACAAACAGCTAAGGGAAACAGGTCCTTGAAAGTGTTCGATACAGTTGGGGGAACCAGCTAACATAGAACACTGTTTCCCCAGACAAGTTATTACTTACATGAGTTTTCTTATTGAACTAACTTGTCTTTATACAGGGAACAGTTATATGATAAAAGTGTTATGTACTGGTAGGGAACCAGTATGTACTGTTTCCATGGTTGCTACGTGGTAAAGCAGTCACATACTCTTTATTGTGCATTAACCATGTTACATGTGCAGTAGTTGAGTTGATTCCAAGACTTGGAGCATAGAAGCCTTTCGAAGATATTTCGAAGAAAGATTGTTTGCTCATAATAGAAGTATTCAAGGAAGATTCAAGTCTTGAAGATTACATGAAGAAAAGACGATTTATGCTTTAATATGTTATCTAGGTTTTCATGTAATATGCTCCGTAGTATGCTTGCATGTTTGGGTTATATAAGTGCTTAAAAGTATATTGAAGTATGATATGAAATCTGGTACAAAGTTGGAACAGGTTTCATAACATGTTTCAATTCAGGGAACCAGGTCGGGGAACCAGGTTCACTGTATTCGAGCTGCCGTTTTGGAAAAAGATTTTACAAAAAGATTTTTTTTTCGAAAAGATTATTTTGAAAATATTTTGTGCAGCAGGAAATAAGATGAAATATTCTTGGTTACCTAAAAACTAGGAGTATTTATCTTAATTGATTCTATCTTTGTGATTAAATCAAATAAGATAAAAACTTTCCTAAAATTACATTATATCTTATTCTCTAAGATTGTGTGATTTAAGGAAACTAGGTTTTAGGAATCTAAGCTTATATAAACTCATCTTATTTCACATATTTCGTGTGCCTCTCCAGAAATTAAAAGAGCAATTATTTGAGAGCATATACTTAAGCACTAATCCCATTCATCAAGTCATATACAAGAGCATTCTAGTACTTAAACGTTTTCTCTTAATTAGCTTCGTAGAAGTGAGATCAAAGGGGAGTTCTTGATTCTTGTATTGAGTCTTTAACAAAGGGGTTAAAGGCTGGGTGAGTGTTTGTGAGTTCAAACATATTGGGCTTACGAGTGTAAGTTGAGAGCACACTCGGAGTAGAGTGTGGGGTTTGCTGGTTCCCGGAGTAGGGAACAGCAGAGTGTTCTTTGTCTTTGTTTTTCGGAGTAGATTAATAAAGAACTTAGGATAGGAGGACGTAGGCCTGAGTTGGCTGAACCTCGTTAAATTTGTTGTGTTCTTTATTGCTTTGTTTTATTTCGTTAAATTTGTTGTCTTCTTTATTGCTTATTTATATTCCGCTGCGTACGGGAACCAGCACAACTGGTTCCTCACACATAATCCGAAAAGAAGCAAAATTAGCCAACGATTACTTAACACTCAATTCACCCCCCCCCTCTTGAGTGCCCATTGAACCTTCAATTTTATTTTGGCAAAAAATAGATATAAGTAATTAGCTAATAGTGTAGTGAACGACTTTTGGTTATGGTCCACCCCATGCATCTTTCACTAATTTAACCTATGAATAACCACACCACCAAATGGTGGTCCTGCGGTAAGACAGGTAACTAAATCTTTATAGCTTTACTTACATTAGGTCATTAATTGAATTATACTTCTTCCATTATAGTTACAATGTGTAAATCACTTTAATAAAGATATATCATTCGAATAACATAAAACTTCTACCAATAAACTCTAGTTGCATGTGATAAGGATCTTGATCATGATTATCCTAAGAAAGAATTACAACTAAAATTAGGTTCTTTAATGACATATTATGATTAGGGTTCTCAACACATAAACACTTTATCAACACTATTGCCTAGAAGTAGCATCTTATTGATTTGCGTCACCATTTATATAGTGCTTCCTCCAATCCGTTTCATAATAAATGCAACAAATTAACTAACACTAATACACTATGCATGGTTTAAGTCTCATATCACACGCATTGTATAAAATAATAGTACTCCCGATAATCCTAGCTTGTGTTTATAAAAAAAAAAAAAAAAAAGAAAAGAAAGAAATGGTAAGCAGTGAGACATACAGTCAATTGAGATCATTAATTTTGTATTTTCTAAAACATTACTAACAAAATTTCCAAAAAGTTAAGATTAGACAGATCTCAATGAGTTAGCTCCCAAGTCTCACATTATGGTCCAGTAACACTGCAATTGATTGAAAGTTTTGCAACCACTGACCAGCATCTGCATGGCATATGGCGTTGCCTTAAAATTCAACATGCAAAAAGATTGATCCAACTTACAGGTTAGTTGTTTGCTTCATTAAAGTCAACTTTTTACAAAAGTGGTAAATCAATCGAAATTATAATTATTATGTTTCGGAAAAATTGACCACACAAATAGTAATGTAAATGTACATATTAACCAGATATAGCAATAAGATTTTTTTATTTTTTTTATCTTTTGGGTTATAAGCAAACGTGTATATTCTTGGATGGACAAATATGCAACTTTAACTTACAGTTTGCATAGAAGTTATTTAAAATATGGAAAAATCAACCAACCAAAGTATGAGAAACATGGCCAAGAATCTAACGACAATGTAGCAAGTCATGAAACCAATTCCATTCAGTCACACAATCACACTAATAACACATAGTTACAGCACCCAAAATATTCAGCAATGGAATGACCTAAGAATTCCTAATCAATACGGACAACGGTATCAGAAGAAAACAACTTAATGTATAAGACCTACTACAGAAATAAATCAGCTTCAAAACCAATTAGCTTTCTATTAAACACTAATGAATTAAAAAACATACTCTGTATCAGTCAATACCACACACAATTCAGTACAAAAGTTAATTTGCACAAGACCTATTATCGGGGATATAAAAGGAGCCTTTGGAGCTTGATTACCTCCAAAGTGACAAATCCAGTTCTCCAATCGACAAATACTGAGATCTAAAGCCTCTCCTTCAAGAGCTTGCCTCTGCTTCAAGATCATCTATGTCAAGCTTCTCCTTTTTATGAAAATTCTTTTTCGGGTTTCCTGAACTTCAGCATTTCCTCAGAAGTATAGCAATCTGACATTCATGAGAGGACCCTGAAGCCTTCTGCGGAGCTGATGAGTGAAAAAAGAGAGGTAATTTACATACACGAGAAAGGTTCAGACTTTACATGGAACCGGTTCTTAGAGACAATAAAGTTTGGCTGGATAATTCTTCTCTGCTTCACCAGTTAATCGCCCAGTAGGTATTTAAGACAATCCCCTGGAAGATGATGACCCCAAAGGAAGCAAAGTTAACAAGCTACAACACCATGACACAATAGACCAAACTGAACACGGCTATTTCATATAACTTACTTATCAATGGCACAATTTCAATGATTGAAATAAGATTCACAGCATTAGATTCTCAGCAGGATCATCATATTGTAGAGGCCTCTTATCTACCCCAAGCTCGTCATTCTAGAGAATCAAATCAGTAAGTCATCAAACACACACAGGGAAATTTCATCCATCAAAACAAGGCTTAATAACATGTCCTATAAGTTAAAATAGCACTGCACATTGTCGTCTGCTGGAATCCAACTGATTTTTTTTTTTTTTTTTTTAATCAACACTAGTAAATAGACACAACTCTCTAAGTTAAAACTCAGACCTAAAAAATGCTCGTTGTTGCGATATGCTGACATATTCAGCCTTCTGCCAAAGAGGAGAGAAAGTGCCTATGCTTGGAAAAGAAGAGGATTTTCACTCTCTTGCCAATGCCAACACCGCATTTCAAGTCCCAACCCCATGGATATTCACTTGGACCTAATAATAATGGACTGTAAGTTGTGGGATGAGCTTTACCCACACTATTAATCACAGTAAGATGTTTTAGTTGTTTAGATCAACATACAGAAAGCTGAAATTTTCAATTTTGAAACTAGGAATGCAGCTTAAAACTTCTAGTATACCAAGGTGCCATGACAGCTGAAGTTCTTATGAAACTAGGAATGAAGCTCTGTGTGATTATGAGGCTATGAAATTTAAAAAAAAATAAAATAAAAAATCTTTTACATGAACCAATGGTGCCAATGGTGGCTTTTCCAAAACTCACCTGTCGACAAATGTTCCAGAACTTTTCTTCGCTACTCTGTAAGCTTCACTCCTCCGCTTGCACTCCCCAATTTCCACATTTTCAATCATATCAGCATCTGATACCAACAATGATTAAATAAATTCTCTTTTTTTTCTCCCTTATTCTTTTTCATGTTCATCTCAATCATCATCTTTCCTTCTATGCTTATCCCTGTCATTATCCTTCTCCCTACCTTTATCCACCCACAAAACCCTCTCTTATTCTTTGTTTCTTTCACACCTTGATCCAAACCGGTCAGCATCCATGAAAACAACCAATATTCAACCTAAATTAAGAATAAAATAAGACTTAGCCATAACCACAAATGCTTCTTTCTTTTCCAGAAAAAAGGCTAACAGAAAAAAAATGTAAACAGAACAAGACATGCAATAATTTCTAGATCTTGGCTGAATGAACATCAATCCAGCATTGATGTATTACTAAATCAATCAAGCACCGCATGCACCGATTTAGATAGGCAACTACATGCTCTGATGCATGTTGAGATTTAGAAACAAAGACAGCTCCTAAGCATGTTCAAATAGTGTTAACGGCTTCAACCAAAATACAAAAAATTACCCCTCGCCATTTCACTGTAGTTTGTAGCTAAAAGATAATTAGGAATAAGGAACAGAGCTTTTGCTTCCGATTCAACAAATTAGTGAAAATGTGAATTAAAATTAAATCTGAAGTTACTAGACACTTTTTCAATTATGGTCCAAATCTATTATAAGTACAAGTTTAGCATTCATACTGTAATAATATATGGAGGACTAATTCAGGTTCAGTTAACCAGAAGACCTCTCATCAACCATATCGATAATAGCACCATTTGATCCCAAGTTCCCAACACAGACACACACAAAAGGTCAGAAAAATCATACAAACTAACCAAAATATGGTACAGCCTACAGGAATACATATTTGGGTCTTTCGATATTAGCACTTGCTAAACTGGTCAGCATTATAGTCACAAGAACATCCATTTGTACACTACAATGTCACAGCTCTGTCATTAATTTATCCCAGTTATAAGAAACCACTAACGAGCCGTTTGGTAACTGGTTTTAAATGATGGTAATGAGGATGACTTTGTATGTAAATTTGTAAGGAAATTCAAGGATCATTCCCATGGCACTGCTAGTTCGCCCCAAATTGTCCATTTTTTTAAAAAAAAAATTCATTCCCACCCAATACCTCCTCTCAAAGTCTCAAGTGGTAATGGATGGCAATTGAAAAACATGGAGAAAATACAAGCTAGAGGATGAAATTACATTACCATGGGGATTACGGTGTTAAATTCTTCCCTAATTTACACTTAACAATTCATTTCTATTACCACCATTTATAACCAATTACCAAATGGGCTATAAAATATACTTCGTACTACACAGAAAGCTTCTTCTCCGGTTAACAGGAAACTCAAATTAACAAAACTTTAAAAAACAAGACAGGATGAGCTTAAAGCAATGCAAATTACTAAAAGTCTGCGAGCCTCACATAGCAAATTACAAGTATGGTAGTACAGTATCATGAGTATGTACATCCATAAACCCAAAAAAATTCCAAATACCAATTAAAGAGCAAATGCAATATAACACTAATTGGAATTTGCAAGATGAAATGTTTAGTATGTGCCACCCCCACCCCATATTAAATCAAAGAAATGATTTTGCATCAATTAAAATCAATATTTGTATTAATAATCCTCCCTTGGGCATATAACCTGCTAGCCCATCAATTGAAAGACCAGGATTAACATTAACAATTTTAATTTCGGAGTAAATGTTAGTAATTTAGAGTGTATGAATCCGTAAGGATTGTGCGTCCCATGTATAGGGCGCGACCCATGATCAAGGCGTGATAAAATCGCGCTGACTTTCTGGATCCAGTGAAGAAATTTCGATTTCGAAGTGGCGCGCCCGTGCCAGGTAGGCGCGACCCGTGCTAAAAGCGCGACAAAACCGCGTCAAGTCTCAGGATCAAGGCAAATTTTTGGCAGATTTTGGGAGGCGCACCCGTGCCGCTGTTAGTCACGCCCGCGCTGCTTCCCTCGTCTGCGTTTTTTTGCGGTTATTTCCTTTTAATTAGAGGAGGCTTCGTTTTTACAAAAATAGATTTTCTGTTTTTTATACTTTTTCTTCTCTAAGCATTCTCCACACTTTTTCTCTCAAGAATCTTGCAAACTCTTGTTGAAATCACTATCAATTTAGCCTAAATTTGTGAATTTGATCATCTAATTTCGTCTCTTAGTGCAAAGAACGAAGTGTTGTCTTTTGTATCTCAAAGAGAATTTTCAGTATAAACCCAAGCACCGTTGTGGGGGAAATTAATCTCTTTAGGAAAGTGTTTCACACACCTAAGACAAAGTATCAAGGTTTGGGACTCATGTGGTCAATGGAATTCTCATGTTCATGTTCTTTTGTGAAGGCTTGGAAGTGAGGCAAGTTATATATCTTTCATTCTAGTTAAATACATTGTAATTTCTATAATTCTTTGTATTATAAGTGCTTGGTTTGACTATTTGACTAAAACTTTCTTTTTAGGCTCGTAGGATATGAAATCATATGAATATTTGAATTGGTTTCACAAAAAATATATGAATATTTGAATTGATGTTTAAAGGCCCAATTCACTTACTCACCCACAAAACAAACATTAAACATAACGTCAAGTACTTGTAAATTTTTGATGCTCCGTAGTACTCTATCTGTTTCAAATTAGATGACACGTTTCTTTTATCACGATTGTCAATGTAAAATTTCAAGCGGATATATCTTTAATTATATTATTGTAAAATATATTAAAAATTGAATTTTATTAAGTACACATTGAAACGATTCTAACAAGATCCTACATATACCTATAAATCACAAATGTTAATCAAAGCAAAGTTAATGAATAGTGTCAAAAGTCAAACGTGTCCAAAGTAGTTTTTTTTTTGTATCAACAGTTTTTTACTCCGAACTTGAACATTACATAGAAAGTACTTGAATATTACCTCCGGAAGAAATAAAGTAGTTCTTGTTCAATCTCCCAGTCAACCATAATTAGTTTTCTCGCTATCAAAAGAATGGCAGATCTTTACAGCCAAACTACTCCTTGTTGTACTAGTTGTTGCCTTGTTGGATAGTTGTTTGATGTAGGTTTGTTTAGAATGGTCTACACCACACTGAATCGTAAACCAAATTGTTCTTTTAGAGGCTTGGTTAGATTTTTTTCGGGTTGGTTTGCACCAAAATTTTTTTGAAACAAAGCCTCGTAAAACCACAATTCACCACATGAGACATGACCACATCATATGTAACCAATCAACCTTTTTATTTTTGAAAAAATATGGAATCAATCAAAAATATGAATAAAATTAGAAACATATGATTTAGGTTTTTTTTGTTTTTTTTTTTAAAAAAAAATACTTGTAGCTCATTACAAAGATATTTATAACTTATGGCTTGTTTTGTTCACCTTATTTTCACTTATTTCAGATTTGATAAGTTCAGTTCAAAAAAAAAAAAGTTTTTAAGGTTATTCAAGTACAAATTACAACTAAAATAAATTTTAATAAGTTCAGGTGAGTGAAAATCAGATGAATTAAACACACCCTTAATACTCAGCTACATGCGAAAATTTTGTAGCATTATAAAAAGTAACAACACCCTAAGTTTGGTTTGGGATGCTATGGCAATTCAAAGTGGCTGGCAATTAACAACACCCTCCTAAGTTTGGGCCGATGAGCACTAAATCCCAGATGTGACAGCATCGGATTGTTTGGAAGAAATAAGGGCTTGTCAAAGCTATATATATCTTGAGTGGCTGAGTTTATCAAGTAGCTCACCTAGCTAGTCAAAGAAGTAATGTTTTTTTTTTTTTTTGTTCGGATACCTAAGAAGAACACACACCTTGAGAGAGGAGGAAATGATTTTGGTACACCAAAAAGAAAGAGTACAACTTTCTATGCTCTTCTCGCATAAGATTTGCTATATCAATATTAGGTGTGCTAAAATCAATTTCCTAAGAAAGGAGAACAAGGAAAATCCTCTCAAAGTAGATTTAATGAGAATCAAATCTAAAACTCACCTGAAATTTAAGGGATTGACCGGTGATCCAACAACCCCTACATCTCACATTTTATAGGAGATTATTTTTTCCTTGTAGTTCAGTTCTTAAGAATAAAATGCTTTTTGATTGAACATAGAAAGCTTTTTCTCCCACGAAAAGTTAATAGTAGCTAATTTTCTCAATTTTGTGGGAAATACAACTATCCATGCTTTTGTCGTCAAACAACTCATTCTTCCACTTTTTAAATTACTCTCATCATTTTGTACGACTAATCGCTATAGTTTAACATTTAGTACTATCACTATCTATTTTTATGTCAACCAAACAAGTACTAATCACTCCCATCAATTTATATTAATCACTATAGTTTAATTTTTATTCATGTATCAATTTTGACTATTTTTTTGTTAATACCTAAATAAATAAATATTATCATATTAAAAGTTGATGTTAAGTTTGTGATAATCTACATTTTTATAAGATCAAATTTTTATAGTAATAGTACATATTGTATGATACATAATTATAAGAATTAGTGTTACACATGTTGTACATTAACCAATGTGACGAGTCAAATCATACCGGTTAATGCTACATTTGTACTAATTTACTTGCATCAAGTTCTTATTTGAGGTATCCTAATTTACTTATTTCATTTCCTTTCACAGATAATTTTTTTTCTTTTGAGTTGTGTCTCACACTCACCTTATATTATTATATAAAATGATATACAAATAAGTATAGAACAAGTAAATTAGAACAAAAAGAGTACAAAACAGAATGAGGAGTAGGATACACAAATTTGGATATTCGAGGATACTCATGCGGGTGATGTCCAATTGCCCAAATACATGAACGCATGGTTGAATGTGGCCCTAGAAAAATGTGCATAAAAAAGGATATACCTTTTGTAGAGGATGAAAATGATGCGGCGATGTTGATTAACATCTTTTATAGTGGTCGTCCTCTATTTCTTTAGTCACCAATTTGTCAGGCATAATTTTTATCAACTTAAAATTATAAATGTCAGGCATACCTCAAAACCTTTTATTTTTTTCCCATGTGATAGAGTGTGTAACCAAGTACTTCTTGTTTATTTTTCCAATTTTTTGTGATCTTCCAAATCTGATCTTGATATAAATGTATGTGCTTATGATTTGCCCTTGCGTTGTCTGCAATAGTTCTATGCAAAAACTATAAACAATATAGATATGTTCATGGAATATACTAGTACTAGTACTACTATTATTAGCATTTAGCAATCATATTTAGGGATGTGAATGGGGCGGGCCGGGGCGGATGTTGGTCTTCCCATCCCCATCCCCACCTAATATTTTCATCCCCATCCCCATCCCCATCCCCGCGGCGGGTCCAATTTTCATCCCCATCCCCGCCCCACCGAGTACAACTCCAAAACCATCCCCGCCCCACCCCCCACTTAGATATCCATCCCCACCTAATCCCCACCAAAAACCCGCCTAATCCCCACCCAAGATCCACCTAATATCCGTATATCAAATACACAATCTTACATAATTAATACGAATTATAAAATAAAACATTATATACACATTTTTGTGTTATAATATAAATGTCGTACAAAGTATTATAATTAATATTGTATTTCATGTAATTATTTTATAAATAGAATAAAAGTATGTAATTTTGCTTTAAAAGATATATAGATGTGGGGATGGGGCGGGTACGAAGTGGGGCGGGTACGAAGTGGGGCGGGTGGGGTGGGGCGGGGATGGGGCGGGTACAACTTAAAATCCACCCCCCCCATCACCCATGGCGGGTATGATTTTTATCCCCATCCCCGCCCCACCACCCGCGAAACCGAGACCCATCCCTGCCCCATTGGGGCGGGGATGGGGCGGGTCTCCTACTTGACTCGCCCCACTGACATCCCTAATCATATTCTGCACAATGCTAATGCAATATTCCTCTGTGCTCCAAATCTGCGACTAGAATGTTGTACATAGTTTATTTAACATGAAAAATATGGAGTATGTATATTCAAGAATAAAAAGATCCCCTTGTCTTATGATGAATTATATATTCATACCCCACATAAAGTAAATTATTATGGAGTAATAAAAAAAAAAGTTGCTCGTCAAATATTTTCTTTAAAAATGGTTTGTATGTTAGGTCTTGCATTTATACAACTGGTTGTCACTCTCTTTCTTGAAAGAGGTTGGGGTGGTGGAGTATGTATATGTAGTGGTATTACTACTCATTTCATGTTCCGTAGATTAATTTAAGCTAGTATCAAACTTTAGGAGTCTCATTTGAAGAAATTCTCTTATCTCTTCTCTCAAGTGGTCAAGTGGGTCCCTGTTTCCTTACTAAAAAATAATTCTCTTCCAAAAAAAGTTTATTATATATTGTTAAATTATCAATTTTTATTACATACTTCAATTCATATTTGATTTTTTTGGGGTTAGGAAATTACACACTCTTTTATAAGAATTCAGATTGTGAGGGAAACTTTATTTACTTTTGGATTTAGAAGGGAGTATGAAAATTGAGATTTTTTTTTTTTTTTCACTCCTACTATTCTTTTTTTTCCACATGTGGATGATTAAATGAAAGCAAATTATTGAAATAGATAAGAGTTGGGCTCTAGTATGTAGAAAATTGGTGCAGCAACAAACTTATATCTGGCAAATAATAGACAAATAGATGATGAAAAAACTATGAATAGCAATAAATGTGTGTTCTCAAGTGAATTTGAAAGTTAGTTTAATTTGTTAATTAGAAGGCCACAAATTTACTACTCTTAGTCAATAATAAACCTAATTCTCTCAATGATCGAGTATCCATTTATCCTACAGGATTTAATGTTTAGTCCACAAGAGTAGTATGATATAATTAAAAAGAAATTCTCCCTTCAAATTCATTATATTCTCTCATAAGGTTGCTTGTGAGACTCGTACAGTCGTACATATATACACCCACACAAGTGAGTAGTAAACAAGTTTAAATTTATAATTTTACAATACAATTTCAAACTTGATTAATGTTAATTCCCTCGATTTCATAATCCAAAACATTTATAATGTACTATTCATGATTGAATGTTTTAATATATAAAGTACATTGATATAAAATTAAGATGTAAAAGCTATATTGTTGTATTCTATTTAGAAAGTGCTGACAAATCCATAGGAAAACGCATGTAGAAGTAAATAATATAAGGTGGCGAAGTACTAATGAGAGTGGCAATCATGATAATTAGCGTGCTTCTTTATATCCAGACATCACTAATCTATTTATGCATTGACTTTATGCCATTTGTAACTAACATATATTTATTCTTCAATTTGGCCGAACAAACAACAACAAACTAAAGGAGGGAAAAGGATGAACCTAACAATTTTAAAATCCTACAAACCCTGTCCAAAAATCTGATACTCCTGCTTTCAAAACGATATAAAATGATATCACTCAGTCTTATTATAATAGGGTCCAATTTACTATGATGAAAACATACTATTATTACATACAAGTAGTACTTCTTTTGTTACAATAACTTCTTCTGAGCATCAATATAATAATAAGCTAGCCGTATTTTTGTTTCATGTAATAGCTTCGACTGTAAATTCTAGTACGTAAAACTTTTATGAATGAAGTTGAACATGTTATTTTATGAATGGAGTTGATACATGTTATTTTATATATGGATGAAGTTGATACATGTATTTGTCTCGTTCGTTTATATTGCAATATGTTTACTCAATTTGAATTGCATATATGTTACAGTATTTCGGGAGCATAATATACTAGCATTTACATTATACTAGTACCTTGTGCGAACCTTTTAACAACATTAATAAATGTTTAAGCCATAATATGTCAAGTTCTCAACAATTCCTTTAATTTTCAAAAAAATGAAAAAAAAATAGTAACTTTAATCATTAATTAAAATCTACTCAATTCAAGGACTAGTTGCTACTAGTTTTAATTAATTATTCCTTGTGATTATGTACTGATATTTATGATGTTTTTTTTTTTTCCTTTTTTTAATTAAAGATTCGCAATTATATACATTTATTTTCATGTTTATATAACATGGTTGATAATTTTATTTTATTTTTTTAAGCCACAAAGGCGGATGATGTTGAGAATCAATCTCAGGATCTCCTGGAATCGAAAGGGGGCTCTAACCACTTGAGCTATCCTTTACTCTCACATGGTTGATAATTGACTTAAGTGTTCGAATCTCCTTATCCTCATGTAGGTGACGTGGTGTAATGAAAAAAAAGGTCTAAATGACACATAACTTTAACCATTAATTAAAATCTACTCCATTCAAGGACTCTTTTTAATAGATAATACGAGTACTTCGTATTACTAAGCTAATACTAAGATAATTTTAGTTGAATAAATAGTAAAAAAAAAAACCATGCCTCGCGAGGAATTGATGATAGTTTTTATCAAGGTCGAGAGAATAATAGATGTATAAAACATTTTAAGCTAGAAATATATTTTCTTTATCCCTTACCCTCATCCTTCTCTCAAATGTTCGATCTCCATTCATGTCATTTTTACATTTCCAAGCAATTTGCATCATAGGTTTCACTTCCACGTTTCCCCTCAGCAATTTTCATTAAAACTTTTCATTAATAATCCTTCAATAGTTTTGCGATAAAATTAACGCTTTTTAAAATTATATATATATATATAATTCAACGATCAACTTGAATTTCCTTCTAATAGTACTCTAATAAATCTATCAATTAACCCCAAATTAAATTTGACCAATACTAACAAATAATATTCCCTGCCATGTGATCTGAAAGAATATCCTTCCTAATCTCCTACATTGCACGCCACCCTAACTTTTTATCTTTATGGCTTAAGGAAGTAGGGAAGCATGTCTGTATCTCAGTTATTATCAAAAAAAAAAAAAAAAAAAAAGTCAATCCAATAATCCATATTATTGTTTGTAAAAATTACCAACAACTCAAAAAGTCAAATGCACTTTTACTTTATTAGTTTCACCCTTATGCACTCAAACTAATATAACCGAAAAAAGATTAAAAAGAAAAATAAAGATATTAGATAGATAGAAAAAAGAAGAAAACTTCTGAATAAACAGGTATGATGTTGAAGTGTAAAGGAACATGAATAATGTGATTACTACACCCTTGTTTCTCAAGCAACATCAATACACATGATTCATGTATATTTCCCAGATCTACACTTTTTTTACCCCACCTCCGCCTACACGGTGTCTTACGGCTCGGCTTTCGACTACGGCCAACGGATAAAAAACCCGATCAACGACCGCCTTTACAAATTCTTAGATTAAAAGAATTGAAACAAATATAACAATAATAATGCAGAATTATTGAATTAATAAAATCGTACCAAGTACTAGATAAATCGTGGTATTAGTTTAGACAAGGGCTAATATTAAAACTATACGATGATCTTACATGATTTTAGAATAGAACTAGTGGAAATAATATGATTTTAAATAAGAATAATAAAAGGGTTAATAAGAAGAGGTAATAATGTTGATCACCTAAGAGACATAAGAGGAGAAGAGGTGTAATTAGAGTTGTTGACTTTATTATTGATATTTGCAGCCGGATCATTACTATTTGTACTCTCTTTAACAACGACTGGAAATAGCAATTCAATATCAGCAGTAGAAACCTGAAAGAGAGTCCTACGAGAAGGACGACGTCGTTTCATGAGTTGCGCCTTAGGTTTCTTTGGTGCAGGTGGAGGGTGTCGTATATCCACCGCAATACGGTGTTCCTTCTTCGTCGGCGTCTTGTAACCCTCATCATCACCGTCGATTTCAACCATCACTTCTTCATCAAATGGTTCTCCTTTCTTGTTGATAATATCCTCTAATTTACATAAATGCCCTTCTTGAGGAATTTCTTCTTTTTCTTTGTTTTGTTGTTTATGATCTGAATTTCCCATGATTTGGTATGTATTTTCTTCGAAATTATTACTGTATTTTTTTCTTGAAAATAAAAAATAAAATAAAATGGAATTGATGAATTGTTTATGTGGAAGAAAGGAGGAGAGAGAAAGAGGGGGATTTGGTATTCATAGTACCCACTTTGGCGAAGGATCCGATGCAAACGACATGACCTTATAATCAACAAAAACACATTCGAATTCGCTCTGTTTTTTTGGGGGATTTTCTCTCTCTTATTATTTTCGCCTGAAACAGGGTTTTTGTAGGAGAGAGAGTAAAAATAAAAATAAAAAAGAGGAGAGAGAAAGAGGGAGGTTGAATTGGGGGGTGAAGGGGAATATAACAAGTCACAATCGCTTTAGGTTCTAAGCTAACGTTTCTTTTCTACGCACTTTGAGGTATCAATACACGTGGTTATTCTTCAGGGTTTTATTATTTTTAAGTTTAATGAAATTATGAAATTACTATGGGTGTAATGTAATGTGATTATGAAAATTAATTGACTAATATGTAACGGATGTAGTAATTTTTGTTATGTTCTTGTTTGGGTATTGTTGTAAATAAAGATTCCGTTATCTTTTTTTTTTGTTCATTTTTGGTTAGTTTGGGTCAGGTGTTTATTGCTAGGCTTGGAAGATCATCATAATATTCCCAAATCTCAATTTTTTTTTTATCTTTTTACGGAATATGTGAAAGAAAGATATACTTGATTATAATAGCCACAAATCAAGATGCGGGTGTGAGTCACCATCAATTAAGCATCTACACTAGCGTAAGATAGACGAGCTAATAACATTAAATTATTTTTATACGAAATTAAAGATGTTACGTGCAAAACACTACAACGTATTTGAAAATTAAATAGTAATGGTGTGTAGCATTAAAATACTAATCAATTATTAACATATATCACCAAGAAATTCAATGGGTTAAATCAAAAGTTATTTGAAATTAATGAATACACCAACTACATATAATATGTAATCACCTAATTAAGACTCTAAGTGTATTATCAATCAATCTATTCTTGAAATTTTGGAATTATAAGGAATAAAAGGAAGACGGTGGAGAGGAAGGAGATGAAATTAGCTATTGGCTATTGTAAATTTGTAAGGTTTGCCGGCCTATAAGATGACATGACTAATTATTTTTTATCTTTTAACGTGTAGTGATTTTTTAGCAAATACAAATTTATTTGTTCAACCCCCGTTATGATTAGGTTTATAATACATCATGATTCATGAAGTAATAAGCACTTTCATTAGTTTTGATGGGGTGAATGATTTTAAAAGTCAAAGATTCAATTTAGAAGAAATGCATAATAATCACCTAATATGTGTTAAAAATACTCGATTTGAGGTTTGGTGGTTAAAGACTAAGCCACTATGCGATGGATGGAATTTACATCACAATCATAGATTCAAAGGGGAAGGATCATTATGTATAATATAATAATACATAAGTCGTCCAATCCTTTCATATTTTATTATTGAGTTCTAACATAAAATTATCACCATCTATCATTATACAATTATCTTAAAAATAATACTACTTTTCCTATCATTTTATATCATCAATTTTTTTCAAATAATGATTGACATGATATGATGTATGTGATAAATTTCTTGATTTTTCAAGATAACGTTTACTAGCTAGCTAGGTATAAAAGTCTTTTGATATTCGATCTTTAAAGGTGATAGACAAAGTACTCGTATATTTTATCATAAATTTGGGTAAATTAAATCAAACTATATTGTATTGTACATATGATGGTGTAATAATATATATCTTTTTCATTCCTATTGTATCTTGATTTGAGATAACTAAATAATTAATTTTAAGTGGTTGATTAGAGCAACTTCAATGGCAAACTAATTGTCAAATTAGTTTGTCATGCCACATAAGCTTTTAAGTTAATTGTCATTTTAGCTCCAATGGTTATCTAATAGCTTACAATTTAAATGGACCACGCCTCCTTAATTTATGTTGATAAATTTCATTTTATTCATTCTAATTTGTTTTATTTTAGCAAGTTTTTTTTTCCAAGCTAATTGCATTTTCTAGCTCCAATGCTTAAGCTAGTAAATAGGGATTATTTAATTTGCAAGCAAGTCCCTAACTACAATCATTGAAGTTGCTCTTACAATAAATACTTCGTATATCATTTCAAGTGATCTGTATTGTATGACATTATTAAGGTTGAGAAGTAAAAAAATATCTTACAAAAAAAACAAGAATAGGTAAAAGGCTAAAATAACGTATGTGTGAATAATATGATGGAATTGAATGGCACGCACAATTTAGCCGGGTAAATGTAAGTATATAGCCTAGGATTCCCGCGTAAATAACGGTAAGAGTGAAGGGTTGTTAAAAGGCATCTGGTAAAAGGCCATAAAAATAGAGTAGTTAACTAGAAATAGTATTGGGCTTAGCCTCTTTCTCACCAAAAAAAATAAAAAAAATAAAAAAATATAGTAGCCGGAGAAAAAAGCCTAACTTTGGATGCTCTTACCGTGTAACATACTCCACTAATGAGAATGCCATAATAATAGCAATAGGAGTAAATAATAAAATTGTAAAACCGTAAAAAACGAATACGAAAGGAAGTTTGACATTCACGCTAATATTATGAAAGCTGCTTGTTGCCTAAATTAGTTGAAAGTGAAGGGGACCCAATTAGATTGCTTGGATTTCACCATCATAAAGGGTGTGCCAACAATTTTCGGCACCTTTTCCACTTTGGTCCCTCATCTTTTCCTCTTTTTCTTCTTTGCTCCCCCCACAACTTTCCCCATTTTTCTATTCCACTTCCATCGATCTTATTAGAGTTGAACAAATATTCACTCTTAATACTTGTATATAGGTCGAGCATAATATATTTATAAGCTCAAGTCGAGGACTTGAAGAATCTAACCGCATCCAAGTCTAATATAATTTCATTAAAAAAAGTGATTAACTAATTGACGATAAGTTGAATAATAATCCGATATAATCACTAGTTTTATATGTTAGTCAATTTCTATTTTTCTTAAATAACTTCAGCAGTCTCAACTATCACAATGTGGATATTCATTTTGCCTTACAAATATTGTGGCACGAGTCGCATGACCATGCCAAAATTACACTTGATATTCACTTTGGACGCATTATTTATCGATTTTCTTTTCTTATGTTACATTATGAAATAACTGATTGTATGCGTCGTTAATCCATTATACAGAGAACATATGTAAATTAAATTAATTAAAATGGCACACATTAATTAAAAAAGATCTGCACTATGTTTTTTATGTAAGAATATAATTTGGCTTAACTATTGAATAATGTACAGTACTTTCATTATTTAATTAATGTCTATATGTAGTATTGGATTATCTGATAATAGGCGCTTGGAGTAAGTTGTGCTTGTTGTTCTGGAGTATCTCTTTGTTTTATTTACAAAAAAAGAAGAATATTAATAATAAAACCTTAATTATAAAACCTTCTCAATTTAGATAATAAAAAGTCTACAATGATTCAAGGGCTTAGCTTACATTATACAATTAAGTACATGATTACTTGATTAGTGATTAACATGCTAATTAGTCTAAGAAAAGTAAAGCAATATATTATTGGGCGTATGTTTCACATTACCCGGAAATGGATCCTTGACCACGTTATGATTTATTATTTCTTTCATTATAATCAATTCAATGTACGTGATTGATTAATAATTTCCAATAATCCAATCCCACATAAATTATTAGATTCTCTCTCTCTCTCTCTCTCTTTTATTTTATTTTTTTTTCCATATTGTACTTACTCTATTATTTATTTTTCATGCATGTACATGAATAGATCACAAATGGCTATTATGACAGATAATCAAGAGAAATTATGAGGTTTGAGTTGTAGTAAAGTATAAACCTTATTATTAGCCCAAAGCCTCAATACTTAAGCAAAGTATCTTCGACTGATTTGCAGTACAATACAAGCTTATCAAGCAAGCCTCTGACCTAATATGCACTAATATAGACTAGTAAATATATTGCCAAAAAGTAAATTTTGATTCTACTTGAAGAAACTCTAAAGGAGTTTGTACGAATTATCTATTCATAACTACTAAGCTAGTGAAAAAATTTATACACCCTTATTACTGAAGTTCGACTTGCTCTCATTTGTGAATAATCAACCGGCTACGTTAGTTGGTTATTAAAAAGTTGATCTTGAGGGTTAATGGTTTTTACGATCTGAGATTAAATGTCGTCAATATCATTTGCACTCGTTGCTCTTCCTACATTTAAAAAAAATGAATAAATAAATAAATAAAACAATAATAATAATAATAATAATAATAATAATAATAATAATAATAATGTGACTCATTCTTACTTTATTTTATTTTGGCAAATCCTTCAACTAACTAATCCCTTTTGCCTCATACTATTTACACTTTTCGATTCACCTTTTATTATTTTATCCATATATGTTTTACACCCAGATCCCCCACCATTATTTTCATCTCTCCTATATTACTTACATTTTCTTACATTCAATCAAGCTAATTAAGCTCAACTAACTCGATTTTATCTAAATTTTTCTAGTCAGATCTAGTTTAGTCTTGCCATTCACTAATAATATACTCCGTACGTAAGATAATAACGGTTTATTACATGAGATATGTCATTAGAATTGTATTAATAAATATATATGTAATTTTAAATATGAAATGTTCATAATTTTTTTAAAGGTAAATCAATAAGTAAACACAAATAAAAAAAAAATTAATCTGATTTGATTTGATATGATCTCTGATCTGATTATTAAATATTAGCTTAAATTAAATAAACTGAAATGTTCCGTCCAACAAAAAAAAAAAAAAAAAAAAAAAAGCTAAAAAGAACATATATAGTCTCACTTTTTACAAACTTTTCTATAAATATATAAATATTGAAGGGATGATACTGTATTATTTTTTTTTTTTTTTTGGTGTTCCACCTGGTTTACCCTTTGGGCTAAAAGGAATTTAAAAATCAGTTCTGAGAGATCGAACACGCAGTCCTCCCTATCAAGTGAAGTCTCAATCACCACTACACCAACAACCAATTGATATGATATTGTATTATAATTATATAATTAACCCTTTTAATCTTGGCAAGTTCATTTCCTTAATTATGGCCCATATAAAAGTAGGTTGTCAAAATATTTAATCAGCTTTGACGTCCTTGGTGACTTTCTGCTGGTATCCTTCATCGTGATTCTTTGAGGCTTTCGCTTCACATTTCTATGATGTATTCTGATCTGAGTACGCCAAGAATCTGCTTTGTTTCCCCATCCCTACATTACTCCAAACCTTTTGTCTTTCCCTCACATCTACCACTATTTTGTAATTTCCATCCATGCGTTCATATTTCACTGTATGCTGTTATAAACGGAACTGCGGGAACAAAAAACAGTAAGAACAAAGTTACCGAAAAATAGACTGAGTCGCGGACTATGTCGCTTTCTTTAGAACATTCACGGCACTGCCCTGAAAAGGTGCAAGCAGTTCGTACTAAACCGGATGTTCCCCAGGATAAAACAGCCTTTCTGTATTGAAATTGTACCGGTGGAACTGCACAAAACCACCGGGCAACTAAACACCCAAAAAGAAAAGAAACTGCTCGAGGGTTTTGTATTTGTGAGGAAAAAATAGAGAGGAGAAGAAGATTGCTGTTCGTATTTTTTTTTGTGTATCAAAAACAGGAAATCAACACGCCTTTTATAGGAAAAATTGCAACGTAACTGCTGCTGTTTAATTAGGCACTAATCACGCAATTAAAACGGTCATAAGTTGAACGTTCAAAACGGTTACAGAAGATTAATGCGTGGCAAAACGTTTAGCAAAAAATCAGTGAAAACGTTTGCATGATTAACGCTCCATTAATCAGTTTTGAATAAAAACGGTCAAATGTAATCAGTCAAAAACGTTTAGCAAAAATCAAGGAACTAATCACGCAATTAGCCTTGTCCAAAAAATAAGTTTATTTAATAAACCCGACCCGACCCGACCCAACCCAACCCGGCCCGGCCCGGCTCGGCTCGGTTCGGTTCGGCGCGCGTGTGTGTGATAGATGGTTTACCATATAGGTCCTCCCTCTCCACAAAATGTGGGTAGCCCAAGGGCCACACCCCTTTAGCCCACTCTCTATATTATAAAGAGAGTAAAACTCTCATTTCCCACCAATGTGGGACTTTGAGTTTTTCACAAAATTCACACACTACACACTTGTTGTTCCAACAATCCCCCACTTGAATTTTTTGAAAACATTTTCGAGCAGAATCCATACATATATAGGTTGCGCATAGACAGAAGTGTTTTTCAACTTGAACTTCGACGTAGTGAGTACGATTCAGATTCAACAAGGGTGACTCGAAGTTTTGAACCCTATCTCTGACAACGTACCACACACAACCTACTCTTGGTGTTGTTCTAGACCCGTGCTATTTCGGCCATGCACGTCTATCCCAGTGTAGTGAATGCTCTAGAAATGCTGCCACACATTTCATAGGAAGCGGCCTAACTTCCACATTCACATAGGTGAATCTATCAAGAGTACTCCTGTAGCTTGGTACTCCACTCCAAATTGGAGTATAGATTTCATTAAGAGTTCCTATTAACTCATCCTTGATCGCTTCAGGAAATTATGTCTTTTGAACATATTCAACTCATAACACACTATAACTTGTTATTACCCTTTGAACCTATTTCTTGGGATCTCCAGTTCATAGGTTGGGTTACCATTATGTGTGGTTCATTTCAATGGCAATAGTCCCATTTTCTTAGAGGAAAAATGGACTTTCTCCCTAGCTAATCCTTTCATCAAAGGATCAGCCAAGTTATTCTCAGTGCGTACGTGATCCACTCTAACAGCTCCGATAGAGAGATATTCTCTCACAGTGCTGTGCTTACGACGTATTTGTCGTCTCTTACCGTTGTAATAACGGTTCTGAACTTTTGCAATAGCCGCGGTACTATCGCAATGGATCAAGACAGCCGGTAATGGCTTTTCCCATAGGGGAATTTCACCTAGCAGGCCTCTTAACCAACCTGCTTCTTCACTAGCCGTAGCTAGTGCTATCATTTCTGACTCCATGGTGGACTGAGCCAAAATAGTCTGTTTCTTAGACTTCCAAGATACAGCTCCACCGGCTATAGAAAAAATATATCCACTAGTAGCCTTAGAGTCATCTGATAAGGTGTTCCAGTCAGCATCACTATAGCCTTCTAGTACAGCTGGAAACCTTTCATAATGCAACCCTAGGTTCATGGTCCTCTTAAGGTATCTCATGACCCTTTCAATAGCATGCCAATGCTCATTACCAGGACAACTAGTAAACCTGCCTAACAATCCCACGACATAGGCAATGTCGGGTCTAGTACAATCAGTGGCATACCGAAGGCTGCCAATGATGCTCGCATAATCAGATTGCCTTACGGCATCACCAGTGTTCTTAAATAATTTAACACTGGGATCATAAGGTGTACTAGCAGGTTTACAGTCAAAGTAACTATATTTCTTTAGGATCTTCTCAATGTAATGAGATTGATCCAAAGAAACTCCATTTTCTGTCCTAGTAATCTTAATTCCAAGGATTACATTAGCCTCTCCTAGGTCTTTCATATCAAACTCAGCATTCAACAATAGCTTTACATCATTCACAGCATGAATGTTCGAGCCAAAAATTAACAAGTCATCCACATATAGACAAATTATAGTGCATATGTCATTCTCAAATTTTACATATATGCATTTGTCACTACCATTTATCTTAAAACCATGTGAGATGACTAAGTTATCAAATTTTTCATGCCATTGTTTAGGTGCTTGTTTGAGACCATAAAGAGATTTATCTAGCTTACATACCAGATGCTCTTTTCCTTGAACAACGAATCCTTCCGGTTGATCCATGTAGATTTCTTCTTCCAATTCACCGTTCAAGAATGCAGTCTTCACATCCATTTGATGTACTACAAGATTAAAAACAGAAGCAAGAGATATTAATACTCTAATCGATGTTACTCTAGTTACAGGTGAATAGGTATCAAAGAAATCAACATTCTCCCTTTGTCTGTAGCCTTTAGCTACCAAACGGGCTTTGAACTTATCAATGGTCCCATCAACTTTCAGCTTTCTTTTTAGGACCCATTTGCAACCAATTGACTTGCAGCCTGGTGGCAACTCAGTTAGATGCCAAGTTCGATTAGACTCAAGTGAGTCCATTTCGTCGTTCACGGCTTCTTGCCATAAATCTGCATCCACTGAGGTTAGAGCTTCTTGGAGGGTAGAAGGATCCTCCTCTACATTCAGAACTACAAAGTCTGGGCCGAAGTCTTTTGCTACTCTAGCCCGCTTGCTCTTTCTTAGTTCGGGTTCAGCATCCAAGTCTTGTGAGTTAGACCTGTCTTTAGGAATAATAGAGGAGGACGAGCCCCCACTATTTCTAGATTTAAAAGGAAACCTGTCCTCATAAAAATCAACATCATTAGATTCAATAATTACACGAGCATTTAAATCAAAGAATCTATATGCCTTACTGTTAATAGCATATCCAATGAATACGCATTCATAAGCTCTACTAGCTAATTTAACTCTTTTAGGATCAGGAATCCTAACATATGCTAGACAACCCCAAGTTCTGAAATAAGAAATGTTAGGTCGTTTATTACGAAGTATTTCATAGGGAGAAACCTTACTCTTAGTCTTTGGAATACGATTTAAGACATAACAAACAGTTAGTAGAATTTCACCCCACCAATGATCAGCAGCACCAGAATATAAGGAAATAGCAACTACTAATTCTGTAAAGGTCCTATTTTTCCTTTCAGCCTTTCCATTCATTTCTGGGGAATAAGGAGCTGTCCTTTCATGTATGATACCATGTGAATTATAAAATTCTACAAAAGCATCAGTACCATACTCAGTTCCACGATCACTTCGTAATCTTTTTATTTTCTTGTTAAACTGATTCTCAAATTCTGTTATAAACAACTTAAACATTTCAAAAGCATCACTCTTATTTTTCATCAAATAAATACAAGTATAATCAGAACAATCATCAATAAAGGTGATAAAGTATCGTTGTCCATTTCTGGTCAACGTCCCATTTAGTTCACAAATATCCGAATGAATTAAGTCTAATGGTTCTGAATTTCTAATCACTGATTTATGAGGAGTTTTTGTAATCTTAGCCTGACTACAAGAATCACATTTGTCAAAGTCATTGAGAGAGATATTTGGAATAAGGCCTAAATTGCTCATATTTTTTATGAGTCTTTTGTTCACATGACAAAGTCTAGTATGCCAAACATTAATAGTAGAACACAACATATAAGCAGAATTAGAAATTTTATTAACTTCAACATTCAGTTTGAACATGCCATCAGTAGCATATCCTTTTCCTACAAATATTCCATTCTTAGTTAAAGTAAACAAATCAGAACCTATGGTTTGTATAAAACCAGCCTTATTAAGCAAAAAACCAGAAACTAAATTCTTCCTCATTTCCGGAGTGTGTAACACATCTTTCAGAATGAGAGTCCTGCCAGAAGTAAACTTCAACTCAACATTTCCAACACCAGCAATGTTAGTGGAATGGGAATCACCCAACAGTACTTTCTTATCATCGGTCTTTTCAGTGTATGTTTTAAACATTCGACGATCATAACAGACATGGCGTGTGGCACCTGTGTCTATCCACCACCCATCTGATCCACCAGTAAGGTTGATCTCAGTAATCATAGCCACAAAAGGCTCTTCAATCATGCTAGCCTGCGCTGGCACAGGGTTAGGCATGTTCCTGCACTTTCGTGCCATATGGCCTGGTTTTCCACACCGATAGCACAGAAATTGACCAGTACCATTCTTAGGGGGTTGTGACTGTTGTCTTCCATTGTTCTTTTGAACATTCGGTTTATTGAAGTTATTCTTCCGGTTCTGAGGTTTGAAATTCTTACCAGCAGGTTTAAGTACTGCAGCAGATCGCCTAGGAGCATTATTAGCAGAGATTTGTAAAATCTCTTCCTTTAGATCCTGTTTTCTGGATTCTTCTTCTATACGTAGCCGAGTGATCAAACTCTCTAAGGAGAATTCCTTAGTCTTATGCCTGAGATTATTTTTGAAATCTTTCCAGGAAGGAGGCAACTTGTCAATAATAACAGCAATTTGAAATTGTTCATCAAGGGCCATACCTTCGGAAATTATCTCATGGGCAATTTTCTGAAGGTCGTGAGACTGCACTTCCACGGACTTATCATCAGTCATCTGGAATTTTAGGTACCTACTGACAGCATACTTTTTGGCACCTGCTTCTTCAGTATCATACTTTTTTTGTAGGGCATCCCACAAATCCTTAGCAGTATTTTCCATATTATAATAGTCATAGAGGTTATCAGACAGACCATTAAGTATATAGTTTTTGCACATGAAGTCAGTTTCATTCCAGGTTTCGATTTCACTATTCAAGTAAGCTAATTCATCTTCAGGAGCATTATCAGGAATAAATGGCCGAGGGGCTGTTAAGGCAGAATTAACTTTTTTGACAGTTAAGAAAAATTGCATTTTCTGTTTCCATCTTTTAAAGTGAGCTCCTTCAAAACGGAAGGGCTTGTTAAGGTCAGCAGACATAGTAATATCTTCGGTAGACATATGGTTCATACAGGCAGAAAAAGAGTGTTCTAAAATTGTTATAAACGGAACTGCGGGAACAAAAAACAGTAAGAACAAAGTTACCGAAAAATAGACTGAGTCGCGGACTATGTCGCTTTCTTTAGAACATTCACGGCACTGCCCTGAAAAGGTGCAAGCAGTTCGTACTAAACCGGATGTTCCCCAGGATAAAACAGCCTTTCTGTATTGAAATTGTACCGGTGGAACTGCACAAAACCACCGGGCAACTAAACACCCAAAAAGAAAAGAAACTGCTCGAGGGTTTTGTATTTGTGAGGAAAAAATAGAGAGGAGAAGAAGATTGCTGTTCGTATTTTTTTTTGTGTATCAAAAACAGGAAATCAACACGCCTTTTATAGGAAAAATTGCAACGTAACTGCTGCTGTTTAATTAGGCACTAATCACGCAATTAAAACGGTCATAAGTTGAACGTTCAAAACGGTTACAGAAGATTAATGCGTGGCAAAACGTTTAGCAAAAAATCAGTGAAAACGTTTGCATGATTAACGCTCCATTAATCAGTTTTGAATAAAAACGGTCAAATGTAATCAGTCAAAAACGTTTAGCAAAAATCAAGGAACTAATCACGCAATTAGCCTTGTCCAAAAAATAAGTTTATTTAATAAACCCGACCCGACCCGACCCAACCCAACCCAACCCGGCCCGGCCCGGCCCGGCTCGGCTCGGCTCGGTTCGGTTCGGTTCGGCGCGCGTGTGTGTGATAGATGGTTTACCATATAGGTCCTCCCTCTCCACAAAATGTGGGTAGCCCAAGGGCCACACCCCTTTAGCCCACTCTCTATATTATAAAGAGAGTAAAACTCTCATTTCCCACCAATGTGGGACTTTGAGTTTTTCACAAAATTCACACACTACACACTTGTTGTTCCAACATATGCACTTTCTCCCTGAGAAAAGCAAGTTAAATAAGACCAAACAGAAAGCGCAAATACACAATATTAAATAGTAGAACGAAGGTCGAGTAGCTACAATGCTACATCCCGGCAATTTGCTAACCAACGATAATATGTTAAGTTCCTCTAATAAAACAACAGGATGAAGACTTTTTAAGTGCACCTTATCTATCTATAATAATCTATAATATTATTAAAACTCATAGGGATAACACACTAACGTTATCTATCACCCTTCAATTCCTTCAATATGATTTGGTGCCACATGTGCCCTACGTATTACCCTATGTGTCATTGTCATTCTCTTACGATATTGAATTGTACTAATGTTTAGTCTTTTTAAAAAACTCTTCATTGGCATAACTTTTATTCTCTATAATACAAGTAGTGTTTAATTTATTTGAAAAGTTTTCATATATATAACCTCTCATAACATCTTCATTCACTTATTAATACGTAGTATTATTTAACATTAACCCTTCTAAATTAATTTGATCAAACTTATAAATTTATGATGATTCAAGGCATCGATTAGGCTAATAACTAGTTATAGGTTAAAAACCAATTAAGTTCTAATCCGACTCAACTTCACAATCGGCCAATAATTAATTAGTAACCAATTTATCAATAAAAAAAATAGTTACTCAATTAGCTTCTCAATATTTTTTTTTATTACTTTATATTTGTGTAAATGCATGTGATATTATTGGTTTCAAAAAAAAAAAAAATGCATGTGATATTAAAAATTGAAGAAATAATAGAATATATTGTTGGTGATTTTATTTATCATTGGACTTTGGCCTTTTGCTAATAGTAAACCCAAGTGTGCAAAATTGTTTACAAGCCATATATGTTTGGGCCTCCCCCATGGGACCTGCTTTCCTTCCAGAAAAATTACCTAAAATACCCTTTATTGTGAATTTCCTAAAATACCCTTGGAACAAACCAACCAAATGATCTTCAACTTAATACTTGGGGTTGGGGACTAGGGGTACACATACAAAAATCAAAAGGCCAATTTAATCCTTACAGCTAGACCTGTTCAATGGGTAAATGGGGTGGGCTTTTAAAGAGTTATTAAATAATGGGCTTTTAAAGAGTTTGGTCTAAGTTAAAAGGGGCTGAAATTGGGTAATTCTTATGAGGATTTTTTTATCCTAATTTTTTTGTTTCTAAAACTTCCTAACGTCAAATTATGATACTTGAAAATAAAAATTCCCAATTTCCCCCAAATTATGAACCCTAAAAAAAAATTCTCTGATTCCTTCAATCTTGCTGCTGCTCACGTGAATCTTCTTGCTGCTGCTCTCAATCTTCAATTTATCACCCTTCTTCTTTTATTATTGGTAAAATTTAATTAAATTCATGATTATATTGCTTTGATATGAAATTACGCATTTTTTTTTTAGCTTTTAATGTTTTTGGTTATTGTAGTTTGGTGATTGATTTAAGTTTATGAGTTGATGCGCTGGATTTAATTAAGTAGCTTATTCTGACTGTATAATTTTTTGGCTGTTTCTGACTCAAAATCTAAGTTTTTTTTTTTCCCTTCATTTTTGGCTTGTTTAACCCTTTGAATTATCTACATTTATCCGTTTGGTAGATTATTTACTGAGTTTCATATTTTCCGTTTGTTTTATAGTCGTTACACTTTCAGTTCAGCACAAAATCAGCAAAAAAAGTGAGGAAATTTTGGGAGTTTTTTTTTCTTGAATTTGTATGTGATTTTTCTGGGTTTTTAAAAGCTCATTAAATTATGAAATGGGTGTCTTGATTTTTCAATCTAAAGCTAAAAATCTAGTTTTTGAGTTGGGGTTGTTATGAAGAATGAGGAGGCTAGTTAGTCTAATAATCCTAATAATTTTGGGATTGTTCCCAAATTGTAAGGGTGCACCATCTTTAAGCTCTTCATTGAATGATGATGTATTGGGATTTTTGTTTGAAGCATTTTGATTTTGAGAATTTTGACTAATAATACATTATCTTACTATCATTTCCAGCTTGTTGCAGTTTCATTGTCTCCTTCTCAACACAATGGAAAGTGAAGCAACTACAATGTCAATGCCGGTAGATGATGAGATTGATGAATCTAATGTCGCCCGTAAGCGTAAAAGGAGTAGGAAATCTAAAGTTTAGCAAGAAATGACGGAAGGAAAGAATGCAAAAGGTGAGTGAAGTACTATTTATAAGCATTGTAAAGTGGAGTTAATTGCCCACAAAAATAGTGACACATCTCATTTAATACGTCATTTGCTTGAAATGTGTAAAAAACGAACTAATGGATTTCCACTTGGGGAGGCGGTTGATGATGAGGTTTGCAAAGTTGTTGGTTGAAGATATGTCAGGTGGAGCAGCTGGCAGACTTGGAAAGATATGTGGAACAACTAGCAGACTTGGAACAATTATAATATATGTAGAGCAGCTTCGAGTTTCATAAGTTTTAAGGGTCTAATTTATATTAAGAACATTGCTTAGTTACTTGATTGTAACAAATTTGTGTCAAGAACGTTGCTCACTTCTCTATTTTTAACTTGTTGGCTAAGGCCCCTTAAAAGGCCCTTTATAATTCTCTTATATTGGGTTTATTTCATGGTTGTTGTAGTTTGTTTACACACTTTGAATGGATCGGGTAGGGTTAGGCTTAATGGCCCATGGGCAAGCTCGACCCATTTTGGATTAGGCTTGGCCCGGCTCAGCCCATTTCATATAAAGCCCAGCCCAGCTCATCACGTTGAACAGGTATACTTACAGCTAACAAGTGCATAAATTTACGGAGGATGCTCTCCTAAATCCCTATAAATTTTGAATAGTCACATTATAAGTTCACAAAGTATTGAAAACTTGGACTTTCTTTCTCCACATTCGATTCTCTCTATACGAGAATTTCTCGTGAACACTCTCGAGCTAGCCTACTTTGCTAGATCTATCACTACATGGTTTTCCACATTGAAGATCCAAGAATAGCTTTAATTTCCAATTAAATTCTATGTAAACAAAGAGAGGCGAAGACAATATCAAAAGTAAGGAGTATATATAAAGTTCCTTTGTAATTCGACCCAAATAATGAATCACGTTTGAATGTAGTACATTAAATTATGAAATAATCATGTTATCTTTGTTTGCTATTATTGATAGTGTACCTTTACATTGTTATTACAATTGATTATTTCTTTTCCTATCCTTTTCCTTCTCTCTACTTGAACCTACCTAGTCTTATGACTCACTCATGCACCTCATAGTTTGCAGTTGTATAATTAAAAGAAATAAATCCTTTGTTATTTTTTACTTTATCCTCTTTGACTTTTACACGATTCACCACCCTCCTTTGACCATCTTTTGTGAAATATATGTAACGAAAAACATATTCTTGTGAGATTTTGTTAGATTCGTTTCAATAAGCACAAAGCTAGTTCCCTAGACAAAAAAAAAGACCAAAACTTATAAATTTCCCATTTAAATTTTAAACAATCATTCTTGGACCAACCTTAGTCCACTATTGGGTCATATAAGTAACAACAATCCATAAATTCAGAATTATAATAAATAGTCCAAGTTGTAAGTCCATATCCCAGAAAAAATAAAAAAAAATAAAAAAAAACCGACCCAAATAAATAAGATTGGGCCCCTTACTATAAAAATCCTCCCTTGTTCCCTGATCATGGCTCCCAAATAAATAAGATTGGGCCCCTTATAATAAAAATCCTCCCTTGTTCCCTGATAATGGGGAGGCATGATGCGTGAGCGTGACAACGTGCAGGTCCGACAGCTGGGCTGTTAATGAGTGGTGAAATGAAATGCCCGGAAGAAGAGAGAGAAACACTAAGTTGAAGGAGCGCTTCTTTTGGTGTTGAACCTCTAAATTAAAACATTACTAACATTCGTTTATTTTTAATTTAAATCTATTAAGAAGTGGACAACCACGATTTTTTAATCTCTCCCTATTTTTGTAAACCCCCCCCCCCCCCCCCCCCCCCCTTCTCTTCCCTTCTTCCTCTTCCATTTCTCATTTCACTCTTCCAAAATCCAAACCGCTTTCTCTCTCCTCTTCAGAACCCAAGGTAACTGCATTTCTTCATTTTCAATGTCTGTTTTTGAATTATGATTAAAACGTGATTTTACTTGTGTTTTTTTTTTTTTTTTTTTTTAATGCGATAATTACTTGTTTGATGATCGAGGAATTATTATGATTGTTTGATTTTGATGTTTCGTTGCTTCTGTTGTGTCGATTGTTGATAAATTGATATGCATGCTCTGAAATTTTGATTGATCGTATAATTTACTGCTCCGATCTGGTGTAATTCCAGTACATACGTAAATTCAGGATGATCAGCTATGATCGTCGTAATTTGGAATGCTGTGATGATTTGTGCTTTTATGATTCGTCATGTTGTCATGATTTGTGCTTTGGTAGACAGTAACAAATGTTGGTAATGGTGACAAAATGTCGTGTTTCGGCGACTTATTGCCATAATTCTAATTTGTGTTTTGTCCTATTCGTCTAAGATATGAGACATTGAGAATTTGAGACTCTAATCACTTGATTTTAAGATGATTTTGTGTGTTTTTGGCGTGTTCTTGCAATGGCGTCACGATGTCATGATGAGAAATTATATCAATTTTTTTTATCAAAATTGTCCACCTCTAAAAATGTTGAGATTTTTTTTTTTTTTAAAAAAATAAAATTATTAGGCACAATTCTTTTTTAATAGTAGTCAATAAACAATGAAATTTACTAATAATGGTTTTACTAATTATATGGTTTGCTGTCATGTTATTTCTGGTCAAGGAAACTTGTAGTAGTACTACGATTGAAGCAAAGTTTGATGTGCGTTGAGAGCATATACCAAAATTTATCCCTTTAATCAATTTGTAATTGGATAATTCCAATGCTTACCATGATTTAAAATCTTATGATGTCATTGCATTTTACGGTCAAATGACTATATTGCAATGGTGCATAATGTGTGGGTCAAGAAAAATCTAATTAGTTTGATGGAATGATCAAATCAAACTAGTCAAAATTTCAAGTGTATTGACTGCCTCCAAACACATGAATTCCTGAATGTGGATGGGAATAGCTACAATGATGCAATGTGGTTGGATGGAATTATATGCAAGTGCACTGATCTTATGATAACCTTCTTGTGTTAGCTAAGACGTCGCCATCGATATAACTGCATAGATCTTATGGTAGCCCGCTTTGGTTAGCTAGGATGTCAACTTATGGATGCCTTTTTTTAAAGTTTAACTCTGCTTGTTGCATTGAGTGGTGAAAAAGCTATATATGTTGTTGATCCTTTAAATTGTGTTTTTGAGTTGATTTCATGTATTACATGGTTTCATACTCTTGCTCAGCTCTTTTCTGTTGCTATTATTCCCTTTGCTGGTTGTCATTTAGTGTGTGTTCTAAGGTTTGAGGTCCTTTGTTACAGTTAGTCGTATAAGATGGCTGATGTAGAGGATGTTCAACCACTTGTGTGCGACAATGGAACTGGAATGGTTAAGGTACATTACAAGCTTCTTTTAATAGAGAATTTCTATTAGTTAAATTAATGGTTTTTATGAAATGAAGTAATGCTGTGGACTGTTGTGCTGCCTGAATCCATATTGACTAACTTAAGTTTTTGCAAATATCAAAATTTAGGCTGGATTTGCCGGAGATGATGCTCCAAGGGCTGTCTTTCCTAGTATTGTGGGACGACCACGACATACTGGTGTCATGGTTGGTATGGGCCAAAAAGATGCATATGTTGGAGATGAAGCCCAATCAAAGCGTGGTATCTTGACCCTGAAATACCCTATTGAGCACGGTATTGTCACCAACTGGGATGACATGGAAAAGATTTGGCATCATACCTTCTACAATGAGCTTCGAGTTGCTCCTGAGGAACACCCAGTGTTGCTTACAGAAGCACCTCTTAACCCAAAGGCCAATCGTGAAAAGATGACTCAAATTATGTTTGAAACTTTCAATGCTCCTGCCATGTATGTTGCCATCCAGGCTGTCCTCTCCCTATACGCTAGTGGTCGTACTACTGGTAAGTGAATTACAGATGATCTTGACTTTAAATTATCCGCTTGGTCATCTTATTGATGCTTGAGAGTTGAGAGGGATTGGGGGTATGAGTCACTTCTGCATGCTATTATATGAGTGATAACTGATGCTTAGCTTTTTAAAGTTGATAAATTCAATGTTGGAAGACTGAAAATGTGGCTGTCAAGATGTGTTACATTCCCAAAAAAACAGCGTTCTCTTGTTTTGAGATAATTGTCATATAATGGAGTTTGCTTATCTAGTAATGCATCCTTCAACCTGATATATGGTGTATAGAGATCATTTATGCAAATGCACCTCTGATGTTTAACAAGGGTGTTATATCAATTTGCAGGTATTGTTTTGGATTCCGGTGATGGTGTCAGTCACACCGTTCCCATCTATGAGGGTTATGCCCTCCCACACGCTATCTTGCGTCTTGATTTGGCTGGACGTGATCTCACCGACCACCTCATGAAGATTGTAACTGAGAGGGGGTACTCTTTCACCACCTCTGCTGAGCGAGAAATTGTAAGGGATATAAAGGAGAAGCTGTCTTACATTGCTCTTGACTATGAGCAGGAGCTCGAGACTGCCAAGACTAGCTCTTCAGTTGAGAAGAACTATGAATTGCCTGATGGGCAGGTTATCACCATTGGGGGTGAGCGTTTCAGATGCCCTGAAGTCCTCTTCCAGCCATCCATGATTGGTATGGAAGCCGCTGGTATTCACGAAACCACTTACAACTCCATCATGAAGTGTGATGTCGATATCAGGAAAGATCTGTATGGCAACATTGTTCTCAGTGGAGGAACCACAATGTTCCCCGGAATTGCTGATAGGATGAGCAAGGAGATCACTGCTTTGGCTCCAAGCAGTATGAAGATCAAGGTTGTCGCTCCACCTGAGAGGAAGTACAGTGTCTGGATTGGAGGATCCATTTTAGCATCTCTCAGCACATTCCAACAGGTAATTGAAATGCTCAAAACAAGACTACTGCATTTTTTTCATCATATAACTACTTGTTTGAACTTGTCAAGATTTGTTACTAGTTGTAAAATGAGCATGGTTCCATGAAACTTAATTTTTAGTGAGTCATACATAATGGCCTAAATTGTTGATATAGCATCGATTAATGTGATGAATGGTTATGATCAACTGTTGTGTTTGATTCATTTTACAGATGTGGATTGCGAAGGCAGAGTATGACGAGTCTGGTCCATCAATTGTTCACCGCAAGTGCTTCTAAATTCTTTTCTGTTGGATTATAGAGTTGGAAGAAGTATAATCTTCCCATTGGCGCAAGGAAATTACAGCTTGAAGATATATATTTTTTATATGACCGATTTATTTTGAAGTTATCATATTCCCAAGTTTTATAGTCATTGTTGTTGAGACTTGGCCTTCAAAGTCCGGGCAGAGGAAGAACCAAAAAAAAAAAAAAAAAAAAAAGTTAACAAAATTTAATTTGTTCATTATTCTATTTTGTTTAGTTGATTTTCTTGTTGATTATAATCGAGAGTAATCTGTGATATATTAACAATTGTCCATTTTTCTTATTACTTTAATTTCATTTTTTTATTCATGCCAAATTTCAATGTTGTATAGCTTTGATGGCCTTATTACAGTTGATTTTCTACTCTATAAACTGAATACTGGTTGTCTTGTCTATGATATTCACAACCAGGACAGGATAATGTAATGAAGTATTGTAATAGGCTAATCAATGTTGGAAGAAAAATTAATTCTGGAAAAACCAAAATTAAATCAGTTTACCTAGACGTCAAATTTGGCAACGTCTATGAATAGAAGCAGAAATAATTGTATGATGTACTCCAGCTTTGAGCTTGTTTCTTTTCTGTCTCCATACTCTCCAATCTCTTGATAGCAGATAGCCAGATAGCACTAATGTACTACCGAAGTAGAGGTGACTAATGTACTACCGAAGTAGAGGTGGCAAACGGGTCATCAAATTCTTTTTTTTTTTTTTATTTTTTTATTTTTTTTTTTGACAGGTCATCAAATTATGTTAGGGTAGTGATATGTGAAAAATAAGTACTTGATTACTCTGTATTATGAAGTACGTTGTAGTAAAATCATACCCGAGTACTTCGGATTGACTAATTATATTGGACCAAATGGTCATATTAATGGTAGTTTTATAAAAACTTTCATTTAAAGGGAAAATTTCCAAAATTCAAATTCCATGGGGCCATTAAATTTTGGGAGTATTATATTAGTAGTATGAAGTACTCCGTATGATTGAATCAACCATGTTTAAGAGATACATAATGATTTATGTCTAAATATAATCATGTATGTATATTCTGGTACATAATTACACACAGAGTATTTCATTCGGGGCAAGGTATTCGATTGGAGTATTTGGATACATGATAACTTGCTATTTTATGCGGTTTTAGGGTGTATTTGAACCTAGTTTACCTGAACAAATTTGTGTTTTGGTTCACTTTTACCCTATTATTATGCAATTTTTGTGTATCCTATGCTTCACGGGTTGTTAGTGTTTTTGTTGAGATTTTAGGTCCAAAGACGACCAAATGAAGCCCATGGTTACCAAACCGAGGTTAGAAGCAAGGAAATGATGGAAAGAATCCAAGTACAAGAGCATCGTAGAAGAAAACACGAAGAAAAGGGCCCAGAAGACCCTGCACGGCCGTACAATATGTTGCACGTCCGTGCAGGAGTGCAGACCTGAACCCATCTTTCTGCCAAGGCCTGCACGGACGTGCCAAATATTGCACGTCCGTGCAGATGATGCAGCACGGACGTGCTTCCGTGATTATGAGGCAGCACGGACGTGCCAAATATTGTACGTCCGTGCAGATGATGCAGCACGGACGTGCCAAAGGTGCACGCCCGTGCTGCAGCAGGTCGTCTTAAACTGAGTTTCTGCCTTGGTCTGCACGGACGTGCCAACTTCAGCACGTCCGTGCAGACCTACAGTTTACCCGTTTCTTGTTTTCTCCGTCCTCTTATTTTAGGGGGTAGTATAAATAGCCCCTTTGGACCATTTTAGAGGGGTTCCCAATTTTTTTTCCAGATTTTCATACTCCTCTTAGTTTGAAACACAAAAATCCTCAAATTAGCATAGATTTTAGTTCTTGTTTTGAAGGTTTTCAATCCAATCATTGTAGAAGACAAGTTCCACCATTGTTAGTCAATTATTGAAGTTTCTAGTAATTTTTCTTACTCTTTCTTTCTCTCTTCTATCTTTAATTCTTGCTTTTTATTAATTGTTTGGTTGTTCTTTGCATGTTTAATTGTTAGATTCTACTTAATTCTTAGTTTTAATTTGTTCATGAATTCCTTGAAATCTTTAATTGCTTTAACTTCCATGGATTGTGAGTAGTCTAATTTCTAGGGTTTGGGTGAACCCTCAATGTAATCACCAACACTTGTTGCATGTACTAATTTGTTAATTGTGGGGTGTTAATTAGTTGAGTTTAAGAGGTTTCATTGTTAATTCTTGTAATTGGCCATTGCTTGAATTATTTATCTAGCTTCCTCAACGAAGGATCGAGAGATGAACTTGAGGAAGCTCCCTTATGCTTGATTGACTTGATTTGCCATGAGAATAGGAATTTCTAGTCAAGGGAATTTGCATGTTATCGTGAGGATGTTTTAACACTTGTTTCTTGCCCATAATCACGAGAGTAGGTTATGGTTTTGATGTCAAGTAATCCCTCTAGCTTGAGAGAGTAGTTGGGTGCATTTGATAACTTCCCCTAATTTATCCCCTAAATCACCATTTCTATGCATGCTACTTGTGGTCCGTGATGAAGTTGAGTGGTGTAACCCATGCCCTAGGCCTTCTTAATATTGTTAATCACCTCTTAGAATTAGTTGATTTGAATTAGAATAGTGTGACGTAATACCAACTTAAAACCCCCGACTTAATCTAGCTTGTTTAAAACAATAACATTTGGTGGTTGATTCAACGCCTCTCATGGGTTCGATCCTTTCTTGCCCTTGCTACTAGTTTAGTAGGATCGAGTTAGGTCTTATTTCTTGATAGGTTGACGACGTCCTATCAAGTTTTGGCGCCGTTGCCGGGGAGGCAAAGTCACATTGAATAAGATATTGTTGAATGAGTCTAGATTTGTGTATATGTATATAATCTTCTTATTTTGTTTTTGTTTAAGCGTGTTTACTTTGTGATAGTCATTGCTAACGTTTTCCTTAGCTTTGTTTGACTGTGCATGGCACGGAGGAGTAAGCAATCACCGCTTATCCCCGTAGATCCGGAGTTAAATAGAACTTTGAGGAACGTAAGAAGGCTCCTACAAGGCACGCCGGATTTTTCTCTAGCTTATACGGATTCCGAGTCGGAGGATAATCTTGACAACGAGCAAGAGATGGCCAACCCACCGCCTCCTCCACTTCTACAAGACTATGACCACCCCAATGCATTCCAACTTCGGAGTGGCATACTTCTTCCCACCACCAATGCAAACAACTATGAGTTCTCTCCTCAACTCATAAGGATGATCCAAAGTGAACAGTTCGGGGGGAGTGCAAATGAGTGCCCTCTAGCTCATTTAGACAACTTCCTTGAGTTGTGCACTACCATCAAGAAAAACAACCTCACGGAGGAATTCATTTGGATGCATATGTTTCGGTTCTCTCTTAGGGACAAGGCTAAGTGTTGGTTGAGGTCCGTGAAAGAAGGATCCTTAACAACATGGGAAGAGGTTACCAAAGCATTTCTTGGGAAGTTTTGTCCGCCCGAAAAGACCGCGGAATTGAGAAGGAAGATTACAAGCTTCACTCAAGAGGATGATGAAACCTTAGGTGAAGCATGGGAAAGATTCAAGGATCTAAAGAGGAAGTGTCCACACCATGGGTTGCCTTTATGGATGATTATTCAAAGCTTCTACGACGGTCTCACTCCTACCTCAAGGGCCAATATTGACAACGGAGCCGGTGGTAGTCTTAAAAAGCTACCGGTGGAAGAAGCCGAGAATATGATTGAAGAAGTTGCAAGGCATTACGCCTATAGATATGATAGAAGAGAAAGTCAACCGAAGAAGAAAGGTATGCATGAGTTGAGTGCAATAGATCTCATTGCCTCAAAGTTTGATATGCTAGCTCACAAGCTAGACCAAGCAACCTCCTCAAGCGGTACCTCCTCTTCACAACCACAACCACAAGTCATGTCTTGTGAGACTTGTGGGGGTAATTATCACATGGCTTCATATTGCAATGCTACTAATGAGCAAGTTGCGGCCGTGAACCAAAGAAATGAGCAACCTTTCAATCAAGGTTGGAGGCAACAAAACCAAGGGTGGAGACAACCCAATCAAAACCAACAATCCAACTACAACAACCCTCCTCAAAACATCTACAACCAAAATCAACAAAATCACCAAGCCCCATACCGCCATCCAAACCAACAAAGACAACAATTCAACCAACAACCTCCTCCACCCCAAAAGACTTCCCTTGAGGCCGCTCTTGAGTCTTTCATAAATCAACAAGGGAAGAGCAATGCAGAAATGAGCTCCAACATCCAACAACTTCAAGCGCACAACAAAATAATTGAGAATCAACTAGCTCAAATTGCACAACAAGTTGGGAGTTCTACCTCCAATGCTAGTGGTCAATTTCCAAGCTCAACGGTTGTGAACCCGAAGGAGCATGTCAAGGCTATCACATTGAGGTCCGGGAGAGGGTATGAAGGTCCGGTAATGAGTGAAGATGTGCCACAAAAGAGAGATGAGGGTGTGGAGGTGAGAAGTGAGAATGATGTTGAAAATGAGGTGGTAGAAGTTGAGAGAAAAGAAAAAGAAAAGAGTGTTGAGGGAGACACAAAGAAAGGAGAGGGAGTTGAAGTAGAAGTGGAGAAACCCCCAATGAGAGTCTACAAGCCACCTATTCCTTTCCCTCATAGGTTGGTAGAGAAAAAATTGAATGAGAAGTTTTCAAAGTTCCTTGAGGTCATGAGAGGGCTCCAAGTGAACATTCCCTTTCTTCATGCTATGTCACAAATGCCTACATATGCGAAATTTTTAAAAGATCTCTTGTCCAATAAAAGTAGGCTTGAAGAGAGTGCAACCATCTCCCTTCCAATGGAGGTGAGCGCAATCATTCAAAACAAGCTTCCCCGAAAGCTTGGTGACCCGGGTAGCTATGCAATTCCGGTGAAGATTGGAGATATGGAAGCCATGGATGCTCTTTGTGATCTTGGGGCAAGTGTAAGCTTGATGCCCTTCTCAATTGCGAAAAATTTAAAAGTTGGTGAGATGAAGCCAACAAGAATCTCAATACAATTAGCCGATCGTTCGGCTAGATTAC